>NC_133619.1:540089758-540412813 GCF_048593235.1 Sminthopsis crassicaudata
TGCAAAAAAAATTAAGTGAAGGTGGTCTAGCTGTACCTGATCTAGAACTATATTATAAAGCAACAGTCACCAAAACCATTTGGTATTGGCTAAGAAATAGACTAGTTGATCAGTGGCATAGGTTGGGTTCACAGGGCAAGATAGTGAATAAAAATAGCAATCTAGTGTTTGACAAACCCAAAGATCCCAAATTTTGGGATAAGAATTCATTATTTGACAAAAACTGCTGGGAAAACTGGAAATTAGTATGGCAGAAACTAGGCATGGACCCACATTTAACACCACATACTAAGATTAGATCAAAATGGGTCCCAGATTTAGGCATAAAGAACGAAATCATAAATAAATTGGAGAAACATGGGATGGTTTACCTCTCAGACTTGTGGAGGAGGAAGGAGTTTGTGTCCAAGGGAGAACTAGAGACCATTATTGATCACAAAATAGAACATTTTGATTACACTAAATTAAAAAGTTTCTGCACAAACAAAACTAATGCAAATAAGATTAGAAGGGAAGTAACAGATGACATGATGGTATACTTAGAGAACCCCAAAGACTCTGCTAAAAAGCTATTAGAAATAATTCAGAATTTTAGCAAAGTCGCAGGATACAAAATAAATCCACATAAATCCTCAGGATTTTTATACATTACCAACACAATCCAACAGGAAGAGATACAAAGAGAAATTCCATTCCAAACAAATGTTGAGAGTATAATGTATTTGGGAATCCACCTACCAAAGAATAGTCAAGAATTATATGAGAAAAATTATAAAACACTTACCACAAAAATAAAGTTAGCTTTAAATAACTGGAAAGACATTCAGTGCTCTTGGATAGGCCGAGCCAATATAATAAAGATGACAATACTCCCCAAACCAATCTATTTATTTAGTGCTATACCAATCAGACTCCTAAGAAACTATTTTAATGACCTAGAAAAAATAACAACAAAATTCATATGGAAGAATAACAGGTCGAGAATTGCAAGGGAACTAATGAAAAAAAAGTCAGAGGAAGGTGGTCTAAGTGTACCTGATTTAAAGCTATATTATAAAGCAACAGTCACCAAAACCATTTGGTATTGGCTAAGAAATAGACTAGTTGATCAGTGGCATAGGTTAGGTTCACAGGACAAGATAGTGAATAAAAATAGCAATCTAATCTTTGACAAACCCAAAGATCCCAAATTTTGGGATAAGAATTCATTATTTGACAAAAACTGCTGGGAAAACTGGAAATTAGTATGGCAGAAACTAGGCATGGACCCACATTTAACACCACATACTAAGATTAGATCAAAATGGGTCCAAGATTTAGGCATAAAGAACGAAATCATAAATAAATTGGAGGAACATGGGATGGTTTACCTCTCAGACTTGTGGAGGAGGAAGGAGTTTGTGTCCAAGGGAGAACTAGAGACCATTATTGATCACAAAATAGAACATTTTGATTACACCAAATTAAAAAGTTTCTGCACAAACAAAACTAATGCAAACAAGATTAGAAGGGAAGTAACAAATTGGGAAAACATTTTTACAGTTAAAGGTTCTGATAAAGGCCTCATCTCCAAAATATACAGAGAATTGACTTTAATTTATAAGAAATCAAGCCATTCTCCAATTGATAAATGGTCAAAGGATATGAACAGACAATTTTCAGATGATGAAATTAAAACTATTTCCACTCATATGAAAGAGTGTTCCAAATCACTATTGATCAGAGAAATGCAAATTAAGACAACTCTGAGGTATCATTACACACCTGTCAGATTGGCTAAGATGACAGGAACAAATAACGATGAATGTTGGAGGGGCTGTGGGAAAACTGGGACACTGATGCATTGTTGGTGGAGTTGTGAAAGAATCCAACCATTCTGGAGAGCAATCTGGAATTATGCCCAAAAAGTTATCAAAATGTGCATACCCTTTGACCCAGCCATACTACTACTGGGCTTATACCCCAAGGAACTACTAGAGAAGGGAAAGGGTCCTGTATGTGCCAAAATGTTTGTGGCAGCCCTTTTCATAGTGGCTAGAAGCTGGAAGATGAATGGATGTCCATCAATTGGAGAATGGTTGGGTAAACTATGGTATATGAATGCTATGGAATATTATTGTTCTATAAAAAATGACCAACAGGAGAAATACAGAGAGGCTTGGAGAGACTTACATCAACTGATGCTGAGTGAAACGAGCAGAACCAGAAGATCATTATACACTTCAACAATGATACTGTACGAGGATGTATGCTGATGGAAGTGGATTTCTTCAACACAGAGAAGAACTAATCCAATTCCAATTGATTAATGATGGACAGAACCAGCTACATCCAGAAAAGGAACACTGGGAAATGAATGTAAACTGTTATTTTTACCTTCTACATCCAATTCTTCCTGTGCAACAAAAAATTCGGTTCTACACACATATATTGTATCTAAATTATACTGTAATATATTTAACATATATAAGACTGCTTGCCATCTGGGGGAGGGGGTTGGGGGAGGAAGGGAAAAAATCTGAATAGAAGTAAGTGCAAGGGATAATGTTGTAAAAAATTATCCATGCATATGTACTGTCAAAAAATGTTATAATTATAAAATAAAATAAAAAATTAAAAAAAAAAAAAAGAAGGGGAAGTAACAAATTGGGAAAAAAATTTTACAGTTAAAGGTTCTGATAAAGGCCTCATCTCCAAAATATACAGAGAATTGACTTTAATTTATAAGAAATCAAGCCATTCTCCAATTGATAAATGGTCAAAGGATATGAACAGACAATTTTCAGATGATGAAATTAAAACTATTTCCACTCATATGAAAGAGTGTTCCAAATCACTATTGATCAGAGAAATGCAAATTAAGACAACTCTGAGATATCATTACACACCTGTCAGATTGGCTAAGATGACAGGAACAAATAACGATGAATGTTGGAGGGGCTGTGGGAAAACTGGGACACTGATGCATTGTTGGTGGAGTTGTGAAAGAATCCAACCATTCTGGAGAGCAATCTGGAATTATGCCCAAAAAGTTATCAAACTGTGCATACCCTTTGATCCAGCATTGCTGTTATTGGGCTTATATCCCAAGGAATTACTAAAGAAGGGAAAGGGACCTGTATGTGCCAAAATGTTTGTGGCAGCCCTTTTCATAGTGGCTAGAAGCTGGGAGATGAATGGATGTCCATCAATTGGAGAATGGTTGGGTAAATTATTGTATATGAATGTTATGGAATATTATTGTTCTGTAAGAAATGACCAACAGGAGAAATACAGAGAGGCTTGGAGATACTTACATCAATTGATGCTGAGTGAAATGAGCAGAACTAGGGGATCATTATACACTTCAACAATGACACTGTACGAGGATGTATGTTGATGGAAGTGGATATCTTCAACATAGAGAAGAGCTAATCCAATTCCAATTGATTAATGATGGACAGAATCAGCTACATCCAGAAAAGGAACACTGGGAAATGAGTGTAAACTGTTATTTTTACCTTCTGAATCCAATTCTTCCTGTGCAACAAGAAATTCGGTTCTACATACATATATTGTATCTAGAATATACTGTAATATATTTAACATATATAAGACTGCCTGCCATCTGGGGGAGGGGGTTGGGGGAGGAAGGGAAAAAATCTGAATAGAAGTAAGTGCAAGGGATAATGTTGTAAAAAATTACCCATGCATATGTACTGTCAAAAAAAAGTTATAATTATAAAATGAAATAAAATTTAAAAAAAAATAAGTACCTATTATATGCTAGATAACTTGGTAGTCAATAGGGCTACAAAGAAAAAAATGAAATTGTCCCTGACCTCTAGAAGTTAACATGCTATCATGCTTTCAAGGAAATGAGAGAGAGAGAGAGAGAGAGAGAGAGAGAGAGAGAGAGAGAGAGAGAGAGAAAGAGAGAGAGAATATATATATATATATATATATATATATATATATACAGAGAAAATATCGGACAGTGGGAATTAGCAGGTAGGAGATCATAAAATGCCTAACTGGTGGTAGAGTGGGAGGGAGTGGTACAGTAAACCACTCTTGAATCTTTTTTCATTATACACTTACAACAATACTATATGAAGATGTATGCTGATAAAAGTGGATATCTGTAAAAAATGTAAAAAATTACCTATGCATATGTACTGTTAAAAATATAATTATAAAATTAATTTAAAAAAAGAAACTTTTCTAAAGAGAGCTAGAAAATATACTGGAATAAAATCAGATGGAGTAATTGAAGCTCATTTTCCCAGCCTATGGAGAGAGTGAGATAGAGATGACTGTCACTAGTAAGAGTTTTTAGGAATAATAAGAGTAACATATATTAGTGCAAAAAGAGATTTTGTATCAGGACAGGCTGGGGTTGCAACATCATAAGCAGCAAGTCAAGACCCATATTTTTGTACATTGAGGGGTCCAAGTTTCAAGGCAATTTTTCACACTATCTTGTTTTGAATCAGAAATCTAGATTAGCCTAAGGAAGAGATCTGTGCCCCCACTCTCAGTGAATATTCTTGAATATGTATACTGTGATAAGAACATGTACAGAAACAAATAGCAGCTATGTGACTCAGATTTCAAGAGCAGAGCTGGATCTCAATTCTAGCTTCTAGCCAAGTTCCAAGTCTAAAATTGAATAAACCATGCAAGGAATTCAAGACTTAAGGGAGCCTTTGGCACAAATCCAGAAGAAGGGAATGTTTGTAAAGTTTTTACTAATAAAACTTCAAAGAAAAGCATAGCTTAAGCACAAATCCAACTTTATATTCAACTGGAAAAGATGAAACAAGAGTTTTAAAAATGTGTTGTCAGTGAAATGAGAATATTATTGTGAAGAAAATGAAAATGAAACAAGAGCTATAGAAGAAAGAATTGGAAAGAAAATTGTCAATTGATCACTAAACTACTAAGTGTCTGGACACTATACTAAATAATAACACATAAAAAATAAAAGAAATCTTTTTGTAAATAGATATTCCCTGAAAAAAATTAGAATGGATCAAATAGAAGACAAGTTTGTCATACAACAATAACAACAACATTTACAATGTCAAAAGGCTGAAAAAATACAATAAAATATAAGATATCCAGGGCAACTTAAAAAAAAAAAAAAACAAAAACAAAAAAACAAAACAAAACAAAACAAAAAAACAAACAAACATAAAATCCTGATATATAAAGCAGGTCAAGAAAGGGGGAAAAAAAGAGAGAGAATCAAACCATTAATAAAAAAAAAATAAAATAAAATTTTCCTGGACCTAGTCACTGGGGAAATTTATTTTGCTTGATTAAATATATTTGTTGCAAGTTGCATTTTTTTGTTGTTGATTAAAAATAAAAATAAAATATATTTTTAAAATAAAGGCCCATTTGCCATAAATGGAAAATGTTTGAAGTAAGCTAGTGTTTGTAAGAGGCAGCGATGAGGATGGAATGCATTTTAGGCATGTTCAATGGCATGGGAGACTATTGTAATAGTTCAGATCATCCTCCCATTCACCTGTCAAGTTAAGCTTCCTAAAGTATAATTCTGACTATATTATTCCCTCTATGAAGTAGAATTCAGGGGCTACCTGTTACTTATAAGATCAAATTGAAAATCCTCTGTTTGGATTTTTTAAAAGCTATTATAACCACAATCCTTTTTTCTTTTCTAGTGTTCTCATACCTAATTCTTCTCTAATATTCTTCAATCCAGTGACATTATCTCCCTTGCCATTCCACACATATGACATTCCATCTTCTAACTCCAAACATGTTCACTGCCTTCCTTCCTCCTTATTTCTACTTCCTGGCTTCCCTGATTTTCTTCAAGTCTCAGTTAGAATCTTACCCTCATAAAGAAAACTTTTTCAGTTCTCCTTAAACTTAGTCTTTCTTCTAACACTGCTCTCATTTTATCTTGCATATATACATTGTTTTATATGGTTATGTAATTTTTTTGTCTATTTTCTCTTCCATTATTCCATTGAATAGTTCTTGAAAGCAGTTTTTCTCCTCTTTATTTTATTTCCAGTGATTACCAAAGTGCCTAGAACACAGTAGGTAGATAAAAATGGTAGCTAACTTAACAAAGGACTGAATACTATACCTCTTTCTATATATGAACAGGCTAGACTATATGCTATCTAAAGCCTAAAAGCTTTCAATTTTTTGTCCATTTCAACTTCTGAGAATCTTTTTTAATCCAAGATCAAAGGATAGTATTCCTCTTTGTCCATTCTGTTTGAGAAAGTTCTATAAACTCTTTCCTTCTCAAAATGACAACTAACTGGGAACTAAAATCTTTAGTGATGGTGTATTCTCAGAATGGAATTTGTTTTTTCTCCTTTTAATCTTTTTTTGGGGTAAGATTTGGTTTCTTCTCTTTATATTGACATTCACCTGTAGTTTTATTAAAGACTACATGTGGGAAATCTCTGATTTTGTTTTAATAGTCATGTTTCCTGCAATCTCTTTAAGGCAATTATTCATCCATTGCTGTTTTATGGAAATTGTACTTTTTCCCCTTTTATTTGTATACAATGTGGCTCATCCTGTTTTCTTTTTTAGATTTATAACATTCCCTAAATATCTTCTTTGCTGGATTTATTTCAGAAGCTTTCCCTTTTTGTTTTTGACTCTTCTTTGTAAGTTAGTATGATAATGAATTGACCCAGTGTGATATTGACCCAATTTTTTTTTTAGCCAGGATAATATCACTAAGATTTATCTAACTTTGATCACAAATGATTGTTTAAGACTTATCCAGCTTTGATCACAAATGATGTTTTTTTTTTTTTTTTTTTTTTTTTTCCCTCCAGTCACAGAAATGCTCCCAAATTATCTAATTAGAAGTTTATAATATAGCTCTGTGATTCGCTTTTGTGAAGGGAGTGCCAGCACTTACAAAATCATTACTTCTCTAAAATCCACTTAAATCTTGCCAAAACCTACAAAAGTAAAATATTTATTTTTAGGATTTCTGAAATACCCTTAATTCAACTATAATCTATTGATCTCTAACTTCCCTTGCATAAATCTATTCTTCACCTGCACTCTGTGACCTCCAGTCTCTTTTCCTATGGGTAGCTTGCTAAATGTACATTTTCTCACTCACTTTATCCCTTACAATCTGCCTTCTAATTTAATCACTCTACTAAAACTGTTTTCTCCAAAGTTACTAATGATCTTTTAGTGACCAAATCAAATGGACCTTTTTCAGTCCTCATTACTTTGATCTCTCTGTAGTCTTTGACACTTTAGACTATTCTCTTTTCCTTGACAGTCTTGTTTCTAGGTTTTTGGGACATCACTCTTTCCTTTTTCTTCTTCTTACCTATAAGACTGTTCCTATGTCTTCTTTGCTGGATCCTCCTTCAGATCAGTCCCTTTAACTATAGGTGTTACTAAAGTTTCTATCTTGTTCCTTCTTCTTCCTGTATACTACTTCACTGAGTCATTTTATCAGTTCCCATGGATTTAATCTTTATGCTGGTGATTTTCAAATCTACTAATCAGTTTCACATATTAAATTGGATGTCTTGTAGACATTTTAAACTTGATATTTCCAAAACAGAAGCTATTATCTTTCTTCCTAAATTATCCCCTCTCCTATTTTCTTTATTACTATTGAAGGTAACACTATTCTCCTGGTACCTCAGGCTCGAAATCCAGGAGTCATCATGGCTTCTTCATTCTGTCTCACTCTAACCCTACCTCCCATGTTCAAGTTGTTGCCAAGGTGTTTTGATTTTATTTTTCAACATTTCTCTAATAAGTTTCCTTCTCTTCTGACACTGCTACCACTCTAGTGCAGAACTTTACCTCTTTACTCTGATTATTCCAATAGCCTGCTAGTGGATCTGACTGTCTCAGGTCTTTCCCCACTCCATCCTCCATTCAGCCACTTGATTTTCTAAAATATAGGTCTAATCATGCCATCTCCCAATTAATAAACTCTACTGTCTTCTTATTACCTTCAGGAGCAAAGAAAAAATACTCTGTTAAGCATTCAAAGACATTTACAATCTAGCCAGTTCCCATCTGTTTCAGTTGTCCACAACAATATTTTCTTCAATGACAGTGGCCTACAGGCTATTCTGTGAACAAAACACCCTATCTCTTGCCTCCAGGCATTCTCTTCAGTCCCTGAAGACTAGGGTGCTTTTCTAACTATCTGTCTTGTCTTTTTAAAAATTATAATTGAAATCCTTCTTCTACAGTAATCCTTTTAATTCTAGTGCTGCATCTATGTTAATTATTTCTAATTAATCCTGAATCTATCTTGGATATTTTGATATGTACTTGTATGGTGTCTTGTTCATTTGATTTTAAGCTCTTTGAGAGCAGTAAGCCTCTTGTGTGTTTTTGCCTCTTTTTGAATCCCTACAGCTTAGCACAGTGCCTGGTATATATTAAATACTTACATAACAAATGTTGGTTGATTGAGGAATGTGTCATGATCCAGCAAAGTACAAAATTTTTTGAACATAAGAAAAACAACAACAGGATGACATGAGGGGGTGAAGAGTGATTTGATAAATTCAAAAATTTAGCAAATATGTCAGCTATAAATATTGAAGATTTTTCTCTCTCTTAATTATTATTTGCTGACTTTTATTGCCTAAACCGTGGTTTTGTAAAAATTAGACAATTTTCCTAATATTTTACTCTAGGTTGGTTTTTTGTTTTTTGTTTTTGTTTTTTGTTTTTGTTTTTTTAAAATGGTGATCCAATATAGAAAACATTTTATTGCTATTTCTTCTTTTCCCAACACCTACAATTCTTGATTTGTTCTTATAGTCTTCATCCATTCTTCTCCCAGAGAGACATCACTTTATAACAAAGAATAAAAAACAACAAGAAAACCAACAATAGTTCTGTAAAGCTAACCAACATATCTAACAAGTCTAGCATTGTATGAAATGTTCTACACCCATAGTTATTGACCTCTGGCCAAAAGGCAGAGAAGTAGCTTCTCAAATCTCTCTTTTTTGGATCCAATCTAGGCTATTATAATTTTACTATATTTAGTTATGACTGTTTTTCAGATGTCATTACTGACATTTACACTGTTACTACATTATTTATATTGTTTATATATGTGCTTTGCTTTCAATCCAATTCTAGAGGTGTGAGATATGTATATGACACTCTCTAAGAAAAATAGTGTACTTTTAAAATGTAACTTTCATTCATAAATCAGGCTTTGACTTATCAGCTTAAAGAATCATCTTAATAAAGTTGTATATGTGTTTCTGCATATGTGTGTGTATATGCCAAGTCAACTGAATTGACATATATTAAATATCTACTCAATGCTAGGCACTGTGCCAACTGCTGAGTCTAATGTTCTCTCTAAAATTTAATGTTCTCTGTTGAGGTTTTCTTGGAGGCAGCCTTTGTTTCAGTTCAATAATCACCATAAGTACAGTCAGATGCTAAAGTCTAAATCCTTCATTATCTCTTTCAAAGTCTTATCTCCTTCACTTGGGGTTTGGCTAGTTTTCTTACAGGCCTATCTCTCTTTTTGCTTCCCAGAACTTGAGCTCCTTCCTCCTTCTCTGCCCCCTGAAATTTCTATGAATCCAAAGGTTTGTGCTCCAGTCTCCAGCCTCCAGCCTCTAGCCTCCAGCCTCCAGCCTCCAGCCTCCAGCCTTCAGCCTCCAGTCTTCAGCCTTCTGTCTGCTTGTCTCTCAATTTCTGAATCTCCCTGGCTGAGGCTTCTAGCTTATATGCTACACACTGAGTACAAACCAATCATTGTATCACTAGGAAACCATTATTTGAGGTAGGATTAAATCAATGCTAAACTAGATTTAACCATTGTCTTCTCAATTCTGCTTAGTACCTTGTTTCAAGTTCTGGCCCATAACATCTTGTTATAGGATTAAATCAATCATACTGAACCATGTTAAATTAGATAACTACTGTCTCTTATCAATTCCACTGACTTAGTACCTTGTAAGAATCCTTTTAGGTTTCAAGTTCAACTTTCAAGTTTCAAGTTCAGAGTTCTGGCCCATAACAGCTGAGGACACACAACCAAAAACCCCAACAACCTAATATTTCTAGGAATTCATTGTCCAAAGGTGAGAAAACATGAAAACATTTATGTACAGACAAGATATGTACAAGATAAATCTGGGGTACTCAGAGTAAAGGCAATAAGATTAAGAAATGGTGGGAAAAAGACCTTGCAGAAGGTGGAATTTTAGGTAATAATTGAGGGAAGTCAAGGAGTAGAAATGAGGATAGAGAAGATTCCAATTATGGAGGTTTAGCCAGGGAAAATGCTTAGAAATAGAGGAGGGAGTATCCTGTGTGAATAACAGCAAGGAAGTCATTGTTATTGGATATAAGAATGGAAAGGTAGATGGGAAAGTAAATGTAAAAGCCAAACTCCAGTAAGAGTAACTAAAACTTAAATACTCTTATGAAAATATATATTTAACATAATAAAAAAATACCAATGGCTTTTATCAGTATTTTTGTCACATTTTGTAGTTTAAAATCCCTTTCAAGCACTTGTCTTTTCCCCTATAATCTTGACATCAAAATTGTAACTTTTAGCTGTATTCACTAAAAAATCCTTAGTAAATAAATGTAGAAAGTTCTATCAAAGAGGAATAATCAAATTTAAAGAGTAGGGAACCAATGTCTCAGGAATTTATAGTCAGCCAATCACCAAATTCCTGACTAGACTATAGTTTGGATGTAGTAGATAGGGCAATATTCCAGTTCTTTTGAGATCAAAGATTAGTAGAAATAACAAAATTAGCATGTATTAAAACCAGTACTTCATTGAAACGAAAAAAAAAAAAAACATTTTACATGATCATGATGAACATAATAATCTTCATGTACAAAATAAGAGATAATTCCTGAAATTTGTACCCTTGGAGATTGGGTATTTGCATTCTTTGCTCTTCTTAATTGTAATATTTATTTTACATTTAAATTTTGTCCATCATTACAGAAAGCTTTTGTAAAACACTGTGGTAAATGAGTTGTCTTAAAGCAGAAATTGTTAATCTGGAGTTTGTGGTCAGATTGCAAGGGATCTATGAACGTGGTAGAAGAAAAATGCATCTTTATTTTCACAAACTTCAAATTGAAATGTATCATTTCCTTCCATTTAAGATTTAAAAAAAAATCTAAAAATGGTCTATAACTTTGGCCAGATTATCAAAAGGATTTGATGAGTTAAAAAAACAAAACAAAACAAAACAATAACTTATAACTTCTACCTTACAGATAGGGGAATTGAAATCTGGGGTTGGAGATCTTTAACTATAAAAGTTTATTGATTTTTTTAAAAGATAAACTGATTTAGTCACACAAAGGATATGCTGTTGCCATTGTTGTTCAGTAGTTTCATTTGTGTGAAACTCTTCATGACCTCATTTGGAGTTTTCTTGGAAAAGATATCAGAGTGCTTTGCCATTTTCTTGTTTATTACAGATGAGTAAATTGAGGTAAGAAGGATTAAGTTACTTGTCCAGGGTCACATAGACACTACAGAAATGAGTCTTCCTGATTTAGGCCTGAGATTCTATCCATTGCACCTCTTAGGTTCCCAAGTGCAGACAAAGAATTCAATATTTCCAATGTTATATATCATACATACATACACATTATATGTACATATAATGTGCACATATGTATAAACACATTTTATCAAATAGATAAAGATTATTAAACTTGCTTATATTTCAAATCAATAATTATTTTATCTACAAATAAAAAGCATAAAAATGCATTATGCTGAGGTAGAAAAAAAAAGGATAGGTTTGGAAACAGTAGAGCTTAATTAAAATCTCATTTCTGGCATTTTCAATGTGAGGACTATTTAATATTTCTGGATCTCAGTTTCCTCAACTATAAACTGAGAGAGTTGGATTAGATTTTTTTGTTATATATTTCCTTCAAGCAAAAATCTGTAGCTATTTGCTATTAGTAACTGTCAGCCACCTTTCCATCCTTGCTCTCCATATCATCCCATTATTAGTGAGATATTTCAATTTTCAAAGAATTTTCTTATCTGTTATATAGCTCTTTCTAATGTAATTCACCATTTTAAGGTGGTCTTGTTTGGATATATTAAATTGGAAAATGATGGTAAAAAACACCAGCATCAATAACAACAATAATGACAACAACAGCTCTTTTAAAATTGTATCTTGTTCTGGTCCCTGTGAAGACCATCCCATCATCCACCACCTCCTGCCAGGCAACAGCAGAAAATAAGATTGCAAATAGAAACCTGGAAGTCATATACATACATATACTGTATCAAAGATCAAAAGAGCATAATTTACAAAATGTATTATATATTGAACAAAACTCAGAACATAGTAATATGTACTGAATCAGCAGAGACAATCTAGGTGTTCCTGTCAGTTTAAAAGATTAGCATTAATTCTGGATAATTTTCTTATTAATTCTATTTACAAAGAATTGATTTTGTCCTCTAACTGCTTTTGTCTTGTAACTGCTTAAGTAATCGCTCTTTATCTCTGAGTTTCCTTCATATTTGTTTCAGAATTCTTCTGTCCTGTAAAATAATTTTTAAAAGTCCAACTCTCATGCTAATCAGTCAAATTTAAGTGACCTGGAAGATGTGTGTGAATGCAAGAGAGTTGGGCCTTTAAACATTATGAGTGCCATTTATCCAAAGTGAACAAATAATATATCAACAAAAAACTACACCTTGAAAAAAAAGTCAAGCAGATTTGTTTACAAAAATGGAGAATCTTGTGGTAACAATATAAGACAAACTCATTGTTATAAAATATTAGAAGGTCATTCGTGAGAAACATAGCCTTTAGGAGCAGTGAAGACTGCATGAAAATGGGGGGGGGTGGAAGTAGCATAACTTCAGGTTGCAAAAAAAAATACCCTCTTCTATCTAGAAAGATATAGAAAAGACATCAGAATTACATAATAGAGGCTTGTTACTGTTCATTAAGTAACAGAAAACAAAATTTTCTACTACAAATACTCAAAACTCAAAATATCTGAGAATTAAGCAAATAAATTATATAGATTCATAATATCATCAGATATAAAATAAACTCCAACAATTGTAGACATAAATTGTCTCACAAAGATATGAAAATGTTTTAAAAATATTTTCCTCTCATAAACACACATCAGTGATATGCGTTTATATATAGATATATAAAGTCCTCATCTTCCTGGCTTTTGAAATTTTCCTAAAGACAATTTTGATTTGGGTGATTCTACAGAATATGAACTTGCATCATAATGTCTTAATTCAATTACAGAAATTATTCTATCTGCCCCCAAAATCACTTATCAAGTACTAAACTCTAAGAATAATGTCACTATAGCAAGTTATTGTAAGATTTTTTTTCTCTTTGAACTTCAGGGAACAACATAAGAAATACAAAAGGACACTGATTGGTTTGATTTTTTTTCCTATAACCCTCTCAAGACCTTTTAATTAAATATAGGAAGTCAGTACATTTCTTTAAAACATTAATCTCCCCCCAGGATAGTTTTGTTTCTGATTTTTATTTGAAGAACTTGAAGTATGAATATCCATTTATTGTGGGGCCACTTTAATCCTCTTTTAGCCATTGGATATTATAATCGAAAGCAGCTACTTTTTCATATGTTGGGGTATTTTTTCCTATCTAGTTTATTTCTCTGCCCCTTATGCTATTGCTTTTAAAGGAATATTTGTATCCATGAATACATTTTAATATTTTGATGGATTAGCAATTTCCTAAAGCAATTTAACTATATAAATCAATCACCAAAACAAAGAGACAAAAAAAGATTAGGGAATTACCTCAATCACCAAAAATTTGCTCTACCAAACATAAATATGTGGTAGCCTATGGCAATGGTGATTCAGAATATAATTTATTTGTAAAATCTTATAGTATGCTACAAGATTATGAGAGGTATTGGTTCATAAAACATCAAAAAGCAATACATACGGAAAAAAAGTTTTAGAAAGGTTAAAGAAAGACCCAATTAAACAAAATTATCCCAATGACAATTCAGAATGAAAATGGAAAGAGAATAATGAACAGACAAAATATGAGAAAGAAATGTACAGATCTCCATGATAAACTCTTTTCTTCATCATTAATCTTCAAGCCATCATATTTCAACCTTGCATGTACTAGATGAATAAGTAGAAATGACAATATCAAAAACAAAAGAAAGAGGAGCTGCGTATCACATGCATACACACATAGAGAAAACATAACTACATAAAATACAACATAACTACAAAGTCATGAGATTGTAGTTTGACTTGAATAGTCAAATATATTCATTCTCTCTCTTTCCTTCCCTCCCTCTCTTCCTCCCTTCTTCTCTCCCTCCTCCCTTTCCCCCCACTTTGTCTCTTTCTCTCTTTTTCTTACTCTGTTTCTGTTTCTTTGTACTTGAAAAAAATATAAGAACATTGACCCTGGAGTTAGAGACTTGATTTCAAAAACAACTTTTAATACTTACTAGATGAGTGGCCTGGGTTCCCATCCCTTGCTTCCACAATTTCCTTTCCCCAAAATATAGAAAGGGGGGTGATGATGCATCAGAATTCAGGGTTTGTTCATAATTGCATATCTAGCTAAGGAATTTGGAGCAATAAAATCTTTTATCTGTTTGGCTCTTGTAAAAATCTCAGCCTGTCTGACTGACAATATCTTGCTAAAAGACATTTTATTTCCTTACCTGAGTGAAAAGACAACCTGACTCCTACCTTATCTATACTTTGTTCTCTACATGTAAGCTGTTAGCCTGATGGCTAAGCCTCAAATTTCAGTATATAAAAGCTCTCTCAAACTTTTTTAATTGCCAGAGACTTTTATAGACTCATCATTTAGCTTTTTTCTTTTATGACTATAAGAGAATCTCTTTAAATTCCTTCAAACTATAAACTATGACTCTCCACACTTCAGTATTAGCCAAGTTACTACCTCTATGAACCTCAATATCCTCATCTGTAAAATGGGGATAATTGACACTTGCATTTCTTGCATCGCAGATTTATTGTGAGAGTCCTTTTTTAATCTTAAAGTATGTTTATCCATGATTTTAGCAATGGAATCATTGTTTCTTGAGATTAGACAAAAACATAAAAGCTAAAATACTTGATTATTTGTCTATCATAAGTGGTTTTAAGTAAATAATATATCTTTGAATGCATGATGTCATTACTATTATTGCTTCTTTCTCTATCAACTTATGGATACATGAATTAAAAAAAAATCCTGTACCATATTTATAAAAGAAAGTCCTAGCCTTATTTTCTCCACTTAATATTTCCCTCCATTCAATGTATATATTGACACAGCCTTCTAATAGTACTTCTTGGATTTTTTATATCATTTTTTAAATTGCTCAATCGAAATTGTACAGTTGTGTTGTCATTTGTGATTAGATGACCCATAATCTTACACATATAACTAGCTTATTCTTCCAAACAACTGGAACTTCAATCTATAATACCTCTTCACTTTTAATAGTTTCATATATGCCTTTTGGCATTTCTATCAAACACAGATGCAGTGGCCTTCAGTTTGGACTGGACCCTCATTTGTCTGAGAAACTGTACTATAAGCAAGAGTATAGGAAGTCTGGGCTTAAGAAACTCAGAATCAATGGTATTTCTTTCTTATTAACTTGAAAATTCTTAAGGCTTTATCTTTCTTTTTTTAAAAAAATTCAATGAGTTTTTCATATGGTACTAACCACCTATAGAGATCGGGATTATGGACTGAGAGAGATGTAAAGATAAATAAGCCACAACCGCTTACCTCAAGAAGCTTGCTGTAGAGTAGAAGAGATAAAATATAGCAAAAGACAGAAAGGGAGAAAGAGAGGGAGAAAAGTCAGAAAAAGTTGAGAGAGAGAGAGAGAGAGAGAGAGAGAGAGAGAGAGAGAGAGAGAGAGAGAGAGAGAGAGAGAGAGAGAGAGAGAGAAGGATAATTTAAATAGGAAACATATTCTTAGTTTTAGAAAGTTGCAAAAATGTAAATGTATGAATTGAAGGGACCTTGAAGATAATTTAATTTAACTTCCTTATTTTTCATAAAGGGTAAGGTTTAAAATCATAAAATTAGCACCTCCTAAAAGCTGAAAAATATATTCCAATAACTTATTGATTTGACTATTAATATGTTGTGTCATTTAAAATATATATTTACACAACCCAGAAGGCAATTCTGAAGTGCAAACATTTTATTTCCTCCTGATGAAATGTCCATATTTTTAAAATGCTAAATATATGGTTATTTATTTATTTCAATCTTCTTTCCTTCTCTCCTTTGCTTCTTCCTTCCTTCATCCCCTCTTCCTTCCTTCCTTCCTTCCTTCCTTCCTTCCTTCCTTCCTTCCTTCCTTCCTTCCTTCCTTCCTTCCTTCCTTCCTTCCTTCCTTCCTTCCTTCCTTCCTTCCTTCCTTCCTTCCTTCCTTCCTTCCTTCCTTCCTTCCTTTAAAACTTTCTTCCTTCAGAACTTCCTTCCTTCAGACTTTCCTGCCTCCATTTCCTCAATATTGTCTCTTCAGAACTTTTTAGCTTGCATTTTCCCCAAGCACTGCAATTTTTTTTTTTCTAAGATTTCACAACTCTTAATTGACATATCCAATAGCATTTTCTCATTCCTCATTGTCCTTGATCTTTCTATGACCTTTGGTGCTAGTCACTCTATCTAGGGCAGGTGGAACTTATAGAAAATGTAGCTTCAGTTTAAATTCTGAGTCTCTAATCAACAGTTTCATAGTTACTTTGCCCTTTTCTCATTTACAATGAGCAATCAAATGACTAATGGAAAGTGCCTGAGTCCTTTCATAGTTCTCACTAAAATGTTTGTGGTATAGAGACAATATTTAATACTTATGGCACTTCCTGGAGTTTAACACAGACAGAATGTCTGAGGCTCTTTAATTCTACTGGGAATATAACAGCCAATTACAACTGACTGTAATCTTTCCTAAGGACTTGGGCTAATTGTGATTTGATTCTCTGTATCTACTAGTCAGCACCACAAAGCAGCATGTGATAGCATTAACAACAGATGTCATAGAGAGTTAATGATTATGACATTCCTCTAATTTTTCCTCAGGATTTTCAGGGTTATTATATTTTATTAATTAATAATATTTTGAGTTATTAATTGATTCTAAAAATTGACTCTATTTTAGATTGTCTAACCAATAATATATTCATAGCTTTTTTCAAAAAGTAAAGAATTTCAGAAATCATCATAGTCCAATCTCTGTGATTATTCATAGATCCTACAGACAAAATCTTTAAAAATAGTATTTTAATATTTCTTTTTGAATATTCACAGTGGTTAAAATATTAGTACCTCACAAGGAAGCCCATTTAATTTTGACATAGCTGTAAGTTTTAGAAATATTTTTTCTGACTTAAGAATGGAAAATAGTGATTATTCCACCCCACCTACATACACATATTTTGTTAGCCAAGAACACTTTTTCACTGAATCAATAATAACATGATTTGAGCTTGGAATTGGATATCTCTTTGATTCAATGACATTTCATTTACATGAAAGAGGAAGTCTATCCCAATTGGGTGAGAGACTTTGTCATATCCTTCTCAGTACATGATATTCCTGTGAGAACTAACTGTTTATAAAGAGCTTTGATGGCCAAATGGGATTTTATATTGATTTCAAAAATGTAAGGAAGCCACTGAATGGGAAAAGAGTGGAAGAGGATGATATCATCAGTTTTGAATTTTAGGAAGATCACTTTGATAGCTGAATAGAAGATAGATAAAAAAGAGTAAAGGCATGTAAGAGGTAGTAATCAGGAAGCTATTGTAAAAACAATTCTCTTTTTGTTCATTTTATTTCTTTACTTATATTTATATTGTTGTTGAGGATGGTGCCTCCAATGTAGTTCAATGGAAGTCTTCTCTACTTCTTATCACCACTCTTCCTTCTCTATCACTACTCAGAAAATTTAGTAGAAGATACTATGGAAAGAATGTAAAATAATATTGCAAAAAATGTTCTGTAAATAGTAACAAAAATGTAAGAATGTGATCTATGATTCTACAGTTAATGTAAATTATCTTAAAAGAATGTAAACCAGCAAAAGAAGCTCCAGCTTTCTCATAGGAAAATTTGCACATGACTCTAAGTTATCCCTAGTATTATTTTGTTTTGTTTTGTTTTGTTTTGTTTTTTGTTCTTTTTCTTTATAATATCTGACCTGGACTAAAGGTGATGTGGAGATCCACTACTCAGTCCTCTTGACAGTAAATACTGGTCTAATGAGTAAAATTTCTAAACTCCTCCAATTAATTCAATAAACCCTAAAAAATCTATACACATATCTCCATGTTGGTGTGGACTGTATTTTCTTAAGTATCTTGGTATTCTCTTAGCAGAGCTACCATTTTACCACTGGCATAATCAGGGCAGGCATTAATTTTTAATTATTGATTAAAATAATTATTTGATTGAACTATTATTGATTAAAATAATTGATTAAAATCAATTAGTGTAGTCAGCAGGATCTGCATTTTTACAGTAATTCAGACATGAGGAGATGAAGGCTTGCCATCAGATGGTGTCTGAGTCAGATGATGAAACGAATAAAAATGAGAGATGTAGATCTTGGCAATAAATTCAATATAGGGGGTGAGTGAGAGGTGAGAAAAAATCAGAAGTTGAATTTGACACTTGATTGAGAGTATGAGGTGATTGGAAGGATGTTAACACATTCAACAGCAATTGGAAAATTAGGAAAAGAGACAGTCTTGGGGGGAAAGAAATGCATTTTGAACATTTTGAATTTAAGATGTATATAGAATCAGTTTATCAGTAAGATAAGGAGGAGAAAGGTTGAATTTTTTAGGGGTGTGAGAAAAGATTCTTAGCATAATCATGAATATGCTTATAGAAAGAAGAGATAGATCCAGTGCAGAGAAGGAGAGGAAGATGAGATGAAAGAAAAGGGAAAGGGAGATAGTTGGAGATGTGGGATTAGAGACAGCAGAGTTTAATTTTCTATATAAATAAATTTGAAAATCATCAACATAGAGATGATCATTTAATCAATAATTGTAGATGAAAATACTGAATTAAATAGAACTGAAAGACAAGAAGACTCACATTATGTTTTAGAAGACATCTACAATTAGTAGATGTGACCTAGATTAAGACAGAACAAAAAGATTGAGAAAGAACAGTTAGTCAGTAGGAGAAACAGGAGAGAGCAGTGCCACAAAAACCTAGAGAGAAGAGAATATCAAGAAAACAGGGTGATTGTTAACATCAAAGACTTTAGAGAGGAGAAAAAGAATCAGGATTCAAAAAAGGCTATTAGATTTTGTAATTGGGGTCATTTTTAACTTTGGAGAGAACAATTATAGTTATATCATAAGTTTTTTTGGTCAGTCTGTAGAGAATTAAGAAGAGAGTTATAGTAAGAAATGTAGACATCTAGTATAGATGGCCTTCTTAAATTTAGGCACAAATGAGAAATGTGAAAGAATGGGGAAGGAAGAAGAGGAAATCTGTTGGTGAAAATAGAGAGTGAAATCTGCTAAGAAAGATAGAGGGGGGTATTTGTTGAAGAAGATGGAATGGAAAGAGATGTCTTGTGCATATAGAGGAATTTGCTTTAAAAAAGAGCTACTTTTTCATTTGAAATAGTAGGAAAGCAAAGACAGTAGGAAACATGTGGAATTGGTGAGATGAGAAAGAGGGGAGAAGAGGAAGCTGCTGGTAAAGATTTCAATTTTTTTTCAATAAACTGTGGGGCTAGGGTTCTCAACTAAAGAGATGGACTTGGGAAACTATAGAAAGTTTGAGGAAATATGAAAAAAAGGTTTGGAAAAGTTGCTATGGCAAGTGAGATAATGAACCAATTAGGTAGATGTAAAAGTATTGCCTTAGTGCAATGAGGACACAGTAGATACATTTTGTAATATAAATTTGTAATGGCCAATTAGCAGTTTCATGATTTTCTGATTTTTCTTCATATTCATTCAGCAATATATTAGTTGTGAATGAATCAAAATATGAAAATGATCCAAGGCAGAGATTAGGCAGAGAAAGATGGATAAGGGGAAAGGAGGAGAATGGATTCATGATAAGAAGCTAGTGTAGCATTAATCTAATGGACTATTGGTTGAAGATAAAGAAGGAGAGAGGATATAACCAATACAAGGCCTGGGAAATAACTAAGGAGTGAAAGGAGTGGAAGTCACATTGAAGAAGAATAAGAGGGTTTGGGGTGGCAAGGCATAAGGAAAGGTGAAATGATAATAGATTATAATCAGATAAGGAGATTTCAAGATTCATGAACAGGCAAGTGTTCACTTCTAAGTGATGACAAAATTAAAAGTATTACCATTTCTGTCTGTAGTTAAGGTAGAATAGAAGAATGGGATTATGAAAAATAATCAAATTGAGGGATAGATGTAAGGATGTATATGAATTATCATTATATATGTTTAAGTTAATTAGTACAAAGATTGTATTTGGGGATTAGGGAAAAAAGTTTGGGAAAGAAATCATTGAAAAGTAAAGAGGAGTGCCTTAGAGTTCAGTAGACAATAGTTAATAGAATTTTGTTTATATAGAATGGCTTAACTGATTGTCAAAGGAGGAATGGTTGGTAAGGGATGGTAGAGAAGGAGAGCCTTGAAGTAACAATAGAGAACAAGGATTATTCCAGCTCCTCTAATCTCAACCTGTGGATTAGAAGGAGTAAACATATATCCAGTACTGAAAAGGATGGACAGGGAGATTGCCATGAAGACAGAGTCATGTTATGATAAAATGAATGAGATAGGAAAGAAAAAAAAAAAGTTTGTTTCCTACAGAGAAAATATTCCAGAGAACCCAGTAAAAGGGGTAGATGGCTTTAGAAGGTGATATTGTAGGGGCTGGGCTTAGGGGGATGAGAATAATACAGTGGACAATAAGGGATGGATAATCGATTTTTAATAATGATTAGGGTTTCAGAATCATTTGGATGAGAAGAGTTGCATTGGACAAGAGTTTGTTAATCACTAAAGAATGCATTCAAATGGGTTATTAACATAATTAGGGATTTGGTCTTCTGTTATGGGCCAGAACTCTGTACTTGAAACAAGGATTCTTACAAGGTGTTAAGTTAGTGGAATTGATAAGACAATGGTTATCTAGTTTAGTATGGTGATGAATCATTCTCTAGTTCAGTACATGTACTTAGTAACTATATATATATATATATATATATATATATATATATATATATATATATATATATATATATATATATATATATATATATATACACACATACATATGTATAATATACTTAGTATATTAAGTAGAACTTAATATAGTTCTACAAGATTCACACCTATGATAATGTAATTATAATAGAGCATATAAATTGGGACAAACTCAGCCAGACAGATTCACTCCATCTCACACCACCTTGGTGGCAGGCCTGTCCTCCTTCATTTCTCCACTGAAACCAAGACTCCAGAAGGCCTCCAAGAAAGCTAGCCTGGGCCCCAGGCAAGGAAACTAGATTATGAAGGAGATAATAAAGAATTTGGACTTTATCCCTGGCTATTATTGTGGTAATTACTCTACTGAAAAGAAGGCTGCCCCAGAGACCTCCAGAAAACCAAACAGAACACTACAGTCTTCTGGTAGATTCCTCTCAGAGTGCTAGCTCAAGTGGGGGATAAGTGGAGGGAGCTAATAGAATGACATTTTTCTCCTATTTCTGAGGGCAGGTTAGAAGATTGGCAGAGGGTCTGGAAAGGCATGGCATTTAAAAAATTCCTGATAGATAGGAAATGTCCCCTGAAACTATGCAAAGGACACTTCAGAGGGAAAAAATATAGCAAGTTGTTTGTTTTTTTTTTTTGTTTTTTTTTTTAATTTTCTGATAAAAGCTTCATTTCTTAAAGTTACAAATTTAAAATAAGATAAACTTAAAAGGATTAGAGTCTTTACCCAATTGATAAATGATCAAATGATATGAACAATCAGCTTCCAGAAGAAAAAACAAAACAATTTATAGCCATATTTAAAAAAAAAATGTTTTAAATCACTATTAATTAGGGAAATTCAAATTAAGACAATTCTGAGGAATTACTTCACATCTATCAGATTGGCTAATACATAAAAGAAAAATCACAAATTCTGAAGAAAATATGGAAAAAAACTGGGACATTAATGTATTGTTGGTGGAGTTGTAAATTATCCAAACATGGGGAACAATTTAGGTTATAAAGGGGCATAAAATTGTATACATGCTTTGACTTTGACATACTACTTCTAAGTCTGTATCCCAAAAAAAGAGCTAAGGAAAAGGAAAAAGGACCTATTTGTATAAAAATATTTTTGACAGCTTTTTGGTGTCAAAGAATTGGAGATTGATGGAATGTCGATCAACTGGGAAATGATTAAACAACTTGTGACATATGATTTTGATGGAATACTACTTTGCTATAAGAAATGCTGAGTTTCAGAAAAATCCAGGAAGACTTACATGAACTGATACAAAGTGCAGCGAAGCAAAAGCTTATATACAATAGCAGCAATATATTAAGAAAGAATAGCCATGAATGACTTAACAATTTTGATCAATTCAATGATGCAATTCAATTCTGAAGGACTTATGGTGAAAAATGCTATCTACCTCCCCAAAGAGAACTAATAAAACTTGAATGTAGATAGAAGTATTTTTATATCATTATTCTTGTTTTTTCCCTCTTTTTCTAATATGTCTACTAAGGAAATATGATTTAACACATATAAACAATATCTCAGAGCTCAAAGTTAAAAATTAATATTGATAATAAGCATTTTTAAAGAAAGAAAAAAACAGCTTTGGGACTGAAATAATGTCAGGAAGAAGACAAGTAAGAAGACCATCATGAAATGTAAGAGCAATCTCAAACATGAGAAGTTGTGGAGCTAGAATCACAGTATTAGGCAACTAATTTGACATAAAGGCAAGTGAAGAGACAAACATGACAGCAAAGTGGAAAACCCATGAAACTTAAAAATATATCTATGACTTACTATGTCTATGTGTAATGTAGTTCAAAATATCCAACAGACAGTTGGTGATATAGAATTAGCATTCAGTAGTGACATTAAGTCTTGATATATCACTCTGGTTTGTGTTGTTATTCAGTTATTTCAGTCATTCCTGACTCTTGGTGACACCATTTGGGTTTTCTTAGTAAGGATATGGAGCAGTTCACCATTTATTTCTCTAACTCATTTTATGTGAGGAAACTGAGGCAAATATGGTTAAGTGATTTGGCCAGGATAACACAGCTAGTAACTATCAGAAGTTGGATTTGAATTCAGGAAGATGAGCCTTCTTAGCTTCAGGTCTGGAACTCTTATCAGCAAAGAGATGAAAACTGAAACCATGGAAGCTAATGAAAGAATGCAGAGAAAAAAAGAAAAAAAAGTCCCAAGACATTTAGAGGATGTGACATAGAAAGTGATATAGTAAAGGAGATTAAGATGAGGTTCAGTATCAAATATTGTACAGAAAGACTTTAGCTTAAAAAGTCCAAGGTCTCCCACTGCATCCAGAGCCATATGCAGTCATCCTGATCTATATCTTGCCACTGGACCCAGATGGCTTTGGAGGGGAAAGTGAGACAGATGACCTTGCACAGCCCTCCCCACAATTAAATCCTATTCATTTGCATGTCATGAATCACCTCCTTGATATCATGGTCCTCTTCAAAAATGAAAGAAAAACAACATTAAATATCAAGAAGGATGAGGGTTAAGAACAATCCATTAGACTTGACAATTGTGAGATCATTGGAAACTTAGCAGAGAGTAGTTTCATTTAAATGAAGAAGTTGGAATCTAGATTTCATTTGCTTCAGAAGAAAGGAAGCAGTAAGAAAGTGGAAGCAATGAGTACTTCCACTCACTGAAACAATTTTTTCAAGTTTGGCTGAAAATGATTATATTTATATCGATATGCTTATCTATTATGAATCATTTTGCATATGTGAGGCTGCCATCAATATAGAAACTACCCCTCTTAATTTTTACATTATCTGTAAGTTTGATAAACACAGATATGCTTGTATCTAAGTCACTAATTTTTTAAAAAAATGCAAACCTATGCAGAGCCTGAGGCCTCCCCACTAAATACATCTTAAATAGATCATCTCATTAATGAACTTCTTAGATCATTTGATATGAATTCATCTAATTCATATTTTTTGTCATAAAGAACAGTATATTTTTCATCACATTAAAATTTGGATAGACTATATTTACAGAATTTCCCTAATCTACCAGTTTATTATTGACAATGGAGATTTCTACTGGAGACCTATAGCACCTTTTGTTATTCTTTTGCTTCTGCTTCTCTTTTGTACAGTTTTTTTTTCTAATTTGAATTCTCAAAACTCCTAATATAGCTATATAACTGTCTTAAACTCCTTCCATTTTTTTCCTTCCTTATCAATATTATTCTTAATTACGCTATCAAAATTTAATTTGTGAGTGCTTCACCTAATTTTCTCTTTCTTTAATTTCCTGACTGTCCTTTCTTAATTATTAATTTCAATGTGCATGTGTGCTCCTATAATTTTTTTCAATTTTCACATTAATTTTTTTATTTTATATTTCATATAATGTATAAACTTCTTAATATATTTTCAAATGTTATTGTGTTCACAATTAGAATTAATCATTCTAAAATCTTTAAAGATAATTTACATTGTCTAAACATATGCCCAAATAAATAAAAGCAAGCAGAATTACAAATGAGCAATGAGACTAACGTCAAAGACCATTTTCCACTTCCCCCTTTCTTGTACTACAGAAGAACATGATTTATACTTAGTTCTTCCTTATCAAATTCTTCCTCTTTTAGCTATTAAAATCTTTTCTCATAATTTCCGGAAAATCATTAGCCCCATAAAAGGAATTAATATTTTTAACACCACACATCTAACAAATGATCAAAAGTTCTATTCCATTGAAGTGATAAGAGTAGTATTAGCTCATAGCTTTTCCTGTGTATTTTTTTCTTTGCATCATAGACATAATTTCCTGACTCTTTTGCCAACCTCTGTGCACACTGTTTTATTCTATATAATCTCAATAAGGCAATATTAATATTTAAAATACTGCCTAAATTAAGGCAAACACATTCCTTCCCCCTGGAGGTACTATGTTTATTTTATCAAGATAGTTGGGATTCTCAATTCTTCCTTTTCCAAATCTGTTTTTTCCCTACTTTCAGAACCAATTTTAGTTTAACTGGGGCTCACTATATAAGCAAAAAAAGGAATATCATATAGCTTCAATCTTATCTCACTGCATTTTAAATGAATATAGTTAAAATGGAAAAGTTTCAGTTTGGGGCCTCTAGCAGAAAGCACACCTGTTATTCAAAGATCAGTTATAGTAAATTTCAGGGCTGAGTCTGACTAGAAGAGAGGCCACAGTCGCTCCTAATGAGCATCTACTTAGGCACTAAGGAGTTGTGAATCCTGTCCCTCGCTTAAATGGAAGAATTCAGATCTTTTGAAGTAAAAATAATTAAACTAAATAATGTAACTTTATAGAGTGTGATTGGCTTAGGTAAAGGTGTGTGCCTTTCACAAATAAAAATGTGTCTAAAATCAATGTTTATGACTCCAACTGGATAAACTTCTTTTTGTAAGGTTACCTGTAGTTAAGTCGAACTCCCACTGAGTTAATATGATGTCCTTCAGAAAAGGATGAATCAGCCAAGACACATAAAAAAATTATAAAACCCTTTATCTTGCCCATCTCTTCATTGACTTCCTCTCAATAATTTTTACTCTTGAAGTAGCAGAAGATACTTTAAATATTTCCCTGTTTCTTACTTCTATAAGAACCTAAGGCCCTTAGCATTCTTCCTTTATCTGAATTACCCAAGTGACCAGGACAAACTCATCTTTCACCTCTACCCTCATTATAACCTTTAGATCTGTTTAGATTTAGCATAGTCCTCACTTTTTACAATAAAACTTTCCTGACCCCTCAAGGCCAAGATATTAGTATTTTCTTTCTTATTTCAAATGAATTTATAAATACTTATCTATTCTATTCACCCAGTGGACATAGAGAACAGGGAATGGTCATGTGTTTAACAATTAAGGCCTGGCAGGGGTTGATAGAGTGTGGGACACAGAAAATTCATTTTTTGTGAGTTCAAATTTGGCCTGTGATACTAGCTCTGTGACCCTGGGCAAGTCACTTAAGGCTGTTTGCCTCAGTTCTTCATCTGTAAAATGAGCTGGATAAAGAAATGGCAAACCACTTAGCATCTTTGCTCAATGGCACCAGGAAGAGTCAGACATGATTGAACAATAAATGTCTGGCACTGTGCTATGCCCTGGGGATATAAAGAAAGACAAAAAACATTTCTGGCTTTCCACCAGCTCAAATTATAATAGGTAAGACAGCATGCAAACAAACTAAAACGATTTGTACAAGATGAATTGGAGATAATCTCTAGGGGAAGGCAATTTCAGCTGAAAATTGTAGGGGTTTAGGGAGAATAGGATTCAAAAAGGAAAAGGAGAGAATTCTAGGCATGAAGGCCAGCTAGAGAAAATGCAAAAGTAAGGAGATTGAATGTCTCAAGCAATGAACAGCAAGGAGAAAAGTGTTAACTGCATTCTAAAGTACTTGAAGGAGAGCAGCATATAAGACAGAAAGTAGTAAGGGGCAGGTTTTAATGATCTCTCAAAGCCTAACATAGGATTCTTTATTTGATGTTTTGCTTTCCTTTTTGTATCACAGGTGCCTGACAAGGAGTAGGAGTAAGTGTCTGTAGAAGTCAACTGAACAGCTTTGAGCCAGGATCACCCTCTGTGTCGCTGATCTAAGAACACCAGAAAAGGCCTTGAAAGAAGTTAGTCCAGGACTTCCATTTCAAATCAGTGTTTATGTAATACCTGCACTCTTTGTATTTGACAAAATAATTAAGATAGGATTTCTCAGTCAGCACTGTTTTCCAAATCAGCCTTCTTTATTCCACTTCCAGCTGTGTGCCTGGTCAACACCCGACCTCAGCTATGTCTCATCAGGTGATCTCCCTCATACTGGAAAGTCCCTTTATCATACCCAGCCTCTTCTCTGGTCAGTTCCTACTGGGAGCTCCCTTTTGGGGAAGGCTCAAACCTGCTATTTTTCTTTTCTTTTCTTTTTTTTTTTTTTCCCCCCTGCGGCTGAGGTTAAGTGACTTGCCCAGGGTCACACAGCTAGGAAGTCTTAAGTGTCTGAGACTAGATTTGAACTCGATCCTCCTGAATTCAAGGCTGGTGCTCTATCCATTTCGCCACCTAGCTGCCCCCAAATCTGATATTTTTCATTTCCATCCCAGCTATTTTTCTGATTTTCTGGACTTTTCAGCACCCTTTTATGAATGGAGAAAGTAAGCTTGCTGGCAATGAGTCTCTGTCTATCTCTGTGTCTCTCTGTCTCTCTTTGTTTTTGCTTTTCTTCTAGTCCTAGAATTCACACAATGGAGTTAGCTTTTACAAAAGCCTCTCCTTCAGAATGGATGATTCCTACTTGAATTGCCAAGTAATATCTTAATATTTAATATCTTACTTCCTCTCCAGACTGCATTCCAGACTTTTTCTGGAGCTGAATTGCAGCTTCCTTTTATTTATGGTCTCCTTCCATTAGAATGTAAGCTCCTTGAAGGCAGAGAAGACATCTTTCTGCTTTTATATTGTATTCCCATTCCTTAGCCCTGTCTCTGGAACATAAACCAGTGCTTAACGAATGCTTCTTTACTACTTGTCCCTACACCCCTTACAATAGTATATGGCACAGAGTAAGCATTTAATAAAATCTTGTTGCTTTGCCCTTGCTCTTGCCTTTGTCTTTCCTTATCTTGAGGTAGGTACAATTTTATTTGTAATATCTTCCTGCATTTTAGTACTTAGTCACTTTTTAGGTAACTTGCATATCATCAAGAGAAGTTTTAAGAAAAAACATTGGTACTCTACTCCTTTTTGATTATCTGCCCTTTTCCAAAGAACTGATTCATTTCCACAATGTTGTAATCACAGGTATATATTCAGTTACTGAGTTACTTTAAGCTTTTACATGTTACATAAATCATGTTGCTTTTCTATCTTATTACAACTGAGCAAATTTATATTAAAACAAAAAAAATTAGCAAAGTAGCAGTAGGCTCTTAGTAGAACAACATTTCTTTTAATAAAT
Source organism: Sminthopsis crassicaudata (assembly GCF_048593235.1). Taxonomy (NCBI): domain Eukaryota; kingdom Metazoa; phylum Chordata; class Mammalia; order Dasyuromorphia; family Dasyuridae; genus Sminthopsis; species Sminthopsis crassicaudata. The sequence continues at coordinate 540,117,991 of NC_133619.1, forward strand.
TACTTCAAAGACATTTCATAGATATAGAATACAACTATATTCTCATATCTTAAAGAGAATTTCTACTTTTTCTAGGAATTTTAATTATATTGGCTTTGTTTCGCTCTAATCCATCCACAAAGTGTGCCAGATTAATTGTCCTACAGCCAGCTCTAATCACATAACTAAATCTCTTTCGTTTTTTTTCAAAAACCTTCAAGGCTCCCCCTTACCTAGAGAAGAAAATCCAAACTTCTTCATCATTCAAGATCATTTGTAAATTAATCCTAATCTACCCTTTTAGGTTCTTCTCTTTCTCACCTCTTTTCTCAATAATGTCAACTCTTCCATTAAACTTTCCTAACTATTCTCTTTACCTCCCAAAAGAATTACTTTTTAGCTTTTCTGAAGTACCATAGAATTTTGTATCTTAAATTGTCCTTTAACACTTTCCCTTATAATGTAGTTATCTCCATTTCAACCTCATTTTCCTACAAGAAGAAATAAAATAAGGACAGATTAATTATTATTATTTTTTAAATCCAATAGTGATTTTACAAATAAGAAAAACTGCTGCAATTCCTAAAAGAGCATTTAAACTTATTTTTACATAGCAAAGCCAAATAACTTTATGTTGGGTGGTAAAATGCATAGTGTTGACTCTGGAATCAAGAATACCTAAATTCAAATCTGGCTTCAGATAATAGCTAAGCAACCCTGGACAAGCTTAAACCTGCTTGCCTCAGTTTCCTCATCTGTAAAATTAACTGGAGAATGAAATAATAAAACACTCAAGTATCTTTGCCAAAAACATCCCAAATAAAGTCAGACATGACTGAAACAATTTAACATCATCAACAACAACAACATTTTCAGAGGAACACCCAGGGACATTAGAAATCAGCTCCATAACCAATCTATATTCCATGTGTAATATGTTGTATTATGCACAATTTCAGAGTTAAAATAGGCCATTGTACATATTTCAAGTTTCATTAATACTTTAATGAATCTATGACCTCATCATAGCATGCATTCTTTCCATAGATACAATTCTAAGCAGATCCACAATTTTTCATTGTGTTTTATTCTTATCCATATTCTTCCAAAGAATTCTCATAAAGGATCTGTTCAGTATACTAAAGGCCTTCTTCTAGGATGATTTTTTTTCAAGTTTTTGAATTTACCTGTGAACTGGCTTTTTTCATATATTCATTGTTGCCACATAATGAGACTACCTCATTTTCTGATCATACATATATTCACACATATCTTAAGCCATTTCTTGAGTATATATTTATATTGTAGAAACATGCTAGTTTACTTGAGCCCACAATATAAATCCTTAATTTGTTTCCATTTGATATGTCTCATGTTATTTAAAGTTATAAAGTTAACTCTTTCTGCATTTTTATTTACTACCAAATTATCTATACATCAAAATTATTTATTTTAGAATTGTTTTAAATCTCATTAAACTATTTTTTTAAATTTTGTATCTCCATTTTATATGGGAATTTCTGAATTTTTAAATACTCATTTCTTCACTTTATATAAAATAAATAAGATCTAGTCTATGAAGTATTTATTTCAGTAAAGTACTGAATAAATATTAAGTAAAACAGAAGCTCAAAGCTCAGAGGTCAGGCTCTGTACATGTACCAGACAAAACAACAAATATGAGGTCTCTTTGTCTATAGTATTATATATGAGATTAGCATTTGAAAGTTTTGCATAATAACATTTTATATATCTGAAACATATTTCAAATTTTGGGAGATATATATATATATATATATATATATATATATATACATATATATGCATATATATATAGATAGTCACTTATTGACATTTTCTTAATTAGGCAGCATGAAATAGTGGATAGGGAGCTGAACTCTAAGCCAAGAAGACCTCAGTTTAAATTTAGCTGCTAAAACTGTGGCTGAGTAACCCTGATCAAGTCATTTAATTTCTCTAGACAACTGGTTAAGATTATATTGCACACAATAGTGAAATCACTGGTTAAATTCCTGTCCCACATGTGTACTACTTTACAAACTGAGAAATAAATAAGATTATTCATTTACTAAATGGTGAAATCAAAGTTCAAGTCCAAATGTCTAGAAATACAATTTAATTTGCATTTCTTATGCAAAACATACCTGGACTACTTTATTTCTCTTCTTTGCTTATGTTGTAATCTTTACAATCTCCTAGCTAAAAATTCATGCATTCTTCTCTGGCAAATGAGAGTATTCTTACAAAACCAATAAGGTAATTGTGAAATTGGAGTTATATCTCAGCACTTTATTAATTTGTTCATTTGTTTGCTTTTAACAGAGAATTCCATGACATTAGCAATAAGCTTAATTTTTGTGAAACCTAAGAACTCTAAATATGTTTTTTAAAAAATTTGTAACTATCGTTTAATATATATTGTATTACTTGCCATCTAGGGGAGAGGATGAGATGAAGGAGGGGAAATTTGGAACACAAGATTTCACAAGGGTCAATGATAATTTTTTAAATTATCCATGCATATGTTTTGAAAATAAAAAAGCTTTAATAAAAAATAAAATCACATCTAAACAATTGTAAAAATATTAATTGTTCATGGCTAGGCTGAGTTAATATAATAAAAATGTTAATTCTGCCTAAAAAAAGGTTGTAATTAGATTGATTACAATTAGTCTTGAAATTAACAGAATATCACTCAGTTGTCAATGACTTCCCCTTCACAGATGACACCATTCCTGATCATTTGCATTGTTATTCAGATGTTATTTTTTATATTTGTCTTAACTAAAACTTAATTCTATAAAAAGCATATATGCATGCTGGTAGACACTTTGGCAATGAATTGGGCCTTTTACCTGAAAAACAGGTTCAATGTATTCTGTAAGGAATTAATTAATAATTGGCTTTAAAATATTTATTCACCCTTTTCATCTTAACAACTATCTAGAGCTAGGCTTAAGATAGCCAGAAGCAAAAAGGAGCTTAGAAAGAAATTTTGATGTAGGAATGATTGAAATAATTCACTTACTTTAGTTCTATGGTTAAATTTGACAGAAGAATACTGAATGTATTTTTACTTGAGAAATGCTAGGTCACTTAGATTCTGATTCATATAAATGCCAAGTTTTATACTGTAAAATGTTTCCCAGATATTTCCTTCTAAGTCCATAGGCTACAATAACATTCCTTCTAGCTAGATAAGAGAAAGAAAACCTATTCTCTATTCTTCCTCCAGAGTGAAAAGGCAAAGTCACTCTCTTTAAAAAAGATGTTTCATATGGACTTGAGACAATTTCCTCTGGTTCTTCAGGTCTGATAAGTAAACTAAATTTGTATTTATCTACATAAAATATGAGTTTATATCTTTTTTACTAGATTAAAATCATGTAGACTAAAGATCTGGTATGTATTAAATTCTCAAGTATGTCACAAAACTGAGCTCAACATCACTGGATCAACTTTCATGAGATGACTGATTTTATTATTTAGATTATTGAAATAATGAATAAACTCTGATTGTAAAAAAATGGGCAGAAATCATACATTGTGGAACACATTTTGATGAATATAGAGCTTCATTTACATAATTCTAGATGAATGATCTTAATCAAAGGACCAAAAAGAAGGTAGAAGCTGATGAAAACAGAGGAATTTTATTTCTTGTTTTTCTTTCTGCAATTAGTAAGTTATGTATTGGATTAGATTGACTAAATTTCAGAGAGGGGAATAAAAGATAACCAATGTGCTTTTTTGTTCAAATATTTTATTATCCCTATATAGCAAACTTTTCTTATTAATGCATTATTGACTTATGTTTTTAAATGGGATTTCCCACACTTAAGCAGCCAATCTTGAAACTAAGAGTAGGTAAGGAAAATAACAACAAAATGAACTATACATAATACTTTATATTAAGGTTTTTATTTTGTAACTCAAAAAATGCTGTATGCATAACAGGTAATTATGATAAATCAAATTGCTTTATATTAAGGATTTAAAGCCTCCACTAGACAATAAAATGAAGGTAATATGTTTCCAAATCTTACCTAAAGCAAAATCTACTAACAATCTATAGTCTAGAAAATGATCCTGTATTCTAGAAGGCTATGGAACCCAAAGGACTGCCAAGTGCCTAAAGCTCTGAGTTATAATTTTGAATATAGTCATAAAGATTACTTGCCTCTTGATAAAAGGCAAGACTTTGAAATCTGGAAATGCTTATCTTCATGAGTCTGACTACTAAATGGATCTTTTTAGCTCTAAGTACTTAGGAAGATCTAGGAACATAAAGAAAAAATGCCAATTTGATTTTTAAGAGGCAATATCTATGGACACTAACCACATCATAGATAGATGCAGTTTGAGTTAAGGATTTGGGGTTAAGGGACTATTTTGTTTTCTTCTGTTTTTTTTTTTTTATTAATAATAATAAAGGATACCTAAAGAAATTTAGGGGAAGTGGAAAGGAACCAAGTAGTGGAGAGGACAGAAATGATGAAAAATGATGTTGCGATAAAAAAGAAATGATAATTAATGGTACAAGGACATGTAGAAGAGGTTAGAAGAAGATATGAAAAAAATCAAGAGCATTGTTTCTTCTAAGCAATTTAAGAGTATAGGGAGATATAGAGAAGGCTATGTAGAAGGAAAACGGAGGGACTCAGATCTATTTTCTCACAAGAAGAGGAAGTGAGAGTTACTACTGAGGCCGAAGAGTAGGGAAATTTTGAAAATAAAGAATGATATTTGATGAAACAGAAGTGTCAAATATTGTCCATAAGGAAGGAACAAAGGGACTGATGAGCAGCAGGATGAGTCCAGGTGAATTTCCATGGTGTGGATAAAGTTTGGGGATTCAAGGAACAATGGATGTCTCAAAAGGCTACTAGGATGAATTAGCAAATGGACTGATAAGGACGAATAAGGCCCAGCTGGATAGTAAAGGAGAAAAATAGCAACAGGACAACTCTGATGTCCAATGTGGATAACAGGGATAAAGAAAATCAGAGATTGGAAAGGGGAAAATCCTGGATTTTTTAAAATATGAAATTATCAATAATTAAAAGACCTTAATTTGTTATTCTGTATCTTTTCTCATCTCTCCCTATCCCCACTACCTCTATCCTTTGAGAGCATGAACACCCACAAACAGAGATATACAGGGAATATGCTTAAGTGAAGACAGACAGATTTCTTAATTAACTAAAGGCTGAGAAAAGGCCACAACTTCTTCCAAATTAAATCATGTGCAAACATTTTTGTTGCACAGATGGGAAAAGAAGTTGAGACATCTGAGAAAAAAAGTGATTTTTACAGTTTTCCTTCACATTCTCATCCTCCTTTCCATTTTAGTTTTTAATGAGGAGGGATACATAAGTGTCTTGACACATGGTTCAGCAGCAGAGCTGGGTCAGATCAAAAAACCTTACTTCAGTGAGTTATGCATCTGAGATGGAATCCCAATAGAATGTTGCCTGCTCCTGAGAATGCATTTATTTCCCACTCAAAAAGTTTAGTGGCTCTTGCAAATATTTTAGTAACTCCTTTCCTTAATCAGATTTCCATTTCAGGGAATAATCTTTTAGAAATTTTTACTTCCGGAACATTTTCTTTTTGTTAAAATCTGGCAAGTTTAAAACCCCTGACACTTGTATTAATTCAAGACATTATCATCATGCCTATATAACTACATGATATTAGAATTAATATGGAAGATACACATTTTTAGAACTGGCAGTAACATTAGAAATTATCCACACTGACTCTGTTATTTTTTAAATGAGGAAATGAAAACCTTGAGACAGTAAGTGACTTACCCAAGAATGAACACAAAGCCAATTAGTAACAGAGTCACTAATAATAACCCAGGCTCCAAATGGTCTAATATTCCTTCTTTTCCACATTCCTTATTCTTTCCAGGCTAATCTTTATAACATCTAGAATCAAATACAAAATATTCTCTTTGGTATTAAAAGACTTTCATCATCTAATGTCATCCTACTTTTGTAGTCTTCTTATACATTATTCCCCTAAATGCAATCTTCTGGCTCTTCCTAGAAGGAAACACTTCATTTCTTGCTTCTGGGAATTTTTCTTGTTTCCCAAGCTTGGAATGCTCTCCCTCTTTTGCTCTACATGTTGAGTACTCTAGCTTTCTTTAAGTCTCAAATAAAATTTCATCTTTTACTGGAAGCCTTGTCCAACTGTTCTTAATTCCAAGACTTGTGCTCTTCTAATTTCTTATTTATTTTGCATATAGATCTCTTTGCATATATTTGCTTGCATGTTTTCTCTCCCACTAGAAGATAAGCTCCTTGATGATAGGGATTGCCTTTTGTATCCCTAGCACTTGGCATAGTATCCAGCATAAAGTAGGTACTTAATAAATATTTATTTGATTGATTAATAATTTTGAAATAAAAAGTGAAATATGAACCATGCAAATCTTGGAAGCTTTTCATATATTTACATGACAATGGCAGAAACTTCTCCAAAAATAAAAATAAAATAAAGTTTAAGGGAGTTAGTGATGTTTTCAATGAGGCCCTGGGGGTGGAGGAAGCAGTGGTTTTGTTGTCAAAAGCCTGTGTTCAAATCCCAAATCTATTGCAAGCTGTGTCACTTGGGGCAAGCCATTTGTCTCAGAACTTCAGCTTCCTAGCCTACAAAATCAGTAATTGTGGAGTAGATGTCCTCTAAAGTACTGCTGAACCTCTAAATCTGTGAACTTGTGTTACTCTCATTTTGGTACCAACTGACTGCCTATTCACTGAAATTTTCAATTCATCTCTGAATTAAGAATTTATTACCTCAAAATATCTTTAAGATTTAATATCCCTTGTGAATTGCCTGATATTGCCTAGGGTAACTGGCATTAACCAACATCTAATGAATTTATAATGGCCAAGTAATGACTATATAAGTCAAGCAAACATCATAAGATTTAACTTGTCCCAAACTGATCTCTGCTAAGTGCAGTGGGGCAATGCTATAGGATTATTGATGATTGATTGGAGCACTGAAGTATTATATCCAATGCAAGCAAAGTCCATGTCAGTACATCCTGCTCAATTAAGTTAGCAGGACCCCATAAAATATAAAACTACTTCAGGAAATGCTCTAGTTCATAATTGAACTAATAAGCCCTCTGGGGACTACTCATATAGTTCATCAAGTATTAACAGTTAGAACAAACAAAACAAAACAAAAAAACTTCTTTTCCCTTTAGGCACATAAGTGGTTTTAGCTACCAACTAGAAATAATCACAAATAACTGCTTATAAGATCCATTGGTTGCTATGGCTTGCCCCAAGATTAGAAATCATGAAGGCAAATCCACCATTTGTGTGCCTACTTCTACATACTAAGTTGATCTTGAACACAGTTAAGAAATTTTTCTAATTGAAAACAATGATGTTGACTAAGTTTATAGGATCATAGATTTAGAGTTGAAATGTACTTTGGTTGAAGTCCTTTATTTCACAGAGGAGTGAATTTAGACCCAGAAAGGCTTAACATACACATTACTCCCACATACTAAAGGGGAAAGATGGGATTTAAATCCAAATCCTTGGGTTATCCCAATATACCACATTGAGTCAAGCATATGACTTGACTGCTTTACAACTCTAAAATTGTATAATTCTATCATCAGTCCATCAACAAACATTCATTAAGTTCCTCCTACGTTTAGGTAGAAGAGAGACAAAGACTTTTGATATGAACAGACAATTTTCAGATGAAGTATTGAAAGTATAGCCGCATGAAAATGTGCTCAAAATCACTATTGATCGGAGAAATGAACATTAAAACAACTCTGAGATACCACTATACACCTGTCAGATTGGCTAAGATGACAGGACATGATAATGACCAATGTTGGAGGGCATGTGGGGAAACTGGGACATATTGTTGGTGGATATGTGAATGGATCCAACCATTCTGGAGAGCAATTTAGAACTGTGCTCAAAAAGTTATCAAACTGTGCATAGCCTTTGATCCAGCAGTGTTATTGCTTATATCCCAAAGAGATCCTAAAGGAGGGAAAGGGACCTATCTGCAAAAATGTTTGTAGTGGCAAGAAACTGGAAATGGGGTGGATGCCATCAATTAGACAATGGCTAAAAACATTATGGTATATGAATGGTATGGAATATTATTGTTCTGTAAGAAACGACAAGCAGGATGATTTGGAGAGGCATATGCATGCTACTTCAAAATGGCAAATTTTAATCACAAAAAAAAGCAGCACATAAAATTCAAGATTGGTTAAAATAAATGTTTTCAAAACTGAATCACAAAACAGTACATACTTTATTTAAATTTACTATGAAATATCTGAAACAAATATTCTTTAGAATTATCAATCGCATTTATGATATTGCATAATATAATTCAGTTTTAGAAATGTATATATTACATAGATAAAAGTTGTAATATTAGTATTTTGATATACCTAGTTTGACACATTATCTTAAATAGCTTAATGCAAATTATGGTACTCGAAAACAATCACATCCTAAGGTTTTAAACCAGTAAGGTAGGATCATGAACATGATGATCTCAAAATGTTTAGAAATAAAATGAAAAAAAAAATGCAGACATTGTAATATAGATTATCAGTGAGAAAACTTACAGAACATAAAATGAATAATTAAGAGGAGTCCATCAATTATGTCTTTACATATAAAACAGACTTGAGGTCTTTCACTAATCTAAATATTAAAAACAAAAAGTATTAATAAAATAATGATACGAAAAAGCAAATCTCTCAAAAAAAATCACACCAAATAATTTTCAAAACACTGAACAAAGAAAGGCATTATATAAATCAGTATAAAATGTATTTGATTGAAATGTTTAGAATATAGTAGTTTAGTTCCCATTTTTCTCCTTAACTCAATTTAACCAAAACTCTGGTTAGATTGATGGTTCAATAATACCTGATATGAAAATATTTCCACTTACTTTAAGAATCAATACATTTAAAAAATGGAAACAAAAGGATTAATTTTCAGAATTATCAATATTGTAAAGAAAATTTTGTAGCAGCACAGACTTAAGATGCAAATGAAATCTTAATCTGGTAACTTTTCAAAAGATAATGCTGATCAATCAAAAAGTTTGAATGTTAAAATATTTAAAAGGCATTCACATCAACTTCTTTTTAGAATACCAATATAACCTTTCTATTCCCTTGAAAAATTTATGCTTTTAATTTGGTATGGATGAAATTGTCAAATTTTCTAAGAACAATTTACACAAACTTTTAATCAGTCACTATAGCACATAAAACATTTAAAAAAATTTCTTAGTTGTGGGCAGCTAGGCGATGCAGCGGATAGAGCACCAGCCTTGAATTCAGGAGGACCCCAGTTCAAATCTGGTCTCAGATACTTAACACTTCCTAGCTGTGTGACCCTGGGCAAGTCACTTAACCCCAGCCTCAGGGGAAAAAAAATTCTTAGTAGTTATTTATTGAACTGAATTTATTTCCTTGGTACTAAAATACATTTGGAAGACAGTTCTCTTCCAGTGACAATCTGGACCTTGATGTTCCCTGGCTTGGCCTTCAGAAGAGATTCTTAAAATCTTTTCTTCTCCATGGTAAACCTTGAACCCAGAATGCTGTGAGAGTCTGTGGAATGTGAGATGGCTGCTGCTGCATGGGCTAAACTATTTTGAAGAACATTTGGAATGCTCAGAAGATGCTAACCTTCCAGGGTCCTGTTGTGCTACTGTGGCACCAGAAATTGCTTTAATCCAATTCTCCTTTGAAACAAAGACAGTTCTAGACATTGTTACAATTGCAAACCAGATTATCCCCCATCATTATGTCACTCTTTATAGTCTTGAATTTCATGAACCTCCAAGTGTTGGAGAATCCAGAGAAGTTCCTTTTACAGTTCATATTTGAAGTAGTCTATTGTATTCCCATTTAATTGAAAGCATCTTCTCTCACAGTTTTTCATCCCTGCTCCTTGTTTAATACAATAACCATTTTGAGAACTGCATTATCTGAAGATGGCATAAAGTAATGAAGATGGTTTTGTGACCATTTCAGATTATTCCTATCAATACTGTCACCAGATCCATTTATTTCCTCTTTCTGAGTTGCTGTTATAACAAGCACACCACCCACAATTTTTGTCCTGTGAGACAGTGGATTTTTACTACCTGGAGTTTAAAAGTGGCCACTTAAGCTACAGAATGAAAATGTGGTTCTGATTTCTTTGACTAGGGGTGCTTCTGAGAATTCTTAATACAAGGATTCTTGAGTCCAAAAAACAATTTGTAGTAATGCAAAGAGGGTGAACCTTTTAGAATTCTTTTGAAAATCAGTATCCTGCTGCTAGATGATACTTTGCTTCAACTTATTTTCATTAATATATTTCAACACAATTTCTAATGGACATCTTCATGGCCTTTGGTTGTTTAGAATCAAAAGTGGGGGACTTATTTCTTTTACTTTTTATAGCTTTGTTCAAAAAATTTTCCAATTCTAATAGGTCTTGCTAATCATTGACTTGTAGAAAGTATTTCCTCATTCCTGCATTCATTATTACCAAAATAGAATTCTGCCTTTGGCCTGACTTAAGTGTATTGCTGATTTTTGAAATGTAGTTGAATTTGATAGTTCTAATAGGTGGGGATCTAGAAGGAAGGTGAATTATCCAAATATCGGAATAGAATATCCTCTCTGGTATCCAAGATGAAGAACCTCCACAAAAAATTCTTAGTGTTCTCATTTTCTTCAATGTCTAGAAAACCACAAATTTGAGTATGACAATCTATGTAAGGCATTTCAGCTTAAATATTATATGGGTCCAGAACTGGTTTTCCCAGAGTGGGATGAGAGGGATAATCCCCAGAACTTTGGCTCAACTTGGTAGCACTCTCCCTGCCCAGGTCCCAGGGACTCTCTTCTTTTAGCTTCTGTGGCCTCTCACCTCAGGCTTTCCCCTCTAAATGGTTTTCTTCCCAATTTTCTTCTTCCCTGAATCCCCCTGCTTCCCTTTCAAAAATTTTATTAGCTCTCTCTGCACCCACTGAGGCATCTATTCAACCTCAAGTTTCCTACCAGTTTCCAACCTGAATCTATCATCTTAAAATAGCTTTGTACAGTATTTGATTTATAGAATATAAACACCCTGGAATGAGAAACTACAGAGCAGTGAGCAAGCAGGTAGTCAGTAATAGTTTTGTTTTTAAAGTTACCAAGTTTTATCCCTCAGAAAAGAGAATTATTATCATTATTATAGAATAAATAATTTGAGTATTATTAATGTAACCAAGATATAAATAGTAATTTCTTCATATTTTCCAGTATATCAATTTTGCTGTTGCTCATGAAAGAGTATTCCGTTTAGAAATGTCTGTCTTTTAAAACTTGCTTCCTTTAAAGAACTATAATTCTGTGTATAGAACTTGGAGGGAGTTAATGGATGTCAATTTAAAGAGTGTCTGTTTTGCTTCAAGAGACATCAAGTATATCACCTTGTCTACATGGTTTTGGTTCCACCCACAGTGAAAGTAGCTATCAGAAATGATCCTGTCAATTCCTTCTGTTATGTTTCCACAGAAATCCACCCCCTTTGTGAGAATCTATTGCAAGCAGGGCTTTCCTGCCATTCTTGCTAAATTCTAAGACAATGTCATTAGTCATAAAAACACTAAAGCTAGTTTTTGCTTTTAAGATACTTAAAAAGCTAAACTACTAGTATGTGGAGTGGATATACTGGAAGTTGAAGTAAAACAATAAGAAACACCTTTTCTGTGCCCCAAGACCTTCTTTGAGGGGCTGGAGCAAAAGTAGAAATTATATATATTATATATATATATATATATATATATATATATATATATATATATATATATATATATATATATATATATATATATATATATATATATATATATATATATATGGATCTTTTCACAAAAAGCAACACATCACCTGTCCAGCAATTTATATTTTTTAGGCCCCAACCAAGTAGAAGCTAGATTAATTAGACACTTTGCTGGATGCAAAGTTGGAGGACCTGGATTTACTACTGCTTACTTTGAAGCTGACAGTTTATCTGGGACTCAATTTCTTCATCTGTAAAATGAAAGTGGCCTGTCTAGTTCTAATCTTATCCATTAAAAGGAAGGCCACTAAAGAAAACCTCAGCAGACAAATAGACATTGTAAAGTCTTCACTCAGATCTTATTTACTCTTATCTTACACAGGATCCCAGAATAATACATCATCTGACTCCTCAGCTAACAACAAATTAGAAATGAGAGAGTGGAGGATTTAAGATCTGCAATACAGAGAAGCAGAAAAAAAAAGGATGATAATTGTCTTCCTTTAATTGGATATAATAAAGAAACTATTTTTCAAAATATAAAGGAACTCAAAACATAACATATTGAAACTAATGTAGGGACAAATCACTAACCTCAACTATTTCTTAGCTTGTCTTTGTATTAATGTTACATTAATGATATCTACAATAATAACTAATAAGCATGTACAACATTTAAAATATTGTTTGGTATAGAAAAGTGTTAAATTATTAATAACAATCATAAATAATATCATGCTTTAAAGTTTAAAAAGCAGTTTTAATATGTTATTCTATTTGATTGTGTCTTTAAAAAAGATCATATTAGGGCCACTAAGTGGAGCAGTGGATAGAGCACCAGCCCTGTAGTCAGGAGGACCTGAGATCAATTTGGCCTCAGACACTTAACACTTCCTAACTGTATGACCCCAAGGAAGTCAGGCAAGTCACTTAACCCCAATTGCCTCAGCAAAAACAAACAAACAAACATATTTAACAAGGTAATCTTCACTTATTTGGAAAATGTGACTATTTCCAGCACTAACAATCTTAAAAAAAATAGGACTCTGGGTATATATATATATATATATATATATATATATATATATATATATATATATATATATATATATATATATACACATATATGTGGGGGTGTGTGTGGGGTGTATATACTGTTCTGAAAATCAATTAAAAAATGAAAATAAGGACTTATTTCCCCTCGTCCATTATTCTCATTTCTCTTATATAACTTAAGTTAGGTATCTCTTTCCTGCAAACTTTCTTCCAAATCAAATCAATATAGGTATATGCAAAAATTAGCAGAACATAGTACAAAGAAGACCAACCTTGAAAAATAGATGTCTTAAAGAAATATCTACTTTGAAGTCTTTCCTCTAATATGTACTAGTTATATGATCATGAAATAGTTACTTAACCTCTTAGTCAAATTCCTAAGTTGTTGGTAACTGTAGTTTTATTTGTTCAGTCATTTTCCAGTCATATCTGACTCTTTGTGACCCCATTTGGGGTGTTCTTAGCAAAGACACTAGAGTGGTTTTCTATTTTCTTCTCCAGCTCATTTTACAGATGAGGAACTGAGTAATTAACTTGCTCAGGTTCACAAGCTAGTTTAAGTATCTGATGTTGTATTTGAATTCATGAAGATGAATATTCCTTATTGAAAACTGGCATTCTCTCTGCTTTACTGCTTGATGCTATGATAATAATAGTAAGCTATAATAACAATAGTAGTAGCAGTGATAATACTATGTGTAGTAATCATAATAGTCATAACAGTAGATGCGGTAGTTTATTACATTTAAGTTTTGCAAATGAATATGAATATTATCTTAATTTACCCTCATGACAATCCTAGTGGGTAGATATTATTATCCTCATTTTACAGAGAGCTCATAGCTGCTCAAGGCTTGATTTGTTCTGCATGGGTGGAAAGAACCAAGTCCATCACAGTTGATCATCATGTAATCTTGCTGTTGCTGTGTACAATGATCTCCTCATTCTACTCACTTCATTTAGCATCAGTTCATATAAGTCTCTCCAGGACTTTCTGAAATCATCTTGCTGGTCATTTCTTACAGAACAATAACCTTCCATTACATTCATGTACTATAACCTAGTCAGCAATTTCCCCATCCACTCAGTGGAAACTTCATTTTGGTCCCATTGAGATCAGTGTAATATTTTCCTTTGTCATAGTTATTTCATGAGGGAAAAGAAACAGAATGTCAGACAGTGATTTTATTGGTATAGGGAACTTCCACTGAAGAACACCATTTACCAATGCAGGTAAACACCAGCTCCCTCTTCAATTTACCTTTGAGAGTTTGCAGTGGGATTGAGTAGGGGGGTAAGGATGCTAAGAGAAGTCACATGACTAGCTCAAGATACTATCCAGTATTGTTAGTACTGTTATTGTAAGAGATATTACTATTATTTGACTTTTTATTTACTAGATGAAAGCTAGTTCTTCCTTATTTGGAGTTTGGCTTTCTAGGTACTTTATTATGCTCTTTCTGGATGCCTCAAGGCAATTCCCTTCAAAAACTTAAGTTGAAAATATCCTCATTGGGTGTTCGTCCTTTTTGTTATGAGCAATCTAAACTTAGCTAATGTGTTAAGAATCTACTAGAGCTTATACTTGGTTTGGATAATATTCAAAACCCTATGCCACTTCCACTCTTAAGTAAGACTTCAGTGGAAGAGCTTAGTTGAGAATTATTATTATTTTTTTTTTTGGGGAGAGTAATGGGCTAATGAACGCAAACGAACCTATTTAGAGCAAAATATGTTGCTTAATAAGATGTAGGACTTGCATTTGAGATAGGTCCCAAAACAAAGCTTAAAAGCTGCCTTTGAACTGAGAAAATCAGCTGCGTCATAGGAATCTGATAACCTATGAGTTTGCAGAGTTAAGATAACTCCTCTAAAGTGATTTATAAAGCTAAAGTACAAGACAGTCATGTGGCTTGATACAAATCAAGATGAACTATTGGAAGAAACGGGAGAAGAAAACCCTTATCTCTTAGCTATGTTAGTGGCAGAAATGTTACAGATTGATGGAGGACAAAACCTTATCCTTCAAAGGAGAGAGCAAGCAGAGAAGAACAACAATTGTAATTTCAGATACATTGACATCAGCTCAGCATTGGCTTTGCAGAAAATATTGCTTTTAAAATAAAGCTCCCTTATATTCTCCAATGAATACCTCACTTAGATCATAAACTCTTAGTTGTTCCTATTGCCAAATGAGAAATCTGACCTCAAATTTACATTATTTAAAATTCCTTTTTTGATCTTCAACTTACTATAAATCCATACCCATCTTTTCAGATAGTCATTTTCTCATTTAATATATGTATCTGTTTAGCATATGTTCAGTTACTGATTCTATTTTGATTTATTTTTAGCATCTCTGTAGATTCATTCACTAATTTATTCATTGAACTAACATTTATTGAGCATACACTATGTAGGATATGTTATTAGATACAGGAAGATGCACAACATTTAGACAAAATATGGTCCTTGGCATCATTGAACTTATAATTACAGATTCATGTTAAAAATAGCAATGAATACTACAGGCTAAGTATAGTAGAGAGGCATTAAACAAAGTACTATGTGAGGTCCTAGAGGGAAAGTCAACACTAACTATGGAATAAAGGAAGGCTCCTAAGTATATGACATAGGAAGTTAGATTTAAAACATGGACAGGACAGAAAAACTATTTGGCAATAGGAATATTGCCATTATCAATAATATGTAATAAAAGGTCATGCCCAAAAATTATAAACATTTTTGAGAATTAGTAGAAAATCATGCTTCCACATTTCCTTTTTAAATTTAAATTAAGGCCTTCTAAGAAAGTTCAATTTTGGGGGCAGCTGGGTAGTGCAGTAGATAGAGCACCAGCCCTGAAATCAGGAGGACCTGTGTTCAAATTTGGCATCATCAGACATTTACTCCTTCCTGGCTATGTGACCCTGGGTAAGTCACTTAACCCCAATTGCTTCAGCAAATTAGAAAAAAAAAAGTTCAATTAAAAAAAAAAAACTTAAAATTTCCTTCTTTTGGGTACCTCTTTTGTACTTTTCTTTGAGATGATAAAACTTCAACAATAGACAAACATATGAATAGAAAAGAAAGGAAAATAAAAAAAAAACAGTTGTTTATAACATAATTGATCATTTTGTAGATTAACCTCATTCTATGCAGAAATCTATAGACTTCTCCACATCAATTTGGGATTTGAGTTACAGATTTAGTTGCACTGAAAAGATTGATTTAAAGGAAGTCCTACATAGGAGGTTGGACCTCAATTTTGAGAGAGCAAAAAAGTCAGCAAGAACATATTATTCCTATGAACTTAAGGTTTTAGGTATCACTGACTAGTTTAGGGATTTTTAACCTAAGCTTCATGAACATTTTTTTGATAATTACATTTCAATATAATTGGCTTTCTTTAAAATTCTATGTAACTTTTTATGCCTTTAAAATGTCTCTGAAAAGGAGTTCTTGACATAAAATATCTAAGAATCTATGGTTAGTAGGTTCAGAATACTAGTACCATTTTCAAAAGAAATAATACCATCAGTATTGATTTAGAGATAAAATTTCCATTTTCTCATAATCCTGATGGATAGAAAATCTAAGTTCAGGATTTGAATTTTTGTGTAAAATTGATATTATTTTCTATTGTCAAAATATGTTAAAAGATGAGCAGACTTAAAAATATCAAAAATGGGTCAAGTTTTGCTAACCATAGAACAATTGGCATATATATATGTGTGTGTGTGTGTGTGTGTGTGTGTGTGTAGATATGTATATGTATTGATATGTTTACATGGCTTTTAAAATTTTATGATATGTATTTCTACTCACCAGTACAGATTATGATCCTTTTATTTATGTATGTTTGTATATGTATGTATGTATGTATGTATCAAAGGAGACTATTGGATCTTAAGAATTCTATCCATAAGAAGAGGAAAACAACACATTTTTCAGTTCAATAGACATTTTGTCAGTTTATCCAAAGTCCTGACAAAAGACACATATAGTTTGGATAAGCTTACAATTATGTTTATATTAATTGTTACCAACATTTTTTTTTAATTGACTGATACAGAATTTGGGAAAAGTAGGATGCACTGGTTGATAAAATGGTTCATATTCCTGATTATAAAATTATTTGATAGAAAAATATTCTTCAGAGCTGCTGACCCTACAATGTTTGAGAAGATATAAGGCCATCTCTCATAAAGCTACCCCAACTGTTGGGAAGAAAGGACAACAGAGATATAATAGAAGCAGTATATTCCATTTGAAAGGGTGCTGGTGTTTAGACTCAGATGATCTAGGTTTAAGTTTCTACTGTGGCTCATTACTTTGTGATTACAAGAAAGCCTACAAACCTCAGTTTCTTCAACTATATCATGTGGATAATATTATACTATTTTTTCAAAGGGTTATTGAAAGAAAATTTTTTGTTTTTAAAAGAAATATTTTATGGCCTCAAGTACTAAATAAAAGTGTAAATTTTTATTTATCTTCATCATGTCCATAAACAATAACAAAAATTGAAAGCCACATTTTATAATATAGTCATATTTAATAATTTACAAATTGAAAGCCACACTTTGATATATATTTTACATTATTTTTTTATTTTACAGTGTGTGTTTTTATTCACCAGTATAGTTTATGATTGTTTTGTTGTCTATATCATTCTGTGTTATCCTTGTCATCCACTCTTGTTTTGTCATAAATTCTACAAAGGAAATCTACTCATTGTACTTGGATTGTTCCTTTTTTGCCATTCATATCTTCAATAATATCTTAAAACACATCTTACAATAAAGCAAATATAAAAACAACTACTTTTTCTCCTCTAATATGGGGTGGGAAGGGAGGCAGGGAAACAGTTCAGAACTTAATATATAACAAAAATAAATTAAATTTTTAAAAAAAGGTTTCCTACTAAATTGTAGAAGGAAAAAGAGAACTCACATATATTAACACTCAAAATTCAAACAATGAATTATCAATGAACTTTGACAGTGTAAAAAATGCAAGAAAAAAATCTCAAAATAATTAAACAACCAATATTATAGATATAAATATTTCAGAATAAATTTCAGTAATTTGCCAATTTTCTCCCTATTTGTTATGTACAATTAATCAACCAATCAACAAATATTTATTAAGAGCCTATTATTACCAGGAATGATTTCACTGGTTTTATACATCCACACACATAAGTATGCATGTAATTGTCTTCTCCTTATTCATTTAATTCTTTTGTCTTATAGATCTTTATCTTCTATTGGCCTATGTTTAGTTTAGTCAGTTTATTCATGTTTATAGACCTTCTGCTTACCAATGTATAATGTATGTTTGAGTTCCAGATAGTAGACCTGTTTGTAGATAGGCTAAAGTATTCAATTACAAAATTACCAGGGAACAAATTAGCACAGTATAAAAGGGAAAAACGGTGAGAAAGAAAATTCAGAATTTATGCAAAGTGGCAAGCCAGTTATAATTTTCCACAACCCATGTTAATCTGTCAATACAGGCAATGATCCAAAATTCTTAAGTCCATTAAATTTTAAAATGCAAATTTTAGAATTAATGCTGAGCTTCTCAATCTGTGTTTTGATCTATAATCTTCCAACTTTATTACCAATATTGTCTGTAATGTTAAAAAGCTGTGTTTAATTTAACATGTATGGGACTGCCTGCCATCTAGGGGAGGGGGTAGAGGGAAGAAGGGGAAAATTCGGAACAGAAGTGAGTACAAGGGATAATGTTGTAAAAAATTACCCATGCATATGTACTGTCAAAAATTATAATCATAAAATTAATAAAAATGATAATAATAAATTTGTGTGTAATACTATTTTATCAAATATATATTCCAAAGACAATAGGAGAATGGGCAGAGACTTGACTTTGCCTTTCCCAGTGCCTTTGGCAAATCCTTAAGTCTAAATCCCTAGTGATTTCTTGGTAAGGAGATAAAATCACACATTCAAATCTCCCTTGTTATAGGGTGCTTCTAAATAAGAAGTTTCCTTCACTAGGTAAATTACAAGACTGGTTCAGAATAAATTCTATGTTTAATCCATTAAACCTTACTGATATATTGTTGAGCTATTAAACTTCATAAGATTGATTCAAGTTTAGAGATTTCTCCACTTTATAACTATCTCCCATATAGTTAGATGATAGAGATGAATATACATATATATATATATATATATATATATATATATATATATATATATATATGTATATATACATATATTATATGTACATATAAACAGATACAGGTAGATGTGTATGCATACATGGCTGATACTGCATATATTTTATGTATATAATTATAAAGGGAAGGCAGTATAACATAGTAGTCAGAGAACTGGCCTTAGAAACAGCAAGATTTGGGCCTGTTTTACCTATGACATCTAGCTATATGATCATGAACAAATCAACCAAATACACAGTGCTCTAGACAACTTTGTAAGACTTGTTGAAGAAAAGGTTCAAACCTTTATTTGTAGGAATTTCCACACCAGGAATTTCTTTATGTAATAAAAATCACATCTGTCTAGATTTTATTTTATATCTCAGTACTTGTATTAAGTACATGTGTTTTTTTTTTTTTACTTTTGATAGAACATAAACTTTTTGATAGTACAGATTGTTTTATACTCCATGAATATATTCCCCAAATCTATCACTGAGCTTAACAGGTGGTAGGAATTTATAAGCTGCTAATTAACTGATTTATTGATGAATTAGAAATTTAAGGGGCTTCAGAGGCTCTCCAATCCAATGGCTATTTTATTCCAAAAGCCATGAAAGATGCTTTGAAAAACTTAGAATTTGGTCAGTTATCAAAGGCCAAAGTTATCCACTGAATTCTGGGCCATTCTCAGTTGTCTTGACCTTTATCCTGACATTGTACTTCAATAAGGCCGAAGAGAAAGTGAGACTGATAAGTTAATGTAACTCTGTCTCCCTTATATACAACTTACTTGTAAGTCAAGACATCACCTATAATGATATTTGTCCTTTTCAAAAAGAAAGTACAAACGATTCAATGTCCTCATTTTTCAGATGACAAAACTGAGGGCCAAAGGGCTATATAATTTGACCAAGGTCACACAAGTATTAAATTCCAGAAATGGACTCAAACTCAGGTACTTTGACCCTGAATCAAGCACTTTCTTCCTTAACCAACTACACTATATCTCAAAGAGATCTGTGATATATATTAGATGGATTTTTACATTTCAATAAAATTAACATATCAGACCATCATAATTTTTGGACAATGCCTTTTTTCTCTCAATTAGATCTCTCTCTCTCTCTCTCTCTCTCTCTCTCTCTCTCTCTCTCTCTCTCTCTCTCTCTCTCTCTCTCTCTCTCTCTCTCTCATATTCATTCCCTCTCCAGAGGCAATATTCCCCTACTTTCCTTCCTTCCTAGTTTTCCACTGAGTTCTGAAACAACCTGTGAGAGCTAGAAATGACCTCAGGGAGTTTTCACTTTCAAATCTGAAGCTAGGGCAATTCCCCCCATCTGGTATTTTCAATTGTCTACATAAGAGTCATCAACACAACAGAAAATGAATCATCTGGAAACCTTTTCCCATGCTGTGAGTAAACAGTAAGGCTCCATGTCTTTCCTTGAAGTGGCTGATGAGGATGATACAGTTATAAGAAAACAGCCTAGAACTAGGTATATTGGTCTTTTATTTATTTTTTTCCTCAATTGGAGTTTAGCCATATAGATGCATATTGTGTTATTCATTATCCCAGGATGCATGATTTCTTCCTTGTGCATATTCCTTCTACTGATATAAATCATAATTTCCTCCTTAACTCTAAATCAGCAATTTGATGTAACCCCTAACAACAAATGAACAAGCAAATAGCAATAATAATGAAAACTCATCAGCTGGTGATTAACTCTATAATGTTGAGCCACTTTGGATTTAAGGAGTCTGGCTCTGGAATACCATATATATAGTGTGTCATTGGGTACATTCTCAAAACATTTCTAGCTTGCAAATCTTTCTACTGTCATAACCATAGGCAACCCACTGCCATTCCTATATTGTGAAGATTTTATATATATATATATATATATATATAACTCCAGCAGAAAATGGTCTTACAGGATATAGAGAGAGGAAGATATATTTGAAGGCTCACCTTCAGAAAGAAAATAACCTTGAGCATGTTAATAAGATATTAGGGAAAGTGATATACTAGGGAGTGGCATAAGAGCAAAGTGACATGATCAAGGGAACAGGACAGGAATTAATTCAAGGGTTTTCAAATCTAGTTTCAGGGCACTTTATTTTGTCACTGATTAACTTTTGGGGTACACTGAAAATCTTAAAACAAACTTATCTTTATGTTTAATGTAAAATGAGTCCTTGCCCTACACTCTATGCCCCTCCCCCAATATTAATACCTTTAGCAATCAAGAAAAGTGGGAAAATCAAATCAATTTAAGAAAGCCTACTTACTAAGTTCACTATACTTTTACAGCTATTCAGAAATATTTTTATTCATTTTTATTGACTCCTCATTTCATTCCAAATAACTATTACTGCAAATCCATTCCATTCTTCTGGTCTCCAAACCTTCCCTTCATACTCTCTGGAGAATTCATCTCCTAATTTGTTGAGATACAGACCACATTATGTGAGCTCATTCAACTTATTTCTTATCTTGCTTAAAATGACTTTGTATCCTGACCTATATTTTTCTATTTCATTGCTTTCATCTTTGAAGATGAAATTTATTTTTCTTTTTTATAATTCTCCTATGCTATTGATCTCATACTTTTGTACCTCCTCCAGGGCTTTGATCTGTCAATTAATCCCAGGCCCCACTGAATCTTCAACATAATCCTCTCCAGGATGCCCCATGCCAGTCCCTACAAATGAGCTCCAAGGGAAAAAAATAAGAAAAGAAATAAAATGGACAAGTAAGAAGAAAAAAAAAGAAAAAAAAAAAAAACAAGAGAGCTTACACTGATGAAATCATCTATTTCAAGGATTAAAAGTATATAAACTAGATTTACAATCAGAAAAAATTCTGTTTCAAAAGTTGGTTCTATTAATTGCTGCCTGAATGATTGATGTTGAATCACTAAAATAAACTCTCTGAGTTCCAGTTTTCTTCATGGGCAAGGTAAATCAGTTGGATTAAACAATGTGTAAGATATGTTTTAGGCCTTCCATCCTCCATAGAGCTGACAAAGTGATATTTCTAAAGCATACTTCTAATCATGTAATTCCTTTTCTCATAAAATTACAGTGGCTCCTTACTGCCATTGAAGATATCTAACAAAATAAGCCTAAATTTAAAGCTCTTCACAATCTATCTCCAACCCATCTTTCTAGGGTGATGGCATATTGTACTGTTTCATACATTCTGTATTATGTTATGTCTCGTACACAGCATTTAGACCCTATTTTCATGCTTTTGTATAAAATATTGTATATATCTGGGATGTCCTCCATCTTCATTTAGAATCTCAATCTTTTTTCAAAGCTGATATCTTACATTAACTTCTATTGACAATAATCTTTACCATAGCTAATCCTCACTACCACTACTAACACAGCTTTGTACTTTGTAAATTGGAGTCCTGTCTGTTCTATTCAACAAACATTCATTAATTGTTTGACATGGTGAAGATATTCTGCTAGATTCAAGGTATATAAAAAGAAAAGAATACAATTTTCAAGGAACTTATCTATTCTGAATGTTTCCTGAATATGGTCATACATTTTCCATCTTTGCAATTTCATTCTACCCTTTCAACATCACCTCCTCACAAAACTCCATTTACTCCTTTTTCTTTTTTTCTTTTTTTTTGCTTTTTGCTGAGGCAGTTGGGGTTATGTACTTGCCCAGGGTCATACAGCTAGGAAGCATTAAGTGTCTGAGACCAGAATTTGAACTCAGGTCCTCCTGACTTCAGGGTTGTTGCCCTATCCACTTAGCTACTCCTATTTATTTTTCATTTCACATCTGTTTCAGATTCTTCTCAGTAACTAAAAATAAATCTTCTGTAATCTTCAAGTCATGTTATCTTACCCTTGACTCAAAACTTATGATCCTTTATTACTTTCATTATGACTTTGCAAAATTTGAGACATTGATTATGTGCTGTCTTTTATCATTTATCCATATAGCAAACTGGATGGTTCTTTTTGCATATCTCATCCCAGCCTCTCAGATTACAAACCCCTCAAGGGCAAGGCAAATAGTACATCTATCATTTTATTTTTTACACTTTCAGTGACATAGACATAAATACAATTATCTACTGAAGTGCACAACAAAGAACAGCAAGATGTTTTGTATTATTTTTTCATATTCTCTTGTGAATTACTTTTCCCCTTCCTCAATTATGTAATTTTTGAATGAAATAAGAGGAGCAAAGCTAAGAATAATATATGCAGAAGACAACAGAGAGTGACTTCAGGATTTTATAGGATCATTACAATTCCCTAAAAGGAAAATCATCATCAAACACTAGAAGGACCAGAATTTAAGAATATCTCAAAGAAACAAGAAAATATATTATTCTGACAATTGATATGTCAGGTTCTTTCAGTGTTTAATAGGTTTAAGCTTAGTGGGAAGTATAACATGATGAGTTTGAAATCTGACCAAAAAAACCATGATTGTGACATTGTAAAACTTAAGATTTTCAATCTAAAGGAGTTAACTATTGTCATTTTGGCTAGACTTGAAAAGCAGGGCTGACTCAAATGAGAGTGAACAGGGAGCAAAATGATATGTCATTACTTCTTTTCAGTTCCCATGAAAACACCATTGCTTATTTTATCTTAAACTGTTAAATGCCTTTGAAGATAAATTAGTCTCCAGATTCACCCATCTCTGGAAATTTGATTCACCTCAGACAAAAAAAAAAAAAAACAACAAGCCAATACTATATTATAGAATCTTTGCTTATGGGGTAGAAAGAGTTTCAGATTTTAAATGAATTTCAGTCTAAAAACATCTTCAACTAATTAACCTTATGATACCCAATTTACCTTCTATCTTAAACTACAGAATCAGAATCAGTTTTATTTCAGTATATTTCTCTCTTAGAAATCCACAACTCTACAATATATTACTATGTCTTTAAGCATTTATTTTGCTCATTTCCTCCCCATGGAAAAAATAGCCTTTAGAGGGACCAATACTGACAAATGGCAATATAGTGGCTATTAGTGCCAGCAAAGTTCATTGGTGTTCAGTATGCTTGACAATTGCATGAAACCCACCCCCTGCACTTAGAGTCATGATAAATGTTTCTTATTTTAGGAACATGAATTCCTCCAAGGTGCCCCTAGAGAGAAGCCCTTCAAGCTTTTCTGACTTCCTCTAAATGTTTAAAAATTGGACTCTCCTCCAGTGTTCTGAAGAACAATTACTTGGTTTCTCTGTAGGGGAAAAAAGGCAGTTTTCTCTTATTGACTTCATGTGACATCTTGCCATTTCCTAAACTTGTTGCATTAGCTCTATCATTCAAATGCTAAATTAATGTTTCACGTATGTTATGCCCTTTCTAAGAACTGAACTATTCATGACAGAACTAAGTTACTCAAATAGCTAAGAAAAAAAAGCATATGAATAACTTAGTGATGATTTAAAGGTAAAGAACATCTTAAAGCCTTGCAGAATCTATTCATGGGATGGTTAAGTTATCAATTTAATCAAACTACACCATAACACAAACTGACAAAAGGAGCTTCACATTTAAATTGCACAGAGAGAATTTCTTTCATATGATAAAAAAGTTCAAATTCTTCTCCCTAAAACAACTTCCCTTTATAAGGTTTGAGGTCATTGGCTTGGCTTTTAAAACCCTATTATATATATTTATTTATTTATATACATGAAAAAAAAAATATGTTTATAGTACTTATCACATGTAACACAAGGAAGATATTTTGAAATGTGTTCTACATGTAATATTGAAACTGTTTTGGTTGATATTTACTCTAGCCTAACAGGGTTATGATGCATGTGACTTATTATCACCCACTGTCTTCCAGCTATAGTGAATGTCTACTTTACCAGGCTATTCTCTATGCCTTGTCTACATTATTTTTCTTATCCCCCTCTTCATAAAATCTTTATCTTCTTTAGAGCTCAATTTAACTGCTATTTCCCACAGTCTTTTTTAATATCCCAAACAAGTACTATTTCTCCTGTCAAAATTTCTTGGCATTTACTCCATAAATATTATATTTATTTTATGTGCTGATATGGTTTTCCACAGTCAAGCATAAATTTCTGAAGCCAAGTATTATTTATAATTTTCCTTTTATTCCTTTGTATCTGAAGCATACATAATGCCTAATATATAGTTGGCACATATTAAATACTTAATTAAACCATGGAACATTAACTGATTTTAAATGTATGTGAGCAAGAGAGAAAAAAAGGAAGAGACAACATTTTTAATCAAATTCTTTATGATTGTCATATCACTATATTGCTGACAATAGCTAAGTCAATTGTTCACTGTACAGTGCTGCTTTTACTATGTACAATATTGTCATTCTGCTCACTTCACTTTGTATCAATTTATGCAACTTTGTGTAGGATTTTCTGGAATCAGTGTGCTCATCATTTCTTATAATGGAATACTATTCTATTCTGTCACAATCATATATTATAACTTGTTCAGCCATTCTCCAATTGGTGTTTGTCCTCTCAATTTCCATTTCTTTGCCACAGAAAGAACAGCTATAAGTATTTTGTATAAGTAAATCTTTTTGGTTTTTCATGTAATTCTGGGTCAAAAGATATGATTTTTATATTCTTTTGGGTGTAGTTCCAAATTGTTCTCCAGAATGGTAGGATTAATTTACAACTTCAGCAAAAGTGTTCTAGTTTCCCAGTTTTCCCATATCCCAAACAATATTTAACATTTCTTTTAATGATACATTAGTCAATCTGATGAGTATCAGATTTGTTTTTATTTTCACTTCTCTAATCAATAGTGATGTAAGTATTTTTATGATTATAGAAAGCTTTTATTTCTTTATCTGAAAACTGTTCATAACCTTGTATGAATGACTTGTATTCTTAGAAATTTAACTCAATTCTCCATATATTTGAAAAATGAGGCATTTATTAGAGATATTTGATATGAACTTTTTTCACAGTTTTCTGCTTTCCTTCAACTATTGATTGCATTGTTTTTTGTTTTTTTTACATTTTATAATTCCCTATGTCTTTTTTGGTCTTAAATTTTTCTATTTTCCATAGACCTGGCAGGTAAATCATTCCATCCTTTCTTAATTTGCTTATGGGACCACTATGGTATCACCATGTCTAAATCATATAAAACCTTTTCTTGGTATATGGTATGAAATATCTATCTAAATAGCCAGTTTCTGTCATACTATTTTCTAGTTTTCCCATGTCTTTGTCAAATAATGAATTTGTTTATTCTAAAACCTTGGATCTCTGGGTTAAGCAAACAGTAAAACATCTAAATAGAGAATTAAATAGTAGTTTCCATTTCTTTCTTTTGTTCTTGTTGTTGTTTAAGTTTTCGTCCTCAAAATGACTAATAATGAAATGTTTTACATGATAGTACATGAATAACCTATATCAGCTTTCTTACCATCTTAGGGGAAGAGGAGGGAAGGATGGGTAAGTTAGAATTTATAAATCAAAACCAACAAAAAACAAATGTTAAAAATTACATTTACATATAATTGGATGGAAATAAAACATTTAAAAATATGGTGTATATGAACTAATCTACTTAATTCATTATCCTTTAAAGTTTTCTCTGGTTGTCCCCCATGCCTAGAATGCTCTCCATCCCCAAATCTCTCCACTGACTTTCCTAGCATCCTCTATATTTCTCAACTCTTCTGTTAATTAAACCTATTTATCTTGTTAAAAAATATTTGTTTAAATTTGTTTGCATGTTTTCTTTTCTAATGTCAGCACTGTAAGTATAGGGACTGGCTTTTGTGTCCTCTGCTTACCTAGGGAATAGCACAGTGCCTAACACATAGAAGGTGTTGAATAAATATTGATTTATTGGACTATATTAAATAAACCTAGCAAATTGGCAAAGATGACACCAAACCAGAACTGCTAATGTTGAGGACAAAGTTGTAGAGAGATGAGTAAGTTAATACACAGTCTTGGAAATGTAAATTGGTCTAAGCATTCTATAAAGTTATTTGGCATTGTGTGAAGAAAATGACTAAAGTGTTCATAGTATTAGACTGAGGAATTCTATTGTTACTTATATAACTTTAAGAGGTCAAAAATAAAAAAAAAAGAAAGGCCATATCAATCTTATTTGTAAGATTCTAAATTGATTTGGATATATCATGTCCAATTGGGCATTATAGATTTTACATTGGGAATGAGGAATGAAATTTGAATGAAAGTTAAGATTCTGATAATTTGTTGCAAATTTGATATATATTCTTAGAGAAATAAGAACCAGAGGGTTTTTTCCAATGTAAAAAGGTTTCTGTTTTCTTAAAATATTAAAAACTTTAATTTATAGAACTTTGGAAACCTTGATATTATATTAGTTTCATATGCTAGGTTAAAATCTTAAAATTGAGGCTTAATCTCAGGGTTGAGATTAACTATAATTCATTTCCAATTTCAGAGGTATCATTTCATGATACTCATATCAAACGCTCTGTGTTAATAGATTCTGATTACATTTTAACTACTTATAAATGCCACTCATGGTCTTTCAAATAAAATATCATGGAAGCTAAAAAATCTGTTGAGTACTATATAACATTTTAAATTGTATTTATTTCCATAATGATTCCAACTGGTTTTTAAAATATGCTTTAGTAAAACTCTATTTAACACCTTCCCCATGATGATCAGGCTTTTCAGATATTTTCTCATCCATGAAAAGAACTAAATATATCCTGTACTTTTCTTCCTGTATAAATTTTACTTCCTTATTCCCCAAATTTCATAAATTTATTGACTTTGGGATGTTTGTAGAACATGAATTAATTAAAAGAAACAAATGAGAGAAATATGCAATTAAAAATTACAGTAATTTCATGTTAACATTTAAAATGATCTAGGAAGGGATGAAAATACATTCTAGGCTATAGTTTTCGTCTTTTGTAGTTATTTAAAAAGGCTCAGATGTGTCTAAGGTGTATCCATTACATAAATAAGATATATTCTTATTTTAATTGTCAAGAAAATATCTGTACTATAATGTAATTATTCTTTCTTCAATTAATATGAGTAAATTTCTTAAGTGTAAGGACTATGAAGATATTCACTTTGAGACATAGGCTAAGGTACACACCGGAGATGGTATGGGTCCTGCACTTCAGTAAGAAGTACAGGTTCTAGTCATAGAAAGCATATAGACTTACCAGTGGTCCTCAAACTTTTTAAATACGGGGCCAGTTCACTGTCCCTCAGACTGTGGGAGGGCCAGACTAGAGTAAAAACAAAACCTCACACTCTGTCTCTGCCCCTCAGCCCATTTGCCATAACCCGACGGGCCGCATAAAAGTCCTCAGTGGGCCACATCTGGCCCAGGGCTGTAGTTTGAGAACCCCTGAGAGGAATACAAAGTAAAGAATACTGGATCTACATTCAGTCTCTAATTTTATTACTACTAATATGACTGGGTATGATGACCACCTCTGTGGACTTCATTTTCCTCATATATATGAAATCAAAGGACTGAATAAATCATGTTTGAATATAGGCCGGCTTAGTGGAGAAAGCAGACCAAATCAAATTGTTTACAGGGGGAAAGTACAATCTGGCTTTTCACATTCAGCCTCAATAGCAGAAACCAAGCAACATATCTATTTATGACTTGGGTTTCTTGCTTGAAGTCTTTCTGTTCTTTAACCTATTATTCACATGGCTGCCAAAGTGATTTTTTAGAAACACAGTTTGCCTCTCTTACTAGATAAGCTAAATGGCTCTCTCTTATCTCAAGGTTTGAATTTATCATGGTGCAATGGAAAGAGTGCTGACTCTGGAGTCAAAGGATCTGACATTTCCTACCTTTGTGAACTTGGGCAAGCAGGCCAGTTATTTAAATAACATCTGACATTCTTCTAGTCTAGATCTATGGCTCAATAAAGAAACTCTTATTTGGCATTTATAATTCCTCAAAACCTTATATTAACTTACCTTTCTGATATTGTTTGCATCAATTCATAGCATGCATTCTATAGTCCAGCCAAGCTGACTTTGCTATTTTTGAAACATGACATTTCATTTTCAATGCTTCTGCCTTGGTATTAGCTGTCACCTATTCCTGGAATCAGAAGTGTGCTGGAGCCAGTTGGAAGGAAGAAGAAGCTTGTCCAATTATTAAATTTTCATCGTGAGCATCTATACCTCTGGAATCAACAAACACTCCAAATCCTGCTTGATTTATTGTTTTCTTGATTGCTTAGATTTCAAAAACTGATGGTAAAAATGCTAATAATACAATTATTTTGAGATCCAGTTATTAAACTGTTTAAGTACATATCTCTCTTCTATCTCTTTGAATCCATAATTAACTTCAAAGTTCAGAGCACAAACTCTATCTTCTAAAATCTGGAATTCTCAACCTCAGGTTTTGAACTATTTTTGTTTGATTTTTGAACCAAAAACATATTGATAACTACATAACAATTTAACTAATTTTATTTTTAATCTTATATATTTAATTAAATATTTTAATAATAGTATCATTTATACAACATTTTAATATTTGCAAAATGATTTACAAATATGTCTTTTTATCATCACAACTCTGGGAGGTAGCTGCTGTTATTGTTCCCGTTTTATAGATGAAGAAATGAAAACAGACAGAGGCTAATTGACTCACCAAGCCTCTCAAATCTAGTAAGTGTCAGGCTGGATGAAATTCAGGAGTTTCTGATCATGGACCAGCGTTCTATCCAATGGTCCATCTAAATTCCTCTGTTTAAAAACATTGTTCTAAGAATGGCAGATAGGCTTCACCAGATTGATAAAAAGATCCATGGCATAAATAAGGCCAAGAATGTCTTTCAC
Source organism: Sminthopsis crassicaudata (assembly GCF_048593235.1). Classification (NCBI taxonomy): domain Eukaryota; kingdom Metazoa; phylum Chordata; class Mammalia; order Dasyuromorphia; family Dasyuridae; genus Sminthopsis; species Sminthopsis crassicaudata. Next base: position 540,147,941 of record NC_133619.1, read on the forward strand.
ATTCTAGCTATCTCACTCAATTGCTAGTGCTTCTACCCTTTCCATATTAACTTTAATTTATCTTATATTTATTTCATCTATGCTTATACATATATATATATATATATATATATATATATATATATATATATATAAACTTACATTTTATTGGGGGAAGTAATATATATATATATATATATTATTTCCCCCAATAAAATGTAAGTTTTTTAAAGGAAAGGACTGTTTCCCCTTTTTCTTTGCATTCTTGGAGCCTAGTACTGTTGCTGTCATACAGTAGCTCTGGAATAAATATCTTTTATCTTTTGATTGATTGACAGATAAATATATAAAATACTATAGAAGAGACAGAGAAGCAATATTTTGAGAAAATGAAAAGATAATATTTAATAGCAATCCTGGGTTTTCATGACACTAAACAATTCAAGAACATGTATGTTTTCCTGAAGTCGGTACAGAAAAACGTCTGCATTACATTTTTGGACTTGATGTGGAAGGTTTTCACCACAAAGAAATATGAATTGAAGCTCCTTTCGATCCTATGTTAAAGCCACATATATTAATTTCATTCTGGTCAGAAGAAATCCATGTCTTATTTTTAAAGTTTTAAAGGTTAAAGTTTATACTTTATTGTGTATATTGTGTATTGTGAAGTTTACTCATATTACCATTTAATAAGGACGAGAAGTACTCTTAAGTGAGAGTGTCCAGAGCACATTTAGACTTCATCATTTCCTTTACTTTGTGGATAAAATATTATCATAAAATTTGGATAAAAATGAATTATTATTACAATTAATCTATGATTTCCATTCAAATTCTACACTAAAACCTCATTCCAGTTTGTGGAGATGACTTTGATTTTGACCAGTGAAGCATGGACTCTATCTCTACCACGCTGGAAAAGGTTTAGTAAAGTCAGTTTCCTGAAAATCAGTCTTGTCAAGTTTAGAGCAGCTCATCACCAAAAGACTGGCTACTCCATGAGGTGATTTTTTGAAACCAAAACTTACACAAAAGTAGCACAAAGTAATTATCTCTGCGTTAGTTGAGAAAACAACTACAATTAGGAAATGACTGACATTTTGAAGTATTGATATATATCATTAGCAAGGTAGAATACAAACACCATTTTGATTCTCTAAAAAGAATCTAAAATGTGTAATAAGATATGGGAGATTAGGATTTAACCTATTATTTCATCAACAGAAGGAGCAGAAGGACAAGAAAACACCCTCTATTCATGCAAGTGAGCACTTTCTCTTCAACTTAGAGTCTTAGAAATTTGCCTAAATGACTTCCCAGAATCACAAACTAGTTGTATCAGATGAAAACAAAATGTCTTTATAAAAGGGAGATGAGATTATTCTCATCATGTTCTTTATGATCTTGCTAACAGGTGTTATTATTTTTTGGTTCATTTTAAAAATTTCATTCTGAATATCACACATAATAGTCTCTGAAGAATGGAACATTCCTAGAAATGTTAAATTTCTACTCCTGGTGAAAGGGGGCAGACTTCTAAAACAAGCTATTCTAATTCTACTGAAATGATTATATGGCTTAATGGAAAAGATGATTCTCTGAGAGTTTGGCACCAGAACTCGAGTCCTATTTGAAACATTCACAAACTTTATCATCTTTGCCAAGTCACATAATCTCTCAGAGACTCAGTATGCTTTTCTGTTAAATGCCAAATCTGACCTAAATGATCCCTCGAGTCATTTTCTTCTTTGACATATTATGATAATTTCCTCTGAACTTTTATAAAGCAGCCCATATTTATTCTTCTTAGCCACAGTACTCATTGGATTAAATGGAAAAGGTGAAGATGAATTAAAGAAGGAAAGATTTAGTGAGATTTTGCAAGAGTTGAGCCATCAGCACTAAAATCTACCACTAAGGATATGGAAATTACATGAAATGTTTCTGTTGAAAAGTTTTATAATAAAATGAAAAATAATCAGAAATTCAACTCATAAACCTGAAGATGCTCAAGTCTGTAATCCTTAAAACTTAGTTTGAATTAAAATTTGCAAATAACATCATGTGTGTAATAGCAATAATTATGTGACTAATCTTAATATAGTGTTTAAAGTTTTTCAAAATGCTTTATATATGTTATTTTACTTGATCCTCACAAGAATTCTATCAGGTAAGTGTGATTATTATCCTGATTTTTCAATGAGGAAATTGAGATTGAGAGACAAGAAATGACTTGCTTCCCCCAGGGTAAAATCAACAATGAATATGTGAGGGGAGATTTGAACTCCAGTCCTTTGTTCACTATTTATCTTCCTATTCAAACATTTCCAGGAAGCTTTGTCTTATGTAACTAATTTTCACTGTTTCATTTGATTTTGTCTTGCCGATTTACTATAATTTTGAATTACAAATTTCAGGAGACTACATTCACAACATGTTTCCTTCATTCTCCATTTAAATATGGGAGTGAGCACCCATGTATCTTCTGTTGGATTCACATTAGTAAGACATATAAATGAGAGTGAGAGAGAAAGAGAAAAAGTGAGTGAGAGAGAGAGAGAGAGAGAGAGAGAGAGAGAGAGAGAGAGAGAGAGAGAGACAGACCTATAGGTCCATACACAAACTTTTTTTCCTCCTTTGGGTAGTTGCTTATATTTCTTTTCTTCAACATGTATTTAATTGATATGTTTTCTAACTTTTTTTTAGAAACATTTCTTATGTGAACTATAGATTTAATTGGCAAGTGGAGTTTTTTTTTTTTAAATTCCATTGCACTTCTGTAAAAGTCAGTTTTTTTTTTCCTCCTAAAGGAATACTTACTTTGCTAATTGCTTTTCATTTGATAATGTTTTCTTCATAATTCTGAACACTAATATACTAAAATTAAATGTGAAAAAATTAATTCTCTACAAGAGATGCCAAAAAAACCCCAAAACGATGTGACCTTTATGTCTTGAAAATATATTAAACTGTAGGTTTTAATTCTGCTGTTAGAATTTGTGCCTGAGAAATATGTGTATCTTTTTTTCAATAGAATTCTGATTTTTGTTGAAATAGTAGAAATAAACACTATGATCACAAAAGTGTTGAAATGAAATATCATTATAAAGAATAAAAACACATATATGCTATGGAGGAATAAAACTCTTTTTAAAAAAAGATAGGCATCTATTACCTTTTTCTCAGAATCCTCAATTTTGTCATATATTTACAAGGATTGCATGAAATATTCACTTTAAAATAAAAATAATGTAGAATCTATCATAATGTTTAATATACTTATTTTTATTTAATATTTTTACATTTATAAAATATGTTTAAATCTAAAACACAGTTCTGGAATACTGTCTAATGTAAAGATTACAAGCAATGTTAATTAAAAAACACAACAAAAAGTCGTAACTGTAACTTGTCTCTCCACTAGGGAAGTGTCAGCTAAAAAGATGTACCTTGAACAAATGTATATGACATTTAATGTCACTCTTGAGACACCAAAGAGCATTCAAAGGCAGGCAATAGAACATACAAAGGTATTTTGCCTTTTTCAATATTTCCAAAAAGAAAATGATCCTAATAAGCAGTAGCATAGCTTAGTGAAATTATGGAACTTGAGAGGTCAGTTATTTCTGGCTATTTGACAAATTCAATGCAGCTTTAGGGGAAATAAGCCTCTTTAGATTTTTTCTTTATTGTTAAGCTTGACTTCCAATTATTTTGAAAATCTCAAGTAGTTTATAGACATAAGAAATGGCATAAAGGATGCCATTATAAGATGCATGACAGGAAAGGAAGAAGGTTACTGACATAGGGAAAGCAAAGAATAGCTAATAGAAACTCCACATGCCCTACTTGTATTGTTATAACGTCAAGAAATATGAAAGCAGTAACATCAACATAATTTCATTTTACTGTACATAATTATATATCATATTATATGCCTACATATTAATATAATTTTATTTATATTAGTATTTATATATTTGGATATTTGGATGAACCTCAGATGTCATCTGTATTAGTGCTCTGTCCTGCATAGGTTGTATTTTATCCACACATTTGTGATATTTGTTCAAATCCTTCTCCTTAGTCTTCTGTGTTGGATTTCATCTACAATATGTTCCCCTTTAATCATAGTGTTTCCCCAAAATCCATCTTGGATCTTCTCTTTTATATTTACATATTTGGTCTTGACAACTTCAAATGAGTTTATCATCTCTAAATTGATGACATATACCATATCTATATGCATGAATATATAGACATGTATATTTTTATATATACATATGTGCATGTGTGTATATGTGTGTTTTTTTATTTAAATGTGTATGTATATTATGTCATTTAATTTTAAGATTTAGGACTACATAATTTTATCTTCTGTGATTATATTTAATAAAAGTTATAAATTTTATGAAAAGCATGTTTAATTTGCATTTAGAAAAATCCTAGATTGTAGGAAGAGCTTGGGTTCTTTGCCTAAATTTACATTTATATCTATCTTCAATTAAGCTCTAGTCTTTCAGTGTTTAAATTCCCATGAATTTAAAATCCTAGATTATATTATAGTGTTGGATTAGGCAAGTACTAGGAAGGGAAATTGAAGAAAGAGCAAACCTTTTGGGGGAAGACTTCCCTCAATCCCCAAATAAGTGAAATGCATTGTCAGCATCAGCAGTGGTCTTCCGTTCTAAAATGCCTGCACAGCTCCTGGTTGTCCTCCATGATCAAATATAAATCCTCTATTTGGTTTTCAAAACCCTTTATGGCTTGACACCATCCTAGCTTTCCAATTTCCTTACACTTCACTCACGTTTATGTATTAAATGATTCAATAATACTGACCTTCTTGCTGTTCTTTGCACATAGTATCCCCTATCTCAAGTCTTTGCTTTTCACTGGCTATTTCCCACAACTGGACTGTTCTCCTTCCTTATCTTTGCTTCCCAGGTCAATTTGTCTCATTCAATCCTTAGTTTATATACTACTTTGTTCAAGAAGCCTTTCCCCATTCCCTCCCAATAGTAGTGCCTTCCCTTTGAGATTATCTCAGTTACCCTGGATACATTTGTATCTGTTTCCATTTTGTCTTCCCCATTATACTTTGAGTTCCTCGATGGCAGGGAATGTTTTTGACTTTCTTTGCATCCCTAACACTATGGCTGGCATATTAAATATTCTTCCCAAATATTGATTTGACCATAAAGATTTCAGGATACTTCACACACACACACACACTTTTAAAGGGAAATAAATAATAATAGCACTTACTTCATAGACTTGCCATGAGGATCAAAGTAGATGATAAATGTAAAGTACTTTGCAAACCTTAAAATAACATTAAAAATGCCAGTTACTTTCATTGTAATATTCCCCAACTAGATTATAAGCTCCTAAAGTGCAGGTACTATGACTCCTACTTATTTCAAGTCTATACTTATTTCAATGCTTAATATGTTATTTGGAAAATTGTAAAGGTAATTGAAAAATCCATGCTTAGTAATTGGGTAAATATCCACTCACAAATGATATTAAAAATACCAGTCTGTCTCTCACAAGGAAGGCTTAATTTTACTATCAGTAACAATGCAGTATAATTAAAAAGTATTTTTTTATGGTATCATCTCATTATTACATTACAAAATAATTTTCTACTCTTTGCACATTTGTCTGCACAGTATAAGATTTCACACACCACTACCATACCTTTAATCCTCAAGGACAGGCAATAGTAGAGAGGAGAAACAGAGATATCAAGACATTCCTCCAAAAACAAACAAACAAAAAAAAGGTGGGGGGAGACACAGGTAACTCTAGAGAACTTCTAAATTTAGCTCTTTATACAATTAACTTCTTGATTTTTGACAAAGATGCACTGGCTCCGGCAGATAGGTTTTATAACCCACTGAAAGGACAGTGTCCAGTGTGAGCAGCTCCACTATCTTTAGATAATTGCCAGGTGATGTGGAGAGACCCAGAAAGTGGTGAATGGAAGGGACAAGAGAAGTTAACTGCTTGGGGGAGAGGGTTTGCTTGTGTCTCTACAGATGGAGAAGGAATCAGATGTATGCCAATGAGCCGTATTTGCCTTGTCCATCAGAGAGATGGAGCAGGCCCTTGAAAACAAGAAGACCCAAGAAATATCGGGTGGTTCCATCGCTGATTGTGCCAACCACTGAAAGAGCATGCAGTTTTGACAATTAACTCATGGACATCAAAAATTATGAGACTGTTGCAGGACTTCAAAACCCTCAGGAATCATGGAATCTCTGAGACATGATAAGATTGTTGTAGGACATAGAAACCCTCAGGAATCAACGGATTTTCTGAGAATTGATAAGACTACTGCAGGATTTCAAAATCTGCAGGAATTATTGGATTCCCTAACACACATAAGACTGCTACAGGATTTCAAAAATTTGCGGGGATCATTGGATTCTGTGACATGTGAAGTAATGGACAATAGACTGGTTTTGGACTATCTCTTGGTTGCTGTAGGAGGTGTATGTGTCATTGTTGTTTACATACCCTTCTTCTAGGACTTCTAGAAATCTTTCACACCACCATGTTTATTTATATTGTTTGTTATATCACTACTTGCATATATAATTCATGTTGTTACACTGCACTGGCCATGGGGAGAGTCATCACTAATAGCCTGTGTGTTGTTGCTATGTGCTTGTGTAATACCTCCCATGTTGATGGGCTTGTGCATACCTTTTTCTAGTAAGACCTTTTAGCCCAGAAACCTGCTAACAATATCTGGCTTGACTCCCCACTTCCCTTTGGTGGTGTTTTTCATCTCTCTTCCTGAGAAGTCAGGGAGGGTGTGGCACTTTCACCTCCTTTCCTGAGAAGTAGGAGGATGGGCCTGATCACCTCCATTTAGTGTTTTCACCTCCCTTCCTGAGAAGTGAGGGGGCATGATCACCTACTTTTTGGTTTCTCACCTCTCTGAGAAGTCAGGGATGGCATGACTGTGTTCTAAAACAAAAGAAAGCAGGAGATGTAGAGGGCTGAAATTCTGAAAAAGGTATGCTTGAATCAGACAGCAGGCTAATTACCTAATCAATGTGAGATAATGGCTCTATATACATATTTTTAGATGAGATAGTGATGTGATGCTTCTCCTCATTATCAGTACTTGCTGAATGTTTGGTGGTGAGGTAATCATAGTCAAGGATTGGAGGGCTGAGGGAGAGAAGTTGGAGTCACTTGGAGGTAAGAACAGGACAAGAGAGGTTGGATGGAGACTCTGGAATTCAGAGTCCAGGATTCATCTTTGGTAAGCCGCGTGGCAGCTTGCCTGACTCCTTCACTTCTCCCTCTAAAGACTAAGAATTTTGATTATTCCTGAGTCTGACTGATCCTGAGACCCTCTAGAGACCCTTAGATAGTAACTATCTAAGAAGGTTGTTGAAAGGATAAAGTGGAATATGAAACCGATTATAAATTTTATGTAAAATGTTAACTCTTATTGCTATTGTATAAAGGGATAGGAAATAAGGATTAGATCTGTAAGTTTTGGGGTTTTTTGATATTGGCAAACTTTGGGTAAATAATTTCCTCTATCAGAATAGTTCTTCAATTGTAAAATGTTGAGCCTTAAAGAATAGTCTGGAATATTGAGAGTTTAAGTGACTTACTACAATCACAAAGCCAGTATGTGTCATAAATAGGACTTGACTTGGAAGCCAGCCCTATATCTATTGTCACACTGTTTCTTATTATAATACTCATTATTATACAATAATAAATGTTTCTTAAATTAAAGTTGGATTTTTCTCTATTATAAAATAGGAAAATAAGGGAGACTATAAATGGATACATCTTAAAAATTGTTTAAATATTTTCCCATCTTGGTATCTAAAGTTTTCTGTTTCTAACTTATTCAGCATTGTACAAGACAATAAATCTCGACTTTGGTGATTACTACACTGAACTAAAAGTTATTCTAGTTTGGGATTTTACTCCCTTTGCTATAAGTCATTATTTTTATATTCTGGAACAAGTCTCATCTTTCTGCTCCTTAATTTCCTAATCTGTAAAATGAAACAAATTGTTTTTCTAGGCATTTTCAACCTTCAAAAATTAAGAAGAATTTTGATTTGTGATGTGGGAATTTTGGGGATTAAGTTAAATTGTATATTTTTAGTGTTTTCTGATTTCTTTTCAAACGAAATTTTGGCCAGAGGTGTACATCTGTGGGTGGAAGGAATTCTCTTAGGCTGTAATTTGGTTTCATGCTTTTCTATAGGAATAAAGGTTAGATTCAAGAATGTCCAATTACCTGCTGGCTCTTTGAATAGGGGTGAGATCTCTGATAGATGTGGATAATATATATAAAAGCTTTCAAAGTGACCTCTTTAGTTATTTTATTTTTTTCTGAAGATTTCTGCAGGATTTAAATGGCATCTTTTGGGCCCCTTTAATGAAGCTATGTCCTATTTAAAAAACACAGACTGATACTCAATAGGAGCCTTTAATGCTTTGAGGGAAAAGAGTAATACAATGTGTCTATAGTGGAATATTTCTGTAACCTGACTTAAATGATTTTTCTGTGTTTTTCTTTTTTTAAGTTCTGTTTAAATTCTTGTATCCAACTGGGGATAGTACATAGAAATATTCAGCGTTCAGCAGCTAGTCTTTCTGATCATTATGTTAACTCATTCTCCAAGTCTTCTTTTATCCCTATTTTTTTTGTAAAATAGTTCACAGAAGGACTCTCCAGGAATGTAAACATTTGCTGATATTATTATCTTGAAAATTAGGCCATGATATGATTCTGAATAAAGTTCATTCCTAGAATTAAGCCTACTATGTATGAGTGTATATGTGTATATTCTGATTCTGAATAAAATTCACATTTCCAGAATTATGCCAATAATATGTATTTGTGTGTGTATGTATATGTATATGTATGTGTTAAGTATATTTACATATATATATATATATATATATATATACATATATATATATATATATATATATATATATATATATGTATATGTCTCTGTGTGTGTGTGCCCTACCTCAAAGTGACTAGTACAATGCTAGAGAATAATGACTAAATGCATACTTATTCATTTGACTTACATATGGGTATTATCTAATTTTTTTTCTTTTTCTAGTATTTATAAAGAACACAGTTTTAGCTACTTTCTCCCAAGTAACTCCCTTAAAGGCAGGGAGTACATTTTGTTTTTAATGTGAAAGCAATATAGTATCACAGCATAGTTGTAAGAGAACTCCCACTGAAATCAGAAAACTTGTGATTAAATTTCAAGTTCATATGAACTACATTAGTGACCCTAGCCAAGTCACCATCTCCCAGTATCTCAGTTTCCTCATTTATGAAGTAGAATAGATAAAATCTGAGGCTCCTTTCAGTTCTTAATTAATAAAGCTATGATCCTAATTCCAAAAGTAGAAATATAAGCAAAGCAAGTCCTCATTTTAAAACCAATAATACCAGTAAAACCGGTAATTGCCTTCTGAAATACCTCTATTTTGTGAAGCTTGATTTTTTTATATTAAAAGTATACCCTTTTTCTATCCCTTCTCTCATTTTGCTACCTACCAATAATATGAGTAGATTATCATTTGACCATTTAGGCTCTCTTGGACAATGCAAAATAGTGTTGACCTACTCTATTTTCATATAATTAGAAAAAGCTTGGAAGGATTCAAATAGAAAAAAAAAACTGTGTAATTAAATCAGGTCATACTTTCTTGCTCCATAGAAGATGAATTTTAACAGACAGCCTGTTTGTAAGAGCTATTGTGGAAAGAGTACATTATTATAATGAGTATAATAATAATTATCACCCTCTGCAGAGGGGTTAATCCCTTAGGTATTAATTTAGCTTTCCAATAAGTAGACATAAAGTCTATATTCATCTCACAGCACTTTTCATACTGTGAAAGATTAAGGTCTGCAGAGGCAAGAAAAGAGAATACTTGAAAATAGACTTCAAACAAGGACAGTAAAGTCACTGTCAATGTAAATTTTGCTTCTGCAGAGACACATAGAGTGAATCACACATTTCCCAGTAAATTCACCTCATATTGTACTCTTCCAGTTCAGAAAGGAAATCATATGAAGCACCTGTTGCATCTGTAACTGTCTTTAGTGATCAAGTCTGCTTATACAAGCCCTGAATTTGATGTGCTTCAGGCATGGACACAACTGAAACAACTGAACAACAAAATTTTGCAATATATCTGATGCACAGCAGAGAAACTCAGCCCAGGAGCAGTCTTTCTATGAGGATTAGCCAGGCAATAGATCATTCTTTTTTGCCACTTATCAAATTTCAAAAAATGATGGAACTAATTAAATCCATTTGTGAAACTGGGTAGAGATCAAATTAATATGGTTCCATAGCTTTTGTAAAGGCATTATTATTAACAATGATATATATGAAATAATTCAGGCCATGGCTAAATTCATTAATTTAGGAAACTAACCTTCCTCACCATTCATTTTTCACTTCCAATCAGCCCTTTTCATACTGATTCACATGGTACTGATATACAAAACCCTAACTTAAGCAGCTTCTAATGTAAAGTGCTAACATCAAAATTTAAGTGATAGTAACACATTCAGAACCATACAAACAGCTTTCTGCATCCTCATTTGCAAAAGTTACCTTCAAACTATATCTCTAGCAATTTATTCATATTGTTTGTTTAGTTGTATGCATACATGTATGTGTAGATGTATATACAGGTATACATGCTACATACATGTAGTAGATATGCATCTCACACTTTTAAAAGTCTTCACAAAATAGCCAAGGGGTTCTTATGGATCACAGAGTACACACACACACACACACACACACACACACACACACACAGAGTTAAGGTGCAGGTTTATTTTTTTTTAAGTGATAATGTTTTATAAGTGCAAAACCTTAAAAGCAGATTCCTGTGTACTTCTGTATGATTGGCCTTGGGATGCCTATCATAGCTTTTTTTAGCACAGTGCAGTTGTCCATCAAGCAAAGAAACGTCTTTTTTTTATTAATTTTATAATTATAACTTTTTTTTGACAGAACATATGCATAGGTAATTATTTTACAACATTATCCCTTGCACTCACATCTATTCCAGATTTTCCCTCCTTCCCTTCACCCCTTCCCCTAGATGGCAGGCAGTCTCATACATGTTAAATGTGTTATAGTATATCCTAGATACAATATATGTTTGTAGAACCAAATTTCTTGTTGCCCAGGAAGAATTGGATTCAGACGGTAAAAATAACCTGGGAAGAAAAACAAAAATGCAAACAGTTTACACTCATTTCCCAGTGTTCCTTCTTTGGGTGTAGCTGAGTTTGTCCATCAATTGGAACTGAATTAGATCTTTTCTTTGTTGAAAATATCCACTTCAGAATACATCCTCATATAGTATCGTTGTTGCAATGTATACTGATCTCCTGGTTCTGCTCATTTCACTCAGCATTAGTTCATGTAAGTCTCTCCAAGCTTCTCTGTATTCATCCTGCTGGTCATTTCTTACAGAATAATAATATTTCATAGCATTGATATAGCATAATTTACCCAACCATTCTCCAATTGATGGACATCCAGTCATTTTTCAGTTTCTAGCCACTACAAAAAGGGCTGCCACAAACATTTTGGCAAATACAGGTCCCTTAAAGAAATTTCTTTCTTAAGAAGAGTCAGAAACTACAAAGCAATGGTCAGATTACAGATGTTTCAGTCCTTAATAAGGCAATCCTATGAGAATTCATTTACTTGTCCTTAGTCTGTGCCATACAGTTTCTAGTGAGTTATTCATTTCTCACTTGCTGCTATATTACTCTATAATATATAATCAGTTGAATCTTCCTATGTGTTGATTAGGATGGGTTTAGTGATATTGGGTTACAGTGATTCAGAACTGACCTAATAGACTCAGCAAAATTAGATTCCCTACATTACTTCTTAACATATTTGAAGGCTCTTGAAATATCAATATATGATATAAAATTTGAAAGAAAAACAAATAAATGTAATAGAAAGCCTTAAAACACGAAAGTAAGGAAAACTAAACTAATAGGCAAATTAGTGATTAATTACAGAACAGATTTTTGTTACATGCAGTTATAGTGTTTTGGAGAGGGTTGGATAAGTTGATATATGATGTACTGAATCTATAAAAGCAATGAAGGAATGTTTCCCAAATATTTCATGGAAATTGATGAAATAAATTTTATTTGCAATAGAAAATGAAATCGAAATCAAGAATAAGCTTGTATTGGACATGTATCTAGGAATCTTAAAAGTTTAGTTTCATATCATCTATTGAAATGGATAAAGAGTCTTTAAGAAGACAGCTGAAAAATAGTCATTTTGAACAGGACTTGTTGCAGTATCAATGAACTGGAAACTGCCCAACAGAGCAATAAATGGATTAGTTTCTGAATATAATGGAGCATTATTACTTACTGATAAAGGATGCTCAATAAATAATAAACAAGGGAACATCAATTTTAAGTGACATACAATGAAGAAAACAGGAAAAAAAACATTATCATATACATTGTTAATCACCATTTAACAGATGACAACTTTAAATGGTAACAGAAGCCATATAAAAAATGGAAAAATTATGAAATTTAAGAAACAGTTTTATTTATTTTTTTTTTACAATTTTTGATTACTAAATGGCAAGATTTCATGGCCTCTTGCTTCTAATCACTATTAGGTTGTTTTATTTAGCTATTTTTATTGTGGCTGGTTTTTGTTTGTTTTGTTTTATTTTTGTCTTTAGTTGGAGGAAAAAATATTCTTTAGTGTTTTTGGTAATTGTGAGCTACTTAGAATATGTAAACTGAATGAGAGACCAAGAAAATCCAATGTCAAGAATATGGAATATGAAATACTGGATAGGGAATCAGAGGGGTTGAATTCAAGTACTTCTATCACTTACTACTTATCTAACTTCAGTTAAGTAACAATCTCTCTTAAAAGTTTTTATTGCTCTTTAACATCTTCTTTCACTTATTTCATTCTTCCCTAAATTATATGTTTTAAGTATATTATCAATAAAGATCACAGAGAAAAGATGATACTTGATAAACTGTCTGAAGAGTGAGGAAACTCCTAGAAATATATCTCTAGAAGTGGCTTGTGTATTTAATTTTTCTTTTACACAAGCAAGCATCTATTATACAGGATAAAGAATGCTGAAAAATGACAAATATAAAAAAACCCAAAAAAGTATCAAGTAAACATTTTTTAAAGTTTTGCTTAATGTCATTTACAATGCAGTTATTTTATTTTATTTTTTAAAAAATATTTTAACCGTTTGTATTTACCAGATATATGCATGGGTAATTTTATAACATTGACAATTGCCAAACCTTTTGTTCTAATTTTTCCCCTCCTTCTCCCCCGCAGATGGCAGGTTGACCGATACATGTGAAATATTTTAGAGTATAAATTAAATACAATATATGTATACATGTCCAAACAGTTGTTTTGCTGTACAAAAAGAATTGGACTTTGAAATAGTGTACAATTAGCCTGGGAAGGAAATCCAAAATGCAGGCTGACAAAAATAGAGGGATTGGGAATTCTATGTAGTGGTTCATAGTCATCTCCCAGAATTCTTTCACTGAGTGTAACTGGTTTAATTCATTACTGCTCTATTGGAAGTGATTTGGCTCATCTCATTGTTGAAAATGGTCACATCCATCAGAATTGATCATTATATAGTATTGTTGTTGAAATATACAACGATCTCCTGGTTCTACTCATTTCACTCAGCATCAGTTCATGTAAGTCTCTCCAGGCCTTTCTGAAATCATCCTGTTAGTCATTTCTTACAGAACAATAATATTCCATAATATTCATATACTACAAATTATTCAGCCATTCTCCAATTGATGGGCATCCACTCAGTTTCCAGTTTCTGGCCACCACAAAAAGGGCTGCCACAAACATTCTTGCACATACAGGTCCCTTTCCCTTCTTTACGATCTCTTTGGGATACAAACCCAGTAGCAACACTGCTGGGTACAATTCAGTTATTTTAATAAAATATTATTTGACAAATAAGAAGTATAATATTCATTTTCTGAATGTATGCGTTTTTACAGAGAATCACTTGTGAAGATAAATGCTATACTTTGTAGCAGTGATTTGTAGAATATGATTAGGCTATTGCTGCCTGATGACAACTCACCTAAATTTCAGACTCTGCTTATCTTTTAAAGGATAGAGGTATTGCAAGGTTTAATATTGTATCTTAGAATTAAGAAGGTTTGGAGATAGCCAGCCAAAGTAAAATGTCTATGGTCATTCAAATGTAGAACATTTCCAATTACATCATCTATAGACTGACATGATGATTTCTGCAAATTGTTTTATTTTCCTTGTACTGTAAAAATAGGAACTAATAATTCTCTTTTTCAGAGTTATTGTGAGGATCAAATGAGCTAACATGAAAAGTTCTTTCCAAACTTAAAACTTATATAAATGTTAGCTATGATAATAATAATAATCATAATGATGATAACCATCATGAAGTCCAAGGGTGTCTAGTACATTGTGACCTTAGGTAGCCTCAATAGAGATGTTAAATCATTAAGTATGGATTAATTTTGTATATTCTTGAAGACATTGATAAATGTCACTTTAAAATCTCTCACCTTCTTTCATCATTCTAGGGAATGTCACTGCTGAGACATTGGGATATTTTATTAAGCATTACTTACACGTGCAATATCATATTCACAGATTGTTTTTTAAATATATAAAAGTATCATCATTTGGGATATCTTACCAATATCTATTTATTTTCTTATCTCAGGCATGAATGTCTTAATATTTATTTGTCTATCCATGTCTAATATATATGTCTATTCATCTTCTATAGCACTCATCCATCACAATGGCATCTACCATTTGAAGAAATAATGGGCTAAAAACAAACAAATATGTGGGAAGTGAAGTGAAGTCTTGGGGATGTCAGTGGTAGAGATAAAACCAATTAGTCTATAGGGAAGTGTATGTAAAGAAGCTGTGAGACTGAAAAAAATAAGGAGGTCAAATTTCTGGTCAAACATAAAAAAAGATTTGATGTGATTAATGATAAGATGGAATTATAGGTTCTTGAATAAGGAAGTGACTGATGGGAAATGGTGACTGCAAAATCAATGAGGGCAAAAAGAAGGTAGTAGTAAGAAGATCCATTTAAATACTCAATTAAACCAATACTCTATGCTTGAGGTAACATAAGACATTTTAAAGGAAGAAGTTAGAGAAGTTATTGTTAAGATATACATAGTCATGAAAAAGAAAAGTGAGCCAATGATTGCCAAATGGGAGACCAGAAATGATGTAACGATTAATAGAAAAACAAGTTGGCTCCCTGTTAACTCTGAAAGAACTTGAATATCTCAAGATAAACACATTCATATTTGCTTCTATAATACTATCTTGTTTATTGATTTCAAGGAAGATATAAGGGCTATATACAGAATATATCAATCAACCAACCAATCAGGCAACTTGGTGATACAGTAGTTAGAAGCTGGAGTCAAAGGCTTCCTGAATTCAAATCTGTCCCCTGATACTTGCTATTTGTGTGATCTGCACAAGTCATTTAACCCTGTTGTTTCAATTTCCTCATCTGTAGAATGGGCTGGAAAAGGAAATGAGAAACTACTCCATATCTTTATCAAGAAAATACCAAAAGGGTTAACAAAGAGTTGGAAACTATTTTAAAAAAATGAACAATCAATTTTTAATCAACAAGCATTTAAGTACAAGTCATTGTACTTGGAACAAACACAGAAATAAAAAAAAATAATTCCAGCTCTTAAAGTATTTTTACTCTATAATGTGAAACAACTTGCCTTATTGGTGGCATAGTGGATATAATGCTAGAATTGGAATCAGGAAAGCTTGATTCCTGATTCAAATACTTCAGCAGACATTTATTTGACACTAGCTCTCTCATTCTCAGTTTTCTCATTTGTAAAATGGGAATAATAATAATGTATACCTTATAAAGTTGTTGTGAAGATCAAATGAGATCATATGAGTAAGTGTTTGTGGACCTTAAAGTACTATATAAATGCTAGCCATTATTGTTAAATAAATAAATAAATAAATAAATATATATATATATATATATATATATATATATATATATATATATATATATATATACACACAATATATACATATACAATATATACATATGCACATAAATACAAACATATATATATGCAAATTCTATATGCAACATATCTTATGAAACACATATAAGCTTCTAGAAGAATGGAAGTTCTTAAGTTATTAAATATGTAACATTAGCAAACAAAAAATAAACCTCAATCAAATGCCCTGAACAATAGTCTAGTATTCTAATAGAATATCATATCCAATTCAGGAATCAAAGAAATACTTTCATCCCAGAGTTATTTCTTTCTGGTATTTGTCATTTACTCCATTTTTTTTTCTTTAAAAAAAATCAGTGTTCCAAGACTATAATAAGAGCTTTGATTTTAAATTATCAGGTTTAGGTTTGGTGCATTTTAAGTCAAGGATGAGCTTTAGCTTTTATTACCTATTTTAAAGATATATGATTCTTTTACATTTAACCTGGCTGAGCATGCTGCTATGTAAGGAACACTTATTTAACTAAATGTAAGTTCACTGAAGTGTTGGATCAATATTTTTCAGACTGTCAATCAAGCTAAGAAAATACAACAGTTTGACACAATGTGCTAAAAATGCCTCTGTGATAAAAGCTGCCAGCACATGTGGGCTTTGGACTTGGAAGCAAAGCAAGTTCACAATTGAATACCTGTATGCCAGCTTTCATGTGGCTGTATTCATACCCTTTGCTGATCTATCTTCAGAACTTGCCACAGGCCATTTACTTTAGTTTAAGAAATGTGAAGGGAGTATATATATAATCCAGAAAGAAAGTACATTTAACATAGTTCAGAAACTTATTATTATTATTAATTATCTTTATTATTATTATTATTATTATTATTTTTGCTTTCTATTTAGGATTGCCTTTTAAAACACTCTATCTCCTTCACTGTCTTCCTCCCTGACTCTCCCTCCTCTCCCTCTCTTCTTCATCTCCCTCCATCCTCTTTCTCTCTTATTCTTTTCCCTCCCTTGATTGCTTTCTCCCTCTCATTCCCTCCTTACCCCTTCTTTCTACCCTCTCTGATATATAATATCAGAGCATCATGATGGACATGCAACTTTTGACAGATCTAGAAGTAAGGGATGATTTCCTGACAAAGAAGAAAAGAAAACTTTTTTTTGAAGGTTTGGACCATCAATCCCAAAGTGAGAGAGTAGAATGAACCACTTCAATATTCTGTTCAATATCTGACATATAGTTATTACTCAATAGTCATTATGGAAGGCAAAAATAATAGAGAGAAACCTCAAAGCTTGATATTTTACTTTTCTCAGTGAGATTTATGCAAAAGTCTTAATCACTGATGAAAATAGTGTAATAATGTATACTATTTCAACTTTAATTATAATCTGTAATTTAAATGTTGCTTTTGGAATTGAGTGCAAATGATGATGAGATCTTTGAGGCTTGATTTTCTTTTCTCTTTCTTTTACTCCCAAAATTACTCTTATATTAATAATTATAAATACAACAATTTTGAGATGAAAAACATATCAAAATGCACCATATGACTATGGCATCTTGATTACTCTGACCTTTGAAAAATAATTAATGGATGCTGTACTGGAATGTACCAGTTCAGAACCAGATTCTTTCAGCCCATCTGAAGCTACTACCAAGTCAAAAGGTAATGTTATAAGAATATAGTCCAACTTCTAGAGAGTATAGATCATGATAAGGTGAAGCTAGATATGTAATATATTTATTGGGCTATAATCTCACATTAGTTATGTGTCAAATAACATTTTCATCATCAAATTACTAGATTGTAAACAGTGCCAAAATAATAGACTAGTAAGTATTCATTAAAAGCCAAAAATGTTTGTGGCAGCACTTTTTGTAGTGGCTAGAAACTGGAAATTGAATTGATGCCCATCAATTGGAGAATGATTGGGTAAATCGTGGTATACAAATGTTAGGGAATGTTCTTGTTCTGTAAGAAATGATCAGCAGGATAATTTCAGAAAGGCCTGGAGAGACTTACATGAACTGATGTTGAGTGAAATGAGTAGAACCAGGAAATCATTATATACTTAAACAATACTATATGATGATCAATTCTGAAGGACATGGATCTCTTCAACAATGAGAAGATCAAAATCAGTTCCATTTGTTCAGTAATGAAGAGAACCAACTACACTCAGAGAAAGAACTATGGGAAATGAGTGTGGATCACAACATACCATTTTCACTCCTTCTGTTAATTGTCCACTTGCATTTTTGTTTTCTTAATCAGGTTATTTTTGCCTTATTTCTCAATCTGATTTTTTTTTTTCTTGTGCAGCAAGATAACTGTATAAATATGTATACATATATTGCATTTAATATATACTTTAACATATTTAACAGGCATTGGTCTACCTGCCAACTAAAATTACCCATGTATATATCTTGTAAATAAAAAAGTTATAATAAAAAGACAATTAAAAGGGGGGAAAAGCCAATTAAGTACTAGGCATTGTGCTTTGCTTGAGTTGACTAAGCATTTGTTCAAAGGCATTAGACAAGTAGTGATAAAATCTTACTTTGAAAATCATTGTCGATAAGGAACTCACTATTCTCTTAGCTTATTTAATTTTGGAACAATATCATTTATGTATAAAAATATTCTTTATAGTGACCTCTAAATCTGCATTTCTGAATGAAGCATTTACTCATTCTTCTCTGTGAAATCTGACAGAACAATTAGCATTGTTCTAAAGATAGAACTTCAAATACCTGAAGATACTTAACCTACTCTTTTAAATATTTTTTTCATTTTAAATACTGTATCTCAAATCATTATTTTAAATACTGTGCCTTTTTGAACCCAATAAAAACCTTTGAATATAGGACAGGTCTTTGTGTGTGTGTGTGTGTGTGTGTGTGTGTGTGATGGACATCTTTGGCAGGTGGATGAAACTTATGAATCCCTTCTCAGAAAAAAATATTTTGAAATGTATAAAATAAAATATGTAGGATTAAAAAGGAAATAAATTATATATTTTTATTTTAATTATCATTTTATTTTTTCTAGTTATACATGTATATTAACTTTTTAAAGCATATTTCTTTATGAATCCATGTTGTGAGAGAAAAATCAGAATAAAAAGGAAAAAAACATGGAGATTAAAAAAAAAAAAAAAGAAGAAGTGAATATAGCATGTGTTAACTTATCCAATCTCCATAGTTCTTTTTCTGGATTTAGTTGGTGTTTTCTCTCCAAAGTTTATTGTGATTGCCTTGGATCACTGAACAACCGAGAAGAATCAAATCTTTCACAATTGATCATCGCGCAATTTTGCTATTACTGTGTAAAATGTTTTCCTGGTTCTCCTTGTTTCACTCAGTATGAGTTTATATAAATCTTCTAGTCCTTTCTAAAATCATCTTGTTCCTCATTTTTGGTAGAAAAATAATATTCCATTACTTTCATATATCAAAACTTATTCATTCAGTCCCCAATTGATGGACATCTACTCATTTTCCAATCCTTTGCTACCACAAAAAGAGCTGCTACCAATATTATTGCACATGTGGGTCATTTTCCTTCCTTTATGATTTCCTTGGGATAAAGACCCAGGAGTGATACTGCTAAGTCAAAGGGCCTTATTATCCTTTTTCTTATTCCTTCTCTCAGTATAAGCCATCAACTAATGATCTTGAGATCTGAATATTTACCGTACTCATGGCTACTTCATGAAGTTCAGGTTTCTAGGGCCCTCTAGTTAAGTGCTGGCTAGCCACTGAAATTTGATTATGTTTATAACATGATTTTGAAGGAAATGATCACAAACAGGAACACTCTGATGTCTAAAACAATAAAGATAAGTGTGGTTCAGAGACAATTATGTAGAGCAGTGGACAAATGAGTTCAAATCTGACCTCAGACATTTACTAGCTAGGTCATTTAATCTGTGTTTGCCTCAGCTTTTTCAACTATAGGTGGGAATAATAAAAGCACCCACCTTACAGGATTATTGTAAGGATCAAATGAGATAATATTTGCAAATGATTTAGCACAATACGTGAAATATAGAAAGTGTAATATAAATGCTAATTGCTCCTCCCCACCTTCCTGTCCAGGATACCTGGTCCTCCTCCATTTTTTTTTTTTTTGCCTAGAGATTTTCCTTAGAGTTTCTCCAGGGTTGGACAATATACTAGGGAATAAGAGAAAACAGCTGAGCTCTCCAAGATGAATTAGAATTCCTGTGAGCCCAGAACCTGAACCTATTTGTTGAATCTGATGAGGGTTCCTCATGACAAGTCCCATTTAAACACATATGCAAATTATTTCAACAAACATATTTGTATTAAAAGACTCAGAGCTAAAGGAAAACTCTGACATCATCAAGTCCATCTCTATCTTTTTATATATAATTGGAAACACAAACCAATAAAAGTCAATGAAGTGACTAATGTCCTAAAACTAGGCTCCTTGAGTTCTAATTCAGGTCAAATATAAATAGATATAGCAGTATAACTATATAAGAATGAAAACTTTTGTTTTTATCTTTCCATATCTATAAAATATACATATATCTTTTGCCTATCTATTTATCATTATCATCTCACTGTCTCTTTATCTAACATAACTACTATTCCTCTAAAGTAGAATCTTCCAGGGACTTTACTTTTCAGAGCAGATTAATGAGTGACATAGGCTATTTGAATGCTTTATAATTCCTTTAGTTAAGTCATGTTTAAATGTGAATCCCTTGCATTTTATGTAGTTTCTATGGCAATAAAAGCTGACCAATAATTGATGATCTCATTATGAAAGTTCTCAAAGAGAGTCAAACATAATTAAGCTTTGTTTTAGAGATATTCCTGAAGTTTCACTCCAGGGAAGGAGCAGAGCTGAAAAAAGGAAAAAAAAACATTCTTTGGAGGATCAGGTCCCAAAGATCAAACTTGGCTTCTGTTAGCCTAGTATCACTAGGGACTCCTTTCCCTGTTCCTTCTTCTCTACTGAGATAGCTCAGAAAACCATACTCCCAGAAACAATGTACATATTGGTCTTATTATTCTATAAACATTCTAACTCACCTATAACCATAAGTCCTATTGATTGAAAATTATCATGTTATTCAGTGATGAATTATGATTCTTCTAACAAGCTTATGTTATTAAAACTTCCTTTCACTCTGCTTCAAATGAGCTACCCTTCATAATACCCCTTTATTTAGGTTTTCATTGTATTGTCTGCCTCTGACAGATTTCTGTTTTCTCTGAATCTTCATTCCCAAGACAGAATTATAGCATAACCCAATTTGTTTCATGATGGTAGGCTATTTGTAATAGTGGAGAGAATAGACAAATTTGAAACAGGCAATGGATTTGAGTCTTCCTCTGAATTTGACTACACACAAGCTGTTTGACCTTTCACACTTTTAAAATTGACTTGTTATCAAAAGACTCTATAATAAATAATGCTTAAGTTACAAACTTCCAAGGATTGATGTGAAAAATTAGAAAAGTTAATTTATGTACAGTACTTTGTGAAAGTATAGTCTTGCATGAATATCAAATATTGCTAATAATTGCTAATAGAAAAAAAGCATCTAGAGAAGGAGGAACTTATTTGTAGGGGAAAGGTGATAGCATCAGTTATAGAAATAATTAATTGATGATAAAGTGAAAATCTGATGAACTATTAATCAGGCAATTGGAAATATAAGATTAAAATTGTTTAGATGATTGGTCAAGATAAGATGTAGAGACATAGACTGGAAAATATATGATAATCTACATAATTTGGAAGTTAGACTATATAGAGGCAATGATTGATGTGATGTTATAAATGCAATTTCTTTTAATATTTTAATATTTTTTATTTACCAGATATATGCTTGGGTAATTTTACAACATTGACAATTGCCAAACTTTTTGTTCTAATTTTCCCCTCCTTCCCCTCTCCCAGATGGCAGGTTGACCATAAAGGCAATTTCTAAAGGAGATAATTTAATGGGGGGAAGAGCAAGGACTTCTAGATGAGTCAGCTTAACACATGATATTGTAAATCTCATACTCTTGTTAAAGAATCTATAATAGTTCTGAACTTCTTTTTGCTGCTTTTTGCATCAAATGTAAACTCCTCTCCCTGCATTCCAAGTAAAAGGGGGTGATAGTGAGGGTAATGAAAGAATCCAAATGTATCCATTTGAGATAAGAGTGAATAAAAATTCAACAAACACCTGACAAATCAATGTTGTATATAAGAATAATTGTCAACATGAATAGAAACAAAAATGTGATCAATGTGTATAGGAATATTTGAAAAAGAATTTATGGAAGAAGCAGATTTTGATGTGTATGAATAGAACTTAAACTTTGAAAGCTAAATAATTCAAAAAATTTTAGCCTTTACGTGGAGTTATTAACTTTTTATCTATGTTGTTTTCCCCTGACTCTCTCCTGACTCTGCAACTAAATTTCTAGGTGTCTCTGTAATTACAGAATTTAGAGCAGTGGAGACTCTCTGTTAAAAATTTCCAATTGTTAGGATTTTTTTTCCTTGAAATTCAACCTAAATTTAGTTCTTTAAAACTTTCAGTTATTCTTGGTTGTATCCTGGAGTGGAAAATAGAAGAAGTATATTCCAACCTGTTCATGATAATCTTTTGAATATTTGAAAATAACTAATGTTTCCCCTCTTAAAGCCTTTTTTCTGTGATTTTTATTTCTAAATGTACCTAGTAACCTTTCAGTTGATTCTTATCTAACATAGACTCAAGGGCCTTCATCCTAGTTTTGCCTTTGGATACATGCTTGCTCATCAACATCTTTCTTAATCTGTGATGCCCATAACTGAATATATAAGTTCAGAAAAGGCCTAACAAAAGCAGGCTTCAGTGGCATTCCTAGAACTTATGACTGTCTTAATGTAGGGAAACAATTTAATAAGCATTTTTGGTTATAATATCATGTGTCTAAGTCATTTTGAACTTATAATCTACTAAATATCCCATGTCTTTTTTTTTAGAACAATTCAAAACTAACCATTCTTTCTTCCTTTATTTTTTATTTATTGAACCTAAGTGCAAGGCTTTAGGTTGATATTTTATTACATTTAGCTCAATGCATGAGCCTATCAGGATCTTTTTAGATCCTTACCTTAGCAGTCATTGATTTAATTTTCTTTCCAAATGTATTGTCTTTTGACAATATGATAAGTATATCACCTATGGCTTTATCTAAGTCATTTATAAAAATGGTTAAGAGCAGAGAGTCAGCACAGATGCCCTTGGGCATCCCACCCTAGGACTTCTGCTACATTGATTTGAATTGCTGTTAACTGTCCTTTAAGTTTGTCCATCAAGTGACTTCCAAATCTATCTGATAGTATTATCAACTATTCCACATTTCTCAATCTTCTCCACAAGAATAGTATGAGACTTTATCAAAAGCTTTGCTAAAATATAAATTATAAAATAAATTATAGCCTCATCATTCTCCTCATTTATTTGCCTCTTTTTATATCTTCAGTGTTCCAATACCTGGAACAGAGTGAGTGCTTAATAAATATTTATTAATTGATTGATTGCTTTGGAATCCTGGCAAAAAAGGAGATGAGTTTCATCTAACATGACCTGTTCTTGTTGAAGTCATGCTGAGTCTTCATTCTTTCTACTTCCCTTTCAATTTAGAGTGTGACTATGAGCAAATCACTCAATATCTCTTAGCCTCATTTCCCTTCTTTATAAAATGATGAAGAAATTTGGACTACATGATGAGATCCTTTATAGCTTTAGATCCTGTAGTCCTGTTTCAGTAAGCGTCTTACTGTGCTTAATATATTTGAAGTATTGCTTTCTAGTTCTTATATGTTAATAATATTACCATAGAAATAATTATAACAATTCATATGCACATAGTAATTTAAGATTTACAATGTGATCCTCTAACAACATGTAGAAAGCAGATAGTAGCAATTTTATAGGTAAGAAATCTGATCAAAAGGTAACATGGCTTGCTTCTGATTGTACAGCTAATAATTAGTACAGTTATTATTTGAACCAATCTTTCTTGACCACAAGTCCAGTGCTCTTTGCAGGATACTAATGTGACTCTGACAAAAGTTTCTGAGTTTAATATTGATGAAGTTTAAGAATGAACCTTAAATTAATTCAGTCTAACTCATTTCAAATGAGCAAACATTTGAGGTCTAAGATACGCAAAGCAGTGACACAGACAATTACACAGAAACCATTACCTGTTCTCTATCTCTACCATTTATGTCTATTGCTTCATAAATAGTAATCCAATGAGCAGCAGCCCTGCCTTTGAAAAATATGTTTATTGACTCAACATTCCTGTGACACTCCAAATCCAAATATCTTTCCTTCACATCACTTCCTTGTATGTATTGTCTCTCCTTCTACAATAGAACAAGCTTTTTGAGGGATCTAGCTGTAATAGCTGCTTCTCCAGTATTAAGCACAACACTCGATATATAGTAAACATTTAATGAAGACTTCAATTATTCATTCATTCCAAAGTCAGTAAAATAAACCTAATTTATGCTACTCGGGAATATCAGACATAATAACATATATAAAGTACTTTGTAAAGCTAAAGAACTCTATAAACATATTATCATTAGTTTTACTTTGCTGAAAGATATAAATATTGAATCCTATTTTCCAAATTACTTACATTGAGGCATTATAATTCAGGGATAATATTTCCATTCAAGATTTATTTTCAATTGTCAATTGCTCCTGAAACTTTTCTCCTTGACTTTTTCTAGCCATTAAGGAAATACTAAACATTAAGGGACTATCTATTTAAATCATGTACCTGGAATATATAATGTTTTATGTGAAAATTACTTTTGCAAGGAGAAAAAATGCCTTAAGCTTTCTTTTTCAAGAACACATTTTATGTACTAAATTATCTTAAAACAGAATCTGCATAAAATTGGAGCTATCCCTATGCCAAAATCTAATAAAATAATAGACCTCCAAAATCCAGTTTAAAACTTGTATACCTTCTGATTACAATTGAACAATTTCTCAAGTTTACATCACTAGATATCCATTTGTCAAAAAAGCTGCTAAACATAATTTATAATTATGTACATTACACAAATGTTGAAAAATAAGTGCCAGTAACATATGGAGGTGGTCATTTATGTTGGTTCTAGCTTTCCTGGCATTGTTGATAGAAATGTACATCTGTTTATAGCAGATGTAATGTTAATATTACTTTTAACTAAACTCAATGGAATTACTAAATTCTCAGTAAATAAAAATCTGTCATGTTTGCCTTCAGTTTTCATACCAGCTGAGGAATTTGCCTTTCAATTTCAGAACTTTCCAAATATGCAATGCAAAAAACCAAAGATTGGCTTATTGTCTTTCTGTGGAACTTACTCAGTAGAAGGTAATAATGTAGGAGATACTAATGCTACAAATGCTAACAACAGATGCTTTTTTGAAAAATAGTTATATATATTTCAGAAAATTGAATATACCAAGGCAATTTTCATAGTTAATGACATCCCTACACTTTTATTGTGACATAATCCTGATTAAATGAAAAAAAAAAAAAAACAAACAGCTAGGCTACTTGCCATAAACACTGGAAAATGACAAATTGTTTCTTAAATCTGGTAATGGATAATGTTTATTAGTTAAGTCTCACATAGAATGAGAGCAACTGGACACATACACACATTAAGGTATGCAAAAATATGTACACAAATCTTAATCTATAGCTTTTCATTTGATTTCTTAAACCTCCCACTATTTTCATTACAATACTCCAGTTATTCACTAAGTCCCAGTGTTAAATTTACTTAGGCACAAATCCCCTTTCTCCTATGGTCTTTTTAATAATTCAAGAAAATGGTTATCAAGTGACAGTTATTTTTGAACATAACCCTATCATGAAAAGAACATTTTTATAATCCTATAATTTAGGCATGGAATTTTTTGTTTGCTTAACTGATGACGTGATAATATATCAGTTTATAGACACTTCCAAAAGCTTATCAGTACAATGTGCAAAAGGAAAAGGGGATATTCTCTTCCATGAAAAAGAATAAACTACCAGCAACTTTCTCATTGAACCTCTATTTTTTTTTTATCTTACTTGTTGCTTGTCTTTTGTTCTCAAAGAGGACTATAACATCAGGGAGATGATACCATGACATGCAAATGAATTGGATTTAAGTGAAGGAGAACTGTGCAAGGTCACTTGCCTCACTTTCCCCTCCAGAGCCATCTGAGTCGAATAGCAAGATATATTTTGCCATTGATTAAGGTAATATCAAGACAACTGGAGGTGGCCCTAAATGAAATGGGAGAGTTTGATCTTTTTAAGGAAAGTCTTGAAAAGGTCTTGATTTGACTTTAAAACTACAATACTTAGGAAATACATGTTGCCTTCTAATGTCATTTTGCTTTGTTTATACTACACATTTATTTTTTGTGTTCATAAGATCATAGACCTAAAGGTGGAAGGGAACTCAAAAACTATCCAAAGCAATCTTTTTTTTTTTTTTTTTTTTTTTTTTTGAGAGATGTGGAAACTGAGGAATAGAGAATTTAAATAATTTTCTCATAGTACCAATAGGTGATTAAGAGTGGTGGAATTTGAACCTGGGACCTCTGATTTAACTTCCTCTATTATGAATGGATTATTAACTAATTGCAATGGAGTACTAGTCGTGGGGATATTTTAGTAAATATATACCCAGAAAACACATAGCACATAAATTCTCTGGCAGATAGTTAACTCTTTTTTTTTTTTTTTTGGAAGAAACATTTTGAGTATTTTACTTCTTTGTGTAGCAAGATTTTAAGTGGCTTTACTATTGAATATGTTAAACACTAGAACATCACATCTATATCTGGAAAGTTATCTTGTGGGCAGAAGAATGGTTTTTGTACTAATAAAAAATTTCCAAGGATAATAATGAAGACAATGGAATCATAAATTAAGAGCTAGAAGAAACTTTAAACATTATGCAATATATCCTATAGATTAAAGTTGCAGATTCTTCTATGAAGAATCTATGAGCATTAGACTGCTATGAACATTAGACATAACCCTAATAGAACATGGTTCTAGTCTTGATTTGACTACTTCAGATTTGATATTAAGCAAATAAATAATTCCCTCAATGTTCCTGGCTCCTAAAAGAGGAGATTGGACTAAATCATTGACCTTAAAATTCTTATTCAGGTCTTAAGTAAAATAAATCCACTTTTTTTAACCTATGTAATATATCTTATCTATCATCTCTCTCCTATTTTGTTATTCAGTAGTTTTTCAGCCATTTCTGTCTCTTTGTCACCTTGTTTGAGGTTTTCTTGGCAGAGATATTGTAGTAGTTTGCCATTTCCTTCTCCAGATCATTTTATAGATGAGGAAACTGAAGAAAATGGGGTCACATGACTTGTCCAGAGTTATACAATGAGGAAGTACCTGAGGCCAGATTTGAACTCAAGAAGATAAATCATCCCAAATCCAGCCCTGGTTCTCTATCCACTGGGCCATCTTGCTGCCCTGTCTTCATTAATCATCTATTTATAAAGATAGAAAACTGTATAATACAGACAGAAAGACAGAAAGAGAGACAGAGAGATAGACAAACAGATAAATACATAGAAATAGATATAGATGTATTCATACACATCTATTTGTATGAAATTGATATATAAGACATTTATAATATATATGATGTCATACAAAACTTATTTTCAGTCTTTGTTTTATTCTCAGCATCTGAGTTTTCAGAGGAGATGACAAGTTTAGAACTTGCCACAGACTGTCTGATTATTTTTTAGTTCCTCAAATGTCATCTAGGCAAGAAAGAAACACAATCTTGCCTTAGTCTATAGAATGGAGATTATAGTAGTCATACATATCTAACATAAAAAAGAGACACAAGCCAGTTAGAGAAAAGGAAAGATAATTTGGAAGAAAAAGGCCTTATGTTTGTGAAAATTCATGTATAAGGATAAGAGCCACCAGGATTTTCCAAAAGTATCAATCAGAGGTATAATTTAGGCAAATCAATTAAATCAAATGATCAATCATAGGCATTACAACAAACTGCTAACAGTAACTGGCTAAAGAAATGAAGTCATGCCCTTTGGATTTTGTATAAAATGGCAATCCAGTTTGGATTCTAGCATTTTAATGGTCAGGCTTTCTGCAAGAGTTAAGTTCAGACCCTGTGCTATATATATATGTGTGTGTGTGTGTGTGTGTGTGTGTGTGTGTGTGTGTGTGACTGGGATTAACTATAAGTCCACATCTATGATTCTCACACTCCTCCCACTCTCAGATTTATCTGTGTTAATCTATATGATAGCAATGATAATGTTTATTACATTTTCTGGTTGATGAAAAAAGGTGTACCATATCTGGGTTGAAATAGGCTAGTATTATAGTCTACTAATGTTTCATGGCTGTTAAGGTCTAAGGATGAAAAATGTGGAAGTGGTGATAAGAAAAAAAAAAGGAGGAGAAAGGGGCATATGGGATGAGAGAAAGAGATAGGGGAGAGAGAGTGACAGAGAGAGAAACAGAGAGACCAGAGAGAGAAATAGAGAAAGAGATAGGGAGATTAAAGGAGGGAGGGAGAGAAGGAAGGGGGAGAGAGGGATGGAGGAAGGGAAAAGGAATGAGGAAGGGAGGAAGGGACAGAAAGAGGGAGAGGGAGAGGGAGAGGGAGATAGAGACAGGGAGAGATACAGAGTGGAGAGAGGGAGGGAGACAGACAAATAGAAATACAGAATTCTTGGTCTCAGAGAACTTAAATCTTTGATTTAAAAGATATCACATCACACTATCAACAATTAATACATTTGAGAATGATACTTATATTATGAAAAGTCTTACCAAAAATTATCTATCTATCTATCTATCTATCTATCTATCTATCTATATATATATATATATATATATATTTTGTGATTATTCTAACTACAGGAACAAATATTTTTATGTTTTTATTCCCCTACAGCTTACATTCTACACCTCTTCTCCTGTGCCCAAATCCTTCATCTTGAAGACTTTCCTTCTAATTAGATGGCTTCTTCTAGAACCTCCATTCTAGGAGGGCTTACAGTCAGCTAAGTGTATTTCCTCTCCAGCTAATACATAGGCAGTCCAATTCTCTCCTGTCTTTACTCTTTTGACCAAGTAATTTTGTCTCTCCAATCTTGCCTGCATCTTTAAATTTCCATTTGTGTATGTTATCTTCATGTAAATTCCTTCAGAGCAAAGACTGTTTTTCTTTTTCCTTGTATTTGTATTGCTAGTACTTAGCACAGAATCTGGCACTAGTAAGTGTTTAATGAAAGTTTATTGACTGACTGACTTTATCTTGTAGGAAAATGTCTGTTCTACATGAGGACTCAATAGATAGAAATTTTGCTAACTCGTTTATAAGGAACAAGGATGTGTTAAGTCCTAAAATTTAACTGATATAGCATCTTGCTCTTCATAACTTTCGAAAATGAATTGTCATGCATCTCACTGAATGGACAGGCAGAGAACAATGCCAGCATTGGAGATCTGTACTTATCACATTTTTTTGGTCACTCCCTTACAAGATGACCTTGGGGAAACCTTTCCTCTTCTACAGAGTATATTATGGCCACCTCACGGTACAATACATTTTATTATATAGGTTTATAGATAGCCTACTAAATGTTTTATGATATAGATTTATAGGATTTATAAATTTGCTCTGTACAAATGTTCTATAGAGACAGTAGGGGTGTTTTGAACCATTACAAGAATAAGCTCCATGATAGAATATTTTGTGCATAAATCAAAAATTAATAGAAGATAAATTAATTAGTGATGATTTCATTACACCATTATAACTTAAAGAGTCAAGAAAACAGCAGCCTTTACAAATAATGTGAAATAGTGAAGTCTAACAGAAAGAACACTGGCCTAGAAATTAGAAGGCTTGAGTTTGTATACTCCAGCTCCAATGCAGAAAAAATAACTCAATCAGATAAACAAAAGTAGATGTGAAATTCTATTCTGTGGGCATAACCTCACTTGAAGTCTAGTCCAGTTTTCAGATGAAGAAACTGAGGCCCAGGGAACTCAAAAAGTCAACAAAGTCATAATTTAAATGATGTTTTACTCTAAAGCTAGTCTTTTTTCTTTTGCATAATAATTTCCTTTTTGTTTTTTTTTTATTCACAGTGCCTAACTTTATGCTTTATTATATATATATATATATGATTTTTTAATGAGAGGTACAATGAAAAAAAATGCTGGACTAAGAACAAGAAGATTCTGTTTTCAAGTCTTGACACTGGCTATGGAAATGTCATTTTGACCTCTCTTGGCATTCAATTTGCTCATCTATAAGCAGCCAGATGACTTCCGATGTTCTTTCCAGATATAAATCTCTGGTCTTATAGCATCATTCTTGAATAGTAATCAGTGCCATCTGGTATTCTGTGGCTAAACACAACTCAAGCACCATAAGGTGGAGGACCAGTAATAACAAGCAGTGATTTATATATAAGACAACACATAGCAATGCTTTCCCATGGATCTACATAACCCAAATTATTGAACATTGTAGGAATGTTAGATCTTGTTGCTTAACATGGAATTGGATATTGAGTGAAAAGAATTCTGGAAAATTTTATCAGCTATTTGCTTTCAACAGATTGATTCAATGAGTAGGGTGTATAATACTCAAGGATGCAATAAAGGTATTTCACAATATATTTGAAGAATGATATTGTTTATTTTGTTTTTACTTTTTTTCCACTTACTACAAATGTATGGTTATTTAGCCAACATAATTCACAAAACATTTATGTCATAATTATTTACATATGTATATGTGTGTTTTTATGCCTTTTCTCTCCTATACAAAGATCTCCAAAAGGGCAGGAACAATATTAATTTAAATGTTGTATTTCCACAGAGGTTAACACAGAATTGGAAAAAAAAATGAACAACAGCAATAACAACAACAAAAACAACAAAATAGACCTTATATAATTTAATTTAGCCATCTCTTAGATAAAGAAATTAAGACCCCAAAAAATTAAGTTACTTATCCACAATCATATATATAGTAATGAATGAAGTTGGCATTTGAATCCATATTTCCTGACACTAGATTCTCTACAGAAGAAAACTAAATTGGTTCTTCCATGTTTAAATTTTGTATTTTTCCCATTTTTATGCAAAAATGTTTCTGACATTTCTCTTTAAAACTGGGTTCCAAATTCTCTCATTCCCTTCCCACCTCTCTAACTGAGAAGACAAGCAATTTGATATAGGTCTAGAAATGCAAAACATATTTCCAAATTAGTCATTTGGTAATCATTTGGTAAAACAGAAAACAGAACAAAATAAAAACCCAAGAAAAATAAGAAAATAAACTGTATGCTTTGATTTGTATTAGATTACATCAATTCTTTTTCTGGAGCTGGATAGCATTTTTCATCATAAATCCTTCAGAGTTATATTGGATAATTGTATTGATGGGAGAAGCAAAGTCATTCATAGTTAATCATTTAACAATATTGCTACTACTGTGTACCACATTCTGGTTCTATTCATTTCACTTTGCATCAATTGCATCTTTCCAGTTTTTTTTTCCTGAGAGCATCTTGCTCATTATTTCTGATAGCATAGTAGTATTCCATCAAAATCATATGTCATAATTTGTTCAGTCATTTTCCAACTGAGGACCATTTTCTCAATGTCTAATTTTTGTAACCATAAAACTTCTGCTACAAATATTTTTGTACATATAGGTCTGTTATGGGCCAGAATTCTGAACTTGAAACAAAGGATTCTTATAAGGTACTAAGTAGAATGGATGAGACAATGGTTATCTAGTTTAGCATGGTACTTAATAGTTCTCTAAGTTCAGTAGGAATGTTTTAATCTTACAACAAACAATAGTTTATATCACCTAGTGATATAATGATTGGTTTGTACTCAATGTAGAACATATTAGCTAGGACCCTCAGCTAGGTTGATACAGAGACAGAGTAGACAAAAGAACTGGAGGCAGAAGCTTAAGCTTTCAGAGAGGACAGAGAACTAGGGAAGACAAGTGAACTAGAGGCTGAAGCACAAGCCCTTGAACTCAGATTCATTGTTCCCATCTCACACTATTCTTTCTTCCTTCATTTTCTCCTCTGAAACCAAGACTTCCAAAGGCCTTTAAAAAGGAGATAGGACTTTGAAAGAGATAATAAAGGATTTGGACTTTAACCCCTGGCTACTCTGGTGATGATTACTGAACTGAAAAGAAAGCTGCTCCCAGAGATCCCAAGGAAAAATTGCCTCTTTTTGTGAGATAATTTACCTCATTCTATCTCTTCCTTTCCCTTTCTCCCAATGCTTCTCACTTTTTCACCACTTAATTTTATTTTTAACTATCATCCCATTATATTCAAATTTAGTTCCTCTAATATCATAATTCTAGATATTTTATTCACAATACTTTTCATTTTCTTTGCTTTTTAAATTTTTGCTAGGCCTGAGATTCTGTCTACACTAGGGATTGCCAGTGTGAAAAGCCTCCACCGATACAAACTTCTAATTTTTTTTTTGTAATTCATAATCTTAGAAAATTATTTGTAGAATACTGAGGAATTAAGTGACTGATCAACAATCACACAGTAAAACAAAGTTGGGCTTAAAGGCAAGTGTTCCTGTCCCAAAAACCAGCTCACTGTTTGCTACATCTTCTCACTTAATCTGTCAGTAATACTCTGTAAACAGTAAGAATATAAAGAAAGATAATATAGACCCTATTCTCAAATTGCTTTGGGTCAAAGGCAGATAACACATAAACTACTATGTGTACACAAACTCTATAACAGGATAAATTGAAAATAATCAACAGAAATTATTGGTCAACTAAGCACTAGAATTAATGGACTTGGGGAAAGGTTTTGTATGGAAAAAATAAGCATAGTTGAGGTAGAAGAGCATTACAGGATTGGAGTGCAGTCAGTAAAAAATGCCTAGTGTCAGAAAACATGAAAGAAAAAGCATGGAAGGTAGTGCCTCTTGATTACAGAGTATTTGGTGGGTAGGAAGGGATGTAAAGTGATAAGAATATTGAAAATGGGGGGCAAGTTATAAAGTGCTTTGAATTCTAGAGGATTTTATATTTTGATCTGGAGAGTATCGGGACTAATTAGAATTTACTAAGTAGGGGAATGATATGGTCAGAACTTCACTTTGGCAGTTGCGTGGAGGATGGACTAGAGTGTAGAGTGACTAGTGACAGAGAGGCAAATCTAATTGCTATTGTAGTAGTGCAGATATGAGGTAATGAGATCATGTACCAACATGATGGCATCATTACAGGAGAAAAGGGGGCATATTGAGAGATGCTAAGAAGGTAAATCAATAGGCACTAGCAACTGATAGATATGGTGGAACAAGAGAAAGTGAGGCAGGTGTCAAGGATGGTCCATCTAGGTTTCAAGTCTGGAAGACAAGAAAAATAGTCAGAGGAAACTTAGAAGGAGAGGAGGGTTTGAAGAATAAGTCAAAAGTAATGTAGCTACTTCAGAATGGGAAAGAATTATAGAAACCAGCCATCTTCACAAATATAGACTGCAACAAAATTTTATGAGGATTGTTCCCAAATTTCCTGTGTTTAGTAAAATAATGATTCTATTCTATATAAAACTAAAAGTTAGAAGGTCTAGTACATATCTTTGTTAGTCCAGGTATCCCAATGGAAGAATTAATTTATTTTGTATATGTTTGAAGTTGAATAAAAAAGCATGGGAACATTGCTTATAAATATTGAGTTGTTAAATACTGATTCTCAATATTTTATTTTATTATCTTCCCTTTTAGCAAATTTAACAGAAATATTTATCAAGCTTAGTTAATGGATAATGGAAATGATATTTCCTACAATCCAAAGTTTAAAGTATTAGCAAAAATAAAATACTTTTTCCTAATGAAAATATGACAAGGATTTTTTTTAAAAAAACATCTCAGTATAAGACATTGTAATTAAATTCTAAAAAAATATTAGTACTGTGGGATTTTAGATGAGAGAACAGTTTTGCTCTGTCAGGTTTATATGAACCAAGTATACTTTTTCCTTCTGAAGATTGTGATAGAATAAAATCAAAGAGGAAGGACTCACAAGAGAACTGGCTTTATAGGACATGTTGATAAGAATTCAACCTGTAAAATGGATTTGATGTTTGTGTAATCATCATTAACCAAGTTTGCTGAATGTTTTCTCTCCTTTCTACTTTCAGAAAATGTGACACTTCTGCATTTGCAATGGAGTTTGTCCTTTGATTTATGTTCATAAAACAATGCTCTTGATAGATTATTTTAAAATTCTGAATAACTCATTATAACATTTCTCTGAAGTTGTTATCCTCCCTTACCACCATCCTTTCACTACACACAAAGGAAACATCCATCTTAACTGTCTATAATTCTAATTGAAGAAGTAAATTTGAGTCATTAGCTCCTATTGTTAAATTATTTAGTTTTTTGAGCTTAGGTTAAGAAAAATTTATATCTTTAAAAATAAATTATAATAAATGAAAGATACAGAGATATTTTAATATACTCACAAAAATGATTCAAATAAAGGTCATTATAAATGAATCTGTACCATAACCCTGGGGTCACTAAGAGATAAATATTCCATGATTCTTATCACATATTTCATTTGGATTTCTTTGAAAGTAATTACCTTTTTAAAAGAGAGGTGTCTATCACCTCTACACTCAAAGAGACCCACTCATTGGGTTTTTAATAGAAACAAATTGTTTTTAATCAGTCATTTCTCCACAGCTTAGTAATATAATTTGCTAAAATGTATTTTAATGCTTTTAAATGTCTTCCCCCCATTGTTAGATGGTACAGTGGTTAAAACACAAATAAAACCAGAAATTCAAATAGTCTCAGGCACTTCTTAGGTGTTTTCCCTAAGTTGCATAGTCTCTATTTGCCTGTTACCTATAAAATTGGGGTAAGAACAGTACCTACTTCACAGGTTTGTATTTAGTATCAAATGAGATAATTTATTAAAAAGTGTTAAGTAAAATAGACAGCACATAATAGGCACTCTCCTCTTCCACTAGAAATCTAAAGTAACCTCCTTGTCTTTCAATATTTGTGTTTGATACAGCAAAAGGCAAACTCACATACTTGGAATGCAACTTCTGAGTTTCTTGTTTTCCTTCTAAGTAAAAGACTAAAGCAGAGATACTGGAGGCCATGAATTTATTTATTTATTTATTTTATATTTTGATAATTCAATTTCATTATAATTTTTCCATTGTCATCATATGTATTCTATCTTATGCATTTAAAAGCACCATTCTGCAAAAGGATCTTTACATTTTAACAAGCTGACAAATTTTATCCTTCAGTCAACTGTCAAAAGGATTCATAATGTAAAAAAGGGTTAAGAAACACTGTTAGATTTATTTTTATCATATATCCTTACATTTTCACTGGCTTGGGCCAGTTTACCATATATTTCTTAGCTTACTGCTAAGGAACTGAAAATCCTTCACAACCTTACCCCTTTCTACCTTTGTAATGTTCTTATACCTTACTGGTGTTAACCATGTAACAAAGAAAGACTCTGCCCTTCTTGTTACTTGTTGAGCAAGATACTTAATCTCTAGACTTTGGCCATTTTCAAGGGTGCTTTGGTATACTCAGAATTTTCTTCCACCTTTTTTTGTTGTTGTTAATCAATTTTCCAGTTAATCGATTAACACTGGAACATAGTAGGTACTTAATAAATCCTTATTTATTGATTATGTATTGTTCAATTCAATATTCTTCAAGATATTTATACTCCTCAGGGCAGGAGTCTACCTTGCTATTCTCTGGGTCTGATTTATACAACCAAATGTAGTCTGAATATAAATGACTGTAGTATTCACAGATGAATTTTCCTTCATATTACAAAACACAACTTCTAAGGTTTATGCTAAAAATATTACAACCTATAGTTTTCTCCAAACTGAGTACAACTCAGTATCATTCTTTGACCTATACCTTTGGGTATTCTTTGAGGATCCTTTGTCTCTGGATCTTAGACTTGTGAAACACTTTCAATCTTTAATCAAAATATTTCATTATTGATTGCCACATGCTAGATTAGTCTGGCTTTTCTTTCTAATAACTCACTCTATGTGACACTTTGCCATAGATTAACAGGGGAAAAAAACTAAAATAAAAACATTTCCTTGATTTCTTTTTGATTCTACTTCAAATGCCAAACTTCAAAAGAGTTATTAGTATTACCCATGCAGAGACTTCATATAAATCCTTATGGCCTTATGGCTTAGAAGGAAGCCTGAGTTTTTAAAGACTACTTCAGGATGGACTAAACTCGGGCACATTTTCATAAAGCTAGAAATGATACCATTTTGAGAGAGAGAGAGTATCTGCTACCAAATTTCCATTTTAAAAGTCTATAGTGTAGCAAAAAGAGTAATCAATGAACTTGTAATCAAAAGAATGCAAATGGAAAGATTGCATATAATTACAGAATTTCAACTTGACCTTTTTCATTGAAGTATAGTTTCTTAAAAAAATTAAAATGGAAAATCAACTATTATAAAGATGCTGACTCTGTCATCACTACATGAAAAGTTTGGTCAATAGGAAATATTCACCATAAAGAGAAGCTTAAGAGTTTTCATAAACAATTTTATTGACCATACTCTAACTTTTTTTGTTAAATGGGAAAAAAATGGCTACCAAGGGCAATGAAAGTTGAGACAATAAACTCATTTATAAAGCATTAAAGAAGAAAATGATAGAATTTAGTAGTATTTTATGGCAAAATAACAAAAGACAGTAAGGAGAAACTTTTCACATTATAAAAGCATTCCATAACTGCTCATTATCATTATTATATTATTATGAAACATTTTCTATCAAATTAAACCCTTTTCATTGCAATATACAACTATCAATAGCCACATGAACATTAATCATTTGGCAATATATATACTTTTCATTTATAATTATCAGTGAATAATGGCTGAATATCTATGAGTGGAGTTTTTCAGCAAGTGGATTGCTCAAGGAATGTTTGAATCTCTTGACTGAATGAACATAAGGTTCCTTTAAAACAGAATTATAAGGAACAGAATTCAGCCATGCTTTGTTGCTGTTTATTACCAAGGAACTCTGTCAGAAAGTAATGGAAGTGACATTTACAACAATCCAACACTTAACACATATGCTTCAACATAGAAATTGTTCCATCATAAATATAATGGCATTGAAATATTGAGAAGAAATTGGGAAAACACTGTCAAGTCGCCCACCAGATGTGTAATCACTAGCCAAAATATATTTTTTACCATTTCTCATTTCTAAAAAATGAGAACAAATAATGAAGGATAAAGTCTGGGTATAGCCTGTGAAGTAATAAAAAAGATTCAACTACAGTAGAAGAGAGAAAACTGTTAGATGACTCATTTTTAAAATTTTTTTATAAAGTTCTAAGTGATATCCAAAAACAATTACTTAAATTTTATTTTTTGTCAGAACTTTATAAACCAGATCCATTGTATAAAAGAAAAAAAATGAATACAAGGGATAACGTTATAAAAATTACTCATGCATATATACTGTCAAAAATGTATAATTATAAAATTAATAAAAGAAAAAAATAAAAAAAAATTATATGTATAGAAAAAAAGCCATTTTCTACCTCATGTAGATGGTAAGAATTAGTATAATGAAACTGAGTTTATAAATAAAACTTACAAAAAGGGAGTCAGACCTGTATTTAGATATCCATCTATTTGCATCTATCCTTTCCCAGGTTTAGGGTCTAATGGGATGACTTTTTATAAGAGAAATAGGGAGCAGAATAAAGGTGACTACAAAAACTAGATAACTTCACTTTTCTCAAACTTTTCTTGTTGATGATTTCTGTCCTTACACTCATATATCACATAAAATTATGGGTGAAGCTAGTTGAGAATCAGATTTCTTATAAGCAAATACAATGATTGCTCTGTCATTAACCCATAAAGAAGCACTTCCTCTCTAGTCACATACATTTATTCTTAATGGGAGAAATGATTGCTGCTGCTTTAGTTTATAGGGCATTACAGGAGAGTAAAAGAAGCAGCTTCTAGAATGGCAGAAGTGGGGAGGAGATATATGCTGGTATGAGTAAAAATCAGGAAGAAGGACGGAACATGCTGAAAGTATGGAAACAATGAGATTCAACAAGCAAAGAGAAACATACTCATGTCCTGGCTTTTAAAGTCAGAGAAACAATGTATATTGGATTCTAAGTTCTGCTACTTTCTCTCAGCTTGTTTCCTCATTTATGAAATATATGAGGTTTGATTAGAGCATCCATGTCTAAGGTCATTCCTAGATATAATGATCTAAGTAATAGGAGAAATAGCATCCTTCAAATAAATTAGAGGTGAGAAAGTATATTCAGATCCAATGTTTAAAAGAAATAATAGAGGAAGCATCTTTGTTGCTGTTGTTTGTTATTGGTGGTGGGGGTTTTGTGTTATGTTTTTGTTGCAAGTTAAATATATTGGGGAGAGGCAGAAAGGGGGAATTAGTAGAAGGCCACCTGCCTCTCCCTTAAATCACCAGAAATTGTGAGGCCTAAGAGTTAGAGTGATGCACCTGAAACAAGAAAGATCCAGGGCTATATTGTGACTGACTATAGGGACAACACAAAAAGCACCAGTCCTAAATTAATGACTTGGAGCTAAATCTTCCTCTTTTACCTATGAGACTTTGGCCTTTGTTTCCTTGTCCCTCATCTCTGGCATCTTTAAATGGAGGGGGTAGGACTAGATGGCCTCTGAGATATTTTTTGATTTTAGTTTTATCATTTATGATTCTAAGGTCCTAATAATTAGTTATATGGGAACTTAATTAAGTTGCTTAGCTTTTTAGCATGATAGTTTTCGTAATATGTAAAACAAAAATAATACCTATCTAACAGGATTGTTCTGAGGCTCAAATGAGATAATGCATTAAAGAGATTATATAGTACATGAAAGTAATTATCAGTTATTGATGCTGTCAAGGGCAGAAACCAATCTTATGTTTTCTACTTTTATTAAAATTCTATAATGCTTGTTGATAATGTCCATATCAACTTTTCTATGTTCTTTACATTTATAGATATATAAATTTTTGTAGAAATTACATCAATTTTTCAAGCAAACCAACTTCTGTCTTCCTAGAAATCATACTGATTGAAATACTTCCCTCTTAACTATGGGACACATGAGCATCGACCTGATTTAAGTGTTTGGGGATCAAATAAGTGAATGAATGAAAAGATAAACAAACAAATATATGAATGAATAAATGTTGTCATCTTCATAGATGGAATGTCTAATAATCAATATAGTGTTAACTGACAGACATTATCATGGACCTCCTTATTAAGGCTCTAGTTATTTTTGTAACTATAGATAGAAAGATAAATAGAAAGATAGATAAACAGATAGATGTATGTATATATAGATAATATGAGAATGTCTCCAAAAGGAAGGAAGAAATAAAGAATGAAAGATGGAGAAGTTATAAAGAAAGGGAAAAAAACATTGACTGCTTCTCTATATTAACTAGGAATCATATTCTTTCCTGGGGGATAATTTCATCTTTGAAATTATTCTTTTTAAATTTTTCTTATGAAAAAAGAAGACATGGCTATTTTATTTTATTTTTTAATTTGTCAATTGTCTATGAAATGATATTAAGGACTTAACTTTGGAGAAAAATGGAGAAAATCATGAAATGAAAATTCTCCTAATCATACTAACAAAAGTAGAACATGAAGAAGTTTTGAGTACAAGTTACGGGGTAAAAATCTATTTTAATATATTTTATATGTGTAATGTAGGCATGTTAATGTTGTTAATGAAAAAACATAACTTTTGCAGGTTTTGACTTTCCTATTTGTAAAGTTGCAGTCTTACTAATGAATTAGCATATTTTTCCTATTTAATTTAGAAATGCTTCCTTAAAGGTTGTAAATTGACATGATGTTATTTTTTTTTCCTTTCTGGTAACACCACAGTTTCATGATCACTGACTATTTAACACTAGGAAAACAGAGGTTTTTTTTTTTTTTTTTTTTTTTAAGCATTCAAGTTTTTATTTGTGCCTGAAAAAAATGCAAATGCAGCAGCTGTTAAGAGCCTGAAGCTTTATCTGAGGTAGGTAATGAAATAAAATTGAATGTACCACTTCTTAACCTTACTTAGCAGCTTAAAAATCACTGCTAATGAAAAAAAAAAGTATATTAAATAGACTTTGCAACTTGAATTTTATACATGTGCACACATGTAAATGTATGTCTATATTCTTAATTTTATTTTAAAACTCCCTCTCTTCATTCCCCATGATGTTATTATAGCCAATTGTGTACATGTGTAGAGTAGTGAAGAAATGCATATTTAAAGTGTTATCTAGTAAAAAAAAAAAATCTTCATGGATTAAAAAATGTCATACAATTTATAATTTTCTTTATTGTTTAATTGTTTCAGTCTTTGTGACCTTATTTGGGTTTTCTTGGAAGAGATTTGGATTAATTTGTCATTTTTTTTTTCTTTAGCTCATTTACAGATCAGAAAGCTGAGGCAAATGCAGTTAATTGACTTGTTTAGTATAGCTAGAAAGTATCTGAGACCAGATTTGAACTGAAAAAGATGCATCTTTCTATCCACTGTACCACCCAGGTACCCCAAAATTTAGAATTACAATGTCTGTGTTGCTACTTATATTCCAACTCTCCATTTTACAGATGAGGTATAGGTAATTCATATCACATGACTAGCTAATTGAAGATAAGAGGATTATAGCTCAGGTCTTGTTTCCCAATGTAGTGGTTTTTCTACCACATGAGACTTGTACCTCATATCCCCAGGAGAAATATGCATTATGAATTAGTTTTCATTTTAAGAGAAATAAAGCTGAAATAAAATAAAATTTAAAATAAATGTAAATTATTGTTATGTACTACTATCATTGTAATAATAGTTACTAATAGTTTTTAATTCTTAACTTTCATATCCTGTATCCTGGATATCCCAAAAGTTTTATTTCAGTTTTAAATTATTTAGGCTTAATAATTGACCAAGGTCAGTGGCAGCACAGAAGAGATAATTGTGACAATGTATATAGCATATATTTACAAAGGGGAATCTGCAGGCTTTGTGAATTCTGGTTTCATTCTAATAAGAATAATGTTTGAAGAACATAATGTAAAGCAAACTTTAAGCTTATTAAGGCTTAAAATTGTACCATGGCTTTGGGGACTGATTGCATTCCATCTGTAGTGAATTCTGGAAAATAATATCAGGAATATACTTTATTTTTACTATTATAGAATTATTTTTAAGGGATGTTCATTTCCTACCCCCTATTTTATTAATGATGCAAGTGAAGCTGAGTAAAGGTATTTAAATTGTCCAAGGTCACATAAGTAAGATATGTGAGAGTCAGTTTTTGAAGCTAAGCTATCTGACTCAGTCTCTCTCTTTGCATTCTCTATGTGCTCTCACTGGCCTTAATGTCACACTCTGACTCAAATGGTGCACAATATCTGGATATTAGGCCTTAGCCATACTCTTTTATATACATACCACTCTACTAAGCCACTCCTTGTGACTCAGCCAGGATTTAATTGTTCTACTTTGTCCCACAAAATCACAAGACCCAATCCTAATGATCCTACTGCCTTTCTGCATTTCATTTCTGACTTTAATCATGACCATAATAATAATTAAGAAATTGGCATAGAAATCATAAATAACATGTAAAAATAGGAAACACACCTTTTGAACTTCACTTTATATAGTTGTTAACCTCTACACCCTTTAAAAGATTCCAGAGGAAACTATTTAGGACCTTCCTGACATCAGCCTATTCATTTTCCTCTAATTATACTTGCTTTTCCTTAAATATCCACATTTACAATAATTTTTCCATTTTATTTTATTAGTAGCAATTCCAATGTTTTTCATTGCAAATTTTCAGTATTTAAGCTGCATTAGGATTAATTAGGTTTTAGTCTAGAAAACTATAGCCATCATTTATGGTAATGCTTACTTTGGAGAAATGTATTTCAGTACATGCCAAACTATTATATTAAATGTTATTTGTAGGTTAGGGGAATTTGATGATTAAGTAATATTTTTATTATATGTATATCAAAAATAATATGAGACAAATTAAAATAGTAGTTCCAGCCCACTTTCTCATCCCCTTCCTGCAGGCAGATTATAAACTTGGATATAGTAGTATAACTAGAAATCATGAATCAAAAGTAAATATTTCAGATTGGTTCTTCTTATTACTTTTTAATTACAGAGTACAAGATTTATAGAAACTCCTTTACCTCAGGATCTAGTTGGGCAATAATTCCACATCCAGAAAAAAAAAAAAAAAAAAAAAGAAAGCAGAGGAAAGATGAGTGTATCTTTTGTTCTGACTTTAGATTACTTCCCTTTGCCTTTATATCTTCCTGAGATAGATTAGTTATGTAAGAAGATAAACTGGTGAGGGTGAAGGTGCTGGATGATGAGAGGCCTTGAGAGCATAACATACAACAAGGAGGTAGAGGAATCTGTGAATGTGCCATGACAACTGTCTTCCTGCATTTGAAGAGCCATTAAGTATAACAGAGATTAAATCAGCTCTGCTTAGGCTTTGTGGTAGACTATGGATAAAAGGTACAAAAAACCCAAGGTTAGCCTTGATGTAAAGAAAGTATTTCGTAACATTTAAGACATGGTGCTTTAAAAGTTAGTAGCCCATGTCTACATCCACAAAAAAAAAAAAAAAAAAAAAAAAACTATGGAGACTAATGTAGATCAAAGCATAGTATTTTCACTTTTTTTTTCTTTGTCGTGTTTTCTTTCTTTTTTTTTTCCTTTTGATCTGATTTCTCTTGCACAGCATGATGAATATGGAAATATGTTTAGAAGAACTATACAAGCTTAAACAATATTGTATTCTAGGGAAAGGGGGAGGAGGGAAGGGAGGGAGAAAAATTTGGAACACAAGGTTTTGAAAAGGTAAATGTTGAAAACTATATTTGCATGTATTTGGAAAAATAAAAAAACTACTATAAAAATATTTAGCAACTCATTACTGGAAAGAAAGAAGTAGAAAGGGAAGAGAGGAGAGAGAGAGAGCAGGGAGAGAAAGACAGAGAGAAACAGAAAGAGAGAGGGAGAAAGAAAGAGAGAGAAAGAGAAGGATAGAGGGAGGGAGGGAGGGAGAGAGAAATGTATTAGTGAGACTGTAAAAAAGATTTTCATATCAGAAACTGGCTGACTAACAACCTCTGAGGACCCTTTTCCTTCTAATATTCTAATATCGATTTTGAACAATTAACTCTCAACAGTTTAGTCAATTCAGCATCCATGAAAGTTTAAAGGGCTTGTTTTGAATATAATTGAAAATGACCAGAGTAGATAAAAAATTTCTGTGAGACTATTCTGAGGCCAAAGCAACAGGTGGGGCAGATCAGTTTAGGATGCATACAAAGAATTTTAAAAATGGGAAAATTATATCAACTCCATATTAGAATAAGTTCATAATAACAGAAATAATAACTGTTATTTGCATAGCACCTTCTGTTTTACAAAGTATTTTATATACATCTCATCTTAGCCTCACAACAATATGAATTGCTATCTTTGTGTTTCTGATGAAGAAACTAC
The DNA here is from genome assembly GCF_048593235.1 of Sminthopsis crassicaudata. Taxonomy (NCBI): domain Eukaryota; kingdom Metazoa; phylum Chordata; class Mammalia; order Dasyuromorphia; family Dasyuridae; genus Sminthopsis; species Sminthopsis crassicaudata. The sequence continues at coordinate 540,191,797 of NC_133619.1, forward strand.
CATTTAGATGGGCTAACTAAGGAAACATAACCAGTAAGACTGGAACCAAGGTCGCTCACCTCTAAATTCAACATTTTATCTATTATCACTTTACCTCTGGCTGAATCACTATTTGCTGACTTGGTAGGAATAGTCCTTCAAGTTTTGCCTTTAGCATTATTTCTTTGTTGACTTCTCAGCATCACTTCTAACTAGTTCTCCTGTTGAACTGTCAAATTCTACAGGACAGATGACATTATTATAAGTCACATCCTCACTTATCCATTGGAAGTCCAATTTTTTACTTTTAAAAAAGTATTAGCTTTTTCACATGGAGTAAAATATGATTTTCTAAATATTTCTGAACCAAGAACAAACAGCTAATTATTGAGTTTAATCTTTTCAGCAAGTATTATTTTATCAAGACATGCGAGACCAGATTTCATCTTTTGTGAGTATTAGCATCACTTAACTACCTTGTAATTAGAATACATTAATTAATCCCTAAAAATATTTCTGATTCCATGAAGATAGCACATGAATTCTTTACTATGTGAAACAGTGACGGCCTCTGCAACCACAATATATCTAACTTTGACTAAAATGTATTTAGTATTTAAGGAAGTGTTATAAACAGTTTAACAAGATGTGAAACAATCACAACAACTATCAGATTTATATCCCCATTAGAGACTGATTGGTAATTTGCATGTTGTAATAAATTTCATTTTAGTAGCAAACACCCATTCATTAAGCCACTAATAAAATCTACATCTTTTGAATGTTTTTTTTTTCCTTGAAAGCATTTCTCTGAACAAACCAATCTCTTCCAAAAAAGAAACATATATATTAAGGACTTAAAAGAGGTACCTGAACATGAAAATGAAAATACAGATACATATCCAAATAAGTAAATAAGTTTATAAACAGATCACATTATATGTAAGTATTTATCAGGTTTTTTTTTTGTTTGTTTTTTGCTGTGAGTGCACACATATTCAAGGTTTCACAAACATAAAGGACAAATTAAGGGTTCAGGTGACTCAAGAGCTGACATTACCAAGAAAGACAAATGAGAGAAGAAACAAGCAATCAGGATTCTTGAGTTTTCCATTAATGTACTATATGATCTTGGATAAGTTATTTTTATTATCTGAGCCTCTGTTTCCTCATGTGTAAAATAATGAAATTGCACTAGACACTATTCCTCTCAAGAGACAGTAAAATGACTACTGATTGCAATCAAGAAACCTGAATTGAGATCCTGTTTGATATATTTACTGTGTGATCATGAGCCAATTTTCAATTTTCACACCTACCTGGGATTGCAAATCTATTCAAAATCTTACATTTTTGCACGTTTCTACATTCATTGTCTCCATTCCACCTTTCTTACTTCTTAAGGCTTTTCAGTCTATCTTCAGAACTCACCAATCAATTAAACTCTTCTATTTTAATATACGAATGATCTCTTAATTGTCAAATCTGATGACATTTCCTAAATCTTGTCTTCTTAACCTCTGTGAAACATTTAACACTGTTGTATAGTTTCCTTTGATATATATCCTCTAACATTAAAGTCTCCAAAAACTATGTTCTGATCCCTCTTCTTTCCTCTCTTACATCTTTTTCTTAGGAATCTCATCATTTCCCAATGCTTTTATTATCCCTTTTAATGCAGATGAACACCATGTTATTATGTCTCTCTATTGAGCTCGTCATACATTACCAATTACTGATTGATCATTATTAACTTGATGTCCTATAGACATCTCAAATATAATTTGTTTCAAACAAGGCACCAAGGATTATGCTACCTCCTTATTGTCACAGATTTTTCCATTTCAGACTCATATTGGATTCTTTTTCTATGCAGCTATATTTCATCAATTATTGAATGTTGATTCTACGTCCAAAATCTCTCTCAAATATATCTTCTCTCAACTTATCTGGCCACCATCTTTATACATGTCATCATTTCCTTACTTAACTCTGTCAATGGCCTAATATTTGAAATTTTCACAATTCAAAAATTTTAACTCTTCAATCCATGCTTTACTCATCTGCCAAAGTGATTTTCTAATAATGTTCTGCCCATATCTCTCCTCTACTCAATAAACTTTCACTGATTCCCTATTATCTCTAGCATAAAATATGAGCTTTTCTATTTAGCATTTAAAGCTCTTCATAAGCGGGTCCCAGCATGTTTTGCCTGAGTTATTATATATTACATTCTTCCATAGGTTATATAAACAATCTTGTTTCTAAAACAAAAGATCTATCTCCTATTTCCATGCTGGTATTCGTTCACTTTTCAAAATGCCTGCTATACTTTCTTGCTTCCTTTTAAAATTCAGGATTTTAGTGTCACCTTCTACATGTAACTTTTCCTTGAAACCTCACCTGCTAGGACCTTTATCCTACAAAATAACCTTAAATTAATTTATCAATTATAAAAATAATAATAATATTGTACTTACTATAGTCTAGGAACTGTGCTAAGTGTGTTATAATTATTATTTTATTTAAACTTTACAACAATTTCATGAAGCAGGTGCTATTTTATGCTAAAGACCAAGTCATTTATGCATTTCTGATCATATGTATTTCTTTTAACCTAGGAAGTAATTAAGAAATACCTGTTAATATTAAAAAAGAGGAGTAAATCAGGCAGGGGGGGGGTTCTTCATTTTTTCAATAAAATTAAGTGTAAATTTGAAGTAATATGAAAGGAATATTATTCACTAAAGATAATGTTTATGCCTGAAATTGAGGTTTTATATTGTGCAAATAATTTGCTAAATTTTCATATTCTTTGACATTTTAGTAATAATTTATATCTACAAATTAAATAGATAATTTATCTCTCTCAAAGAAAAAAAAATCATTAAATTAACCTAATGTTTCTTAAATATTTACTGAAGAACACTATCATGGACCCTTCTCAGTTTTAATCCTCTTGTTTTGTGTTAAGCCTTAGATAGTCTGCATTAATAACAACAACCCAAAACTAGCACTTTCTCTGCTCTCTCTCTGTCTCTCTGTGTATTTCTCTCTCCTATTTTCATACAAACCTCTATGCATATGTGTATATAAGTATATGTACACACACACACACACACACACATATATATATATATATATATATATATATATATATATATATATATATATATATATATGTGTGTGTGTGTGTGTGTGTGTATATATATATATATATATATATATATATATATATATATGTGTGTGTGTGTGTGTGTGTGTGTGTGTGTGTGTGTGTTTGTGTGTGTGTTCTAATTAGAAACTTATTTTCTCTAATGAAAGTTTTTTTTATTATTTGATCTATTTAATTAAAACTGATACAAATTTTCACCATATTAAGTTTTCATACAAAATACATTATCAATTACATTGTTAAAGTCTAATTTCTAATTTCATTCATTTGTATTTGTTCTTTCCCACCAAAATATGTTCTAAATATCAAGCTATATACTCAAGTGTAAAATTGTTGAAATTGAGGTTAGATTTCTCATTGTGATTGGATCAGAAATGAACTCTAACAAAAAGGAAAACTATCACATTTAGGTATGACATTCTGTATAGAGATTTTAAGTTTAAAGTATCCTTTACACTCTACATTTTCTGAAACCCAATGGATTAAACTTCTAAGAAATGAACTTTCAAATTTGGGAATCATTATTTCTACTGAGAATTAAGAAAGGAAACACTTTGGGACAAAATTATGTAGTAAATATTGCCATTCAAAAGCTATTCAAAAATATTTTGAAGATTTTGGAAACATGTTCTTGCATACAAACTTTAATTGGGAATAATTGAATTTGATGAAAAATTATTAAATGCTAATTACTAAAATTACATGAGAGAAAAACTACCTGATATAGTTAAATATTACTATTAATTCTGCATAAATCAAAAGCAAATCTACTTGATTTAAGTTGAAAAAATTAATTAAATAATCTAGAGGAGGCTGGATGGGGTAGAATTTACCATTTTTAGAAATGCTTATTGCCTCTCTGTTTATGAAGGAAGAAAAACAAAGAAATCACTTCTTAACAAGGCAAATGGAAGTCCTAAAATATATTTAAAAATCATAGATATTTACTAAGTAGTACTTTGTGAATGATAAAGCTATGTAAACTAATAAATAAACAAAACAATTTTCAATACAAAATTCACTAATTTACAGAATTTCAGAGTTGAAAAGGACCACCAAAGTTGCCTATTTTTTGAAGTTAGCTGGTGAAGGAGAATACACTACTCTGTAGAGACAACCTGTTCTATTTTCAGACAATCTTCATTGTTTCAAGGGTTGTTTGTTGTTAACTAAGAACCCTATTATGTGAGTTATAGAAAGCAATCATGCAATTACTAGTATAAAATTTCAGAAACATCAAGAACTATTTTTAAACGTTCATTTCCATGATTTCCTCAGAGACTAGAGTTTTAGGTGCGAATTTTAAAGAGAATGAAAATGGCACAGAGAAAGTTAAGAATTCTTAAAAAAAATTCACCATTTATTTTGGTTCTGTTCACCTACGCACACATACTCACACACACGCTATCAAACTAAATAGAATTAATCAAAGTAAGAAATTATCTGATCACTTCACACTCTATCAGATAGTTGGAATTAAATCATTTTGTCATCACCATTGATAAGTTTTTTTCATACTTCTGTTCACACTTCAGTGAAACATTATTACATACTATGCTTAGATCTAATTCTTTGAGTAGCAGAAAATATTTCTCTAGCAATGGTGAGTATACAAATGTTATATATTCATTTGAAGCTGAACAATTAAATAGAAAAAAGTAAATTTCTTGTCTAATCAACTTAAATCGCACTATTAGAATTTGCAGATGATTCTTTTCTCCCTTTAATGATTATTCAAATAATTATAAAGCTCAGAGTATGTACTATAGAATCCATACCATGGTAACTTTTGAAAAAGATAAGTAGCAGGTATGATCCCTTCTGTACAAAAATTTACAATCTGCTTGGAAAGATGAAAATTACATTTTTAATTACTAGGGTTTAAATATATCCGAGAACTAGATTATGGGATATTATTCCCTCAGATAATCAATATATAGGTTGATGAGTGGGTATTCCATATTATTGAATTTTATTGCTGTAAATTGCTCTAGAAATGACTGACATAGGACTTCCGGCCAAGATGGCGGCGTGGAGGCAGACAGCTGCTTGAGCTCCTCGTTTTCTCTCAGAACTTACTTCATGACAAGCCTCTGACTTAATGCTTGACCCAGAAAGAAATCCACAAATTATCACCAAGAGAAGACATCCTTGAAAGTCGCCAGAAAAGGTCTGTGTTTGTTCGGGGGAGGGTCAATCAGACTGGGCGCAGACTGAGGGCAGACAGCCAGAGCAAGACAGGCAGCTCACACAGCTCAGACCAGAGGGGGAGGGGTGTGATCTCTGCTGTTTCTGCGAAAGGGCTTTTGCCCCAGTGTGGATGCTCCGTCTTGGCAGCAAGCCAGGAGCAGCGGAGAGGGTGTAAACACCGGAGGTGAAGATTAAAACCCCAGAAAGCCAGCGTCTCTCAGAGCCCGGCCACCCCCAACCCCCACCTGGACTGACTCGGTGCGTTCTCAGAGCCTCAGAGCGCAGACTCAGTACAGTCATTGCTGTTCTGTTAGTGGCTCTCTGCTGCCCTGCCCCCAGTCTGTAGAGGAAGCCCATTAATAACATCCAGCCCTATCCCCCGCAAAACAGACCAATTGTTTCTCTTGTCAGTTTGTTTTCTTTGATTCCTACTCTGACAAAATGAACAAAAAATTCAAAAGGGCTCTAACCATTGACAGCTTCTGTGTGGAGAGGGAGCAGACTTCAAATGCTGAGGAGACTAGGAACAGAATGTCCCCAGATGTATCCCCTGGGAGGGATATAAGCTGCTCCTCAATACAAAAGAACCTCATAGAGGAAATCAAAAAGGCTCTCACAAGAGAGCTGGGAGAGAAATGGGAAAAGGAAAGGGAAGCTTGGCAAGAGAGCCTGGAGAAGTCATGCCATGCATTCAAAGACAGAATGGATAAAGAAATCAAATCATTGAGAAACAAGATTAGTGAGCTGGAAAAGGTAAACAACTCCAAGGAAAACAGGATTAGTGAGCTGGAAAAGGTAAACAACTCCAAGGAAAACAGGATTAGAGAGCTGGAAAAAGAAATCAGCTCTCTAAAAAATAAAATGGATAAAATGGAAAAAAATTCCATAGAAGATAAAAACTCAATTGGACAATTACAAAGAGATATAAAAAAAGTGAGTGAAGAAAATACATCATTGAAAATTAGACTGGAACAAGTAGAAATGAATGACTCAAGGAGAAACCAAGAGGGAGTCAAGCAAAACCAGAGAAATGAAACAATTGAAAAGACTGTCAAGTACCTTACCAGAAAGACAACAGACCTGGAAAACAGATCCAGGAGAGACAATTTGAGAATAATCGGACTCCCTGAAAAATGGGAGGAAAAAAAGAGCTTGGACACCATTTTCGAGGAAATTATCAAAGAGAACTGCCCAGACGTTTTGGAAACAGAGGGTAAAATAGACATTGAGAAAATTCATCGATCACCTACTGAAAGGGACCCTAAAATCAAAACGCCAAGAAATATAGTGGCCAAGTTCAAGAACCATCAGACAAAGGAAAAGATATTGGAAGCTGCTAGAAAAAAACAATTCAGATATGGAGGATCCACAATAAGGATAACACAGGATCTAGCAGCATCCACATTAAAAGAACGCAGGGCCTGGAACATGATATTCCGAAAGGCTAAGGAACTTGGTATGCAGCCAAGTATAACTTACCCAGCAAGAATGAGCATCGTTTTCCAGGGAAGAAGATGGACATTTAAAGAAATAAATGAATTCCATCTATTTTTGATGAAAAAACCAGACCTACATAAGAGGTTTGATCTTCAAATACAGAACTCAAGAGACTTCTAAAAAAGGTAAAAAGAAATCTTGAGAACTATATTTCTGTCAAAAAAATATGTAAAGAACATATGTACAATTTGTCTTAGAAACTAGAGGTGGAAAGGAGATTATATCATAAAAAAGTATAAAGTGGTGGTACTACATCTCATGAAGAGGCAAAGGTAACCTATTATATCTGAGAGAAAGAAAGGAGGGAGATGAACATAGCGTGTATCAATAGACATATTCGATTTATGGTGAAACTTCTTCCACTTCATTGAAAAGTGAAAGGGAAGGAGTAAGCTAAGGGGAAGGGAATTCAGTAATTTCTAGGAAAAGGGGTAAAATAAGGGGAGGATCTTTAAGGTGGGGGAGGGATCCACAAAAGGGAGGGCTGTGAAAAGCAAGTGGTGTTTACCAGTTTAATACTGGATAGGAGGGTAAAAGGGAAGGAAAGGGGAAAAGCATAAGCAGGGGTTAATAGGATGGCAAGCAATATAGAATTAGTCCTTCTAACCATAAATGTGAATGGGGCAAACTGCCTCATAAAGAGGAAGCAGTTAGCAGACTGGATTAAAAGTCAGAATCCTACTATATGTTGTTTACAGGAAACACACCTGAAACAGGATGAGACATTCAAACTAAAAGTAAAAGGGTGGAGCAGAATCTATTATGCTTCAGGCAAAACCAAAAAAGCAGGAGTAGCCATCCTCATCTCAGATCAAGCAAAAACAAAAATTGATCTAATTAAAAGAGATAAGGAAGGGCATTATATCCTGCTAAAGGGAAGCATCAATAGTGAAGCAGTATCAATATTAAACATGTATGCACCAAGTGGTGCAGCATCTAAATTCTTAAAAGAGAAATTAAGAGAGCTGCAAGAGGAAATAGATAGCAAAACTATAATAGCGGGAGATCTCAACCTTGCACTATCAGAATTAGATAAATCAAACCACAAAATAAATAAGAAAGAAGTCAAAGAGGTAAATAGAATACTAGAAAAGTTTGATATGATAGATCTTTGGCGAAAGCTAAATGGAGACAGAAAGGAATATACTTTCTTCTCAGCAGTTCATGGAACCTATACAAAAATTGATCATATACTAGGGCATAAAAACCTCAAAATCAAATGCAGTAAGGCAGAAATAGTAAATGCATCCTTTTCAGACCATAATGCAATCAAAATAATATTTAATAAAAAGCCAGGGGAAAATAGACCAAAAAATAATTGGAAAATAAATAATCTTATACTAAAGAATGATTGGGTAAAACAGCAAATCATAGACATAATTAATAACTTCACCCAAGAAAATGACAATAATGAGACATCATACCAAAATGTGTGGGATACAGCCAAAGCAGTAATTAGGGGAAGTTTTATATCTCTACAGGCCTACCTGCATAAAAGAGAGAAAGAGAGAGCCAACGAATTGGGTTTACAACTAAAATTGCTAGAAAAGGAACAAATTAAAAACCCCCAGACAAACACAAAACTTGAAATTCAAAAAATAAAAGGTGAGATTAATAAAATTGAAAGTAAAAAAACTATTGAATTAATTAATAAAACTAAGAGTTGGTTTTATGAAAAAACCAACAAAATAGACAAACCCTTAGTAAACCTGATTAAAAAAAGGAAAGAGAAAAAGCAAATTGATAGTCTTGAAAATGAAAAGGGTGAACTCACCACTAATGAAGAGGAAATTAGAACAATAGTTAGGAGCTACTTTGCTCAACTTTATGCCGATAAATTCGATAACTTAAATGAAATGGAAGAATACCTTCAAAAATATAGCTTGCCCAGATTAACAGAGGAAGAAGTAAGTAGTCTAAATAGTCCCATCTCAGAAAAAGAAATAGACCAAGCTATTAACCAACTTCCTAAGAAAAAGTCCCCAGGACCAGATGGATTTACAGGTGAATTCTACCAAACATTTAAAGAACAACTAACTCCAATGCTATGTAAACTATTTGAAAAAATAGGGATTGAAGGAGTCCTACCAAATTCCTTCTATGACACAGACATGGTACTGATACCTAAACCAGGTAGATCGAAAACTGAGAAAGAAAACTATAGACCAATTTCCTTAATGAATATTGATGCTAAAATCTTAAATAAGATATTAGCAAATAGACTTCAGAAAATCATCCCCAGGATAATACACTATGACCAAGTGGGATTTATACCAGGAATGCAGGGCTGGCTTAATATTAGGAAAACTATTAGTATAATTGACCATATTAATAATCAAATTAATAAAAACCATATGATCATCTCAATAGATGCAGAAAAGGCATTTGATAAAATCCAACATCCATTCCTACTAAAAACGCTTGAGAGTATAGGAATAAATGGACTATTCCTTAAAATAATAAGGAGCATATATTTAAAACCTACAGTAAACATCATATGTAATGGTGATAAACTAAAACCTTTCCCTGTAAGATCAGGAGTGAAACAAGGTTGCCCACTATCACCATTACTATTCAATATAGTACTAGAAACTCTAGCCTTGGCAATAAGAGCCGAGAAAGAGATCCAAGGAATTAGAGTAGGAAATGAAGAAATCAAATTGTCACTTTTCGCAGATGACATGATGGTATACTTAGAGAACCCCAAAGACTCTGCTAAAAAGCTATTAGAAATAATTCAGAATTTTAGCAAAGTCGCAGGATACAAAATAAATCCACATAAATCCTCAGGATTTTTATACATTACCAACACAATCCAACAGCAAGAGATACAAAGAGAAATTCCATTCAAAATAACAGTCGATAGTATCAAATATTTGGGAATATATCTACCAAAGGAGAGTCAGGAATTATATGAGCAAAATTACAAAATACTTGCCACAAAAATAAAGTCAGATTTAGATGGTTGGAAGGACATTCAGTGTTCTTGGATAGGCCGAGCGAATATAATAAAGATGACAATACTCCCCAAACTAATCTATTTATTTAGTGCTATACCAATCAGACTCCCAAGAAACTATTTTAATGACCTAGAAAAAATAACAACAAAATTCATATGGAAGAATAAAAGGTCGAGAATTGCAAGGGAACTAATGAAAAAAAAGTCAGAGGAAGGTTGTCTAAGTGTACCTGATTTAAAGCTATATTATAAAGCAACAGTCACCAAAACCATTTGGTATTGGCTAAGAAATAGACTAGTTGATCAGTGGCATAGGTTAGGTTCCCAGGACAAGATAGTGAATAAAAATAGCAATCTAATCTTTGACAAACCCAAAGATCCCAAATTTTGGGATAAGAATTCATTATTTGACAAAAACTGCTGGGAAAACTGGAAATTAGTATGGCAGAAACTAGGCATGGACCCACATTTAACACCACATACTAAGATTAGATCAAAATGGGTCCAAGATTTAGGCATAAAGAACGAAATCATAAATAAATTGGAGGAACATGGGATGGTTTACCTCTCAGACTTGTGGAGGAGGAAGGAGTTTGTGTCCAAGGGAGAACTAGAGACCATTATTGATCACAAAATAGAACATTTTGAATACACCAAATTAAAAAGTTTCTGCACAAACAAAACTAATGCAAACAAGATTAGAAGGGAAGTAACAAATTGGGAAAACATTTTTACAGTTCAAGGTTCTGATAAAGGCCTCATCTCCAAAATATACAGAGAATTGACTTTAATTTATAAGAAATCAAGCCATTCTCCAATTGATAAATGGTCAAAGGATATGAACAGACAATTTTCAGATGATGAAATTAAAACTATTTCCACTCATATGAAAGAGTGTTCCAAATCACTATTGATCAGAGAAATGCAAATTAAGACAACTCTGAGGTATCATTACACACCTGTCAGATTGGCTAAGATGACAGGAACAAATAACGATGAATGTTGGAGGGGCTGTGGGAAAACGGGGACACTGATTCATTGTTGGTGGAGTTGTGAAAGAATCCAACCATTCTGGAGAGCAATCTGGAATTATGCGCAAAAAGTTATCAAAATGTGCATACCCTTTGACCCAGCCATACTACTACTGGGCTTATACCCCAAGGAACTACTAGAGAAGGGAAAGGGTCCTGTATGTGCCAAAATGTTTGTGGCAGCCCTTTTCATAGTGGCTAGAAGCTGGAAGATGAATGGATGTCCATCAATTGGAGAATGGTTGGGTAAACTATGGTATATGAATGTTATGGAATATTATTGTTCTATAAGAAATGACCAACAGGAGAAATACAGAGAGGCTTGGAGAGACTTACATCAACTGATGCTGAGTGAAACGAGCAGAACCAGAAGATCATTATACACTTCAACAATGATACTGTACGAGGATGTATGCTGATGGAAGTGGATTTCTTCAACATAGAGAAGAACTAATCCAATTCCAATTGATTAATGATGGACAGAACCAGCTACATCCAGAAAAGGAACACTGGGAAATGAGTGTAAACTGTTATTTTTACCTTCTGAATCCAATTCTTCTTGTGCAACAAAAAATTCGGTTCTATACACATATATTGTATCTAGAATATACTGTAATATATTTAACATATATAAGACTGCTTGCCATCTGGGGGAGGGGGTTGGGGGAGGAAGGGAAAAAATCTGAATAGAAGTAAGTGCAAGGGATAATGTTGTAAAAAATTACCCATGCATATGTACTGTCGAAAAATGTTATAATTATAAAATAAAATAAAAAATTAAAAAAAAAAAAAAAAAAAAAAAAAGAAATGACTGACATATAAGTGTATGAAATTCAAAATTTACAAGCCAATAAAATTCAGATAGAATTAAACCATTCCATTATATTGAATTCATCCTTGGTGTACATATTTATTAAAATCATACACTTGACCAAAAACAAGGAAAGAGTTACTTCTTATTGAAATTTTCTCTGAGATGATGTATAATGGACAAAAAATACCAAAGAAATCCACTTTAATGATTGTTTTTGTCAAGGCTGTAATCAACATTCAAAAGGTAAAATGAACAAAGAGAAAACTATCTGATGATACTTGCAAGGAACACATGATAGTTTTGGTTTATTTGTTTCAAGTACATCAAGAAGTTTTTGCTGTTGAAAAATGTGTTGATTACACACAAATCTATCCCTTCTCTACTCAAGAGGTCAGCAAATTTTGGTCTGAGGGCTAAATCCAACTTACTTCTTGGTTTTTGGGGGCCATGAACAATAACAATAGCAATTGTGTGTGTGTATGTGTGTGTATATGCCTCATAAAAATAATATGTTCTTTGTAATGTGGTCAAGGCAATGTGTTTTGATTTTTTTTTAACTTTTTAAACATTTATAAGTACTAATTTCTGAATAACACTAATAATGGCAAACTCTTATACAATACTTTACTGTGTACAAACTTCTTTACATATATTATATCTAATTATACTATTATCCTCCCAAGTTGTTAGGAACATAAAATATGAGTGTTGGAATTAGATATCATGCTTCAATGAGATCCAGGATCTAGTCAATGCTCAAGTGAGAGTCAGCTAAGTAACTTCCCTGCAGAAAGATAAAAACTTAGGGTCCAAATTTTTTTTTAAATTTATTTTTAATTTTTTAAATGTTTTTATTATTAATTTTATAATTATAACATTTTTGACAGTACATATCCATGGATAATTTTTTACAACATTATCCCTTGCACTCACTTCTATTCTGAATTTTCCCCTCCTTCCCTCTACCCCCTCCCCTAGATGGCAGGCAGTCCTTAGGGCCCAAATTTAATGACAATATGCTGCATGTTGTATGGCCAAGGTATGGTGATGAAGACCTTCTGGAATGAATAGATGTGTTTCCCACAAACTGAATGAATGCATGGATGATCAATGAGAAATGAACAAATGAAAAATCACTTATTAGGTACTTATGTGTAACACATTGTATTCAGGACTGAAAAATAAATAGTCCCGGATTTCAAAGGGTATAAAAATACACATGGGAGGCTTCAGCTCCAAGTGCTAAGTAAAGGTGCTAGCTAGCATCCTTAGTATTTAGCAATAGTAAGCCAAATGGAAACCTATATTCCCTAACATCATTCTCCTTATAAAACCACATTGTTTTTACATGCTGAACAATTTGATTGGGCCAGGGATATAGACGGCAAGAACATTAATTTTTGGATCTTCTAGAGCTAGGGTTTGAAGAACCAAGACCTGTAGCATTGATAATGGCTATTGCTGAGTCACATTAGTACAAGAGGTGCTTCCTTACATGATTACTATGGGGGTGGGGCTTGATAATTATTGTGGATAGTGCATGAATGTAGAACTTTTTCTGATAGCTTTTGTGTTCACCGTGGACATGAGTCCATTTTGTACTAATATGTGTGGTAGTTGTTCAGTCTTTAGAAATGATTCAGGGATGTCATAAAAGTCCCAGTAGAGATGAATCCAAAACTAGACTACATAGATGTAGAAGAGTTATAGTGTTAACATTTAATGGTGTTATTCCATAAGATGCTAGTAACTAAGATCCAAAGAGGTCAGGTGACTTGCTCATGAAAATTATAACCACACTGTAAAAGATTTTTAATGTCTGATTAAATCAAACTTTTTTATTTTCAAAACATATGCATAGATAATTTTTAACATTGATCCTTGCAAAACCCTATGTTCCAAATTTTCCCTTCTTTTTCCCCATCCCTGTCTTAGATGGCAAATAACCCAATATATGTTAAACTTGTTTAAAAATATAGTCAAATCCAACATATGTATACATATTTATACAATTATTATGCTGCACAAGAAAAATCAGATCAAAAAGGAAAAAAATAAGAAAGAAAACAAAATGCAGCAAACAACAAAAAGAGTGAAAATACTATGTTGTAATCCATACAGTTCATACAGTCATCTGAGTATAAATGGTGCTCTTCATGACAAGATCATTGGAATTGTCCTCAATCGATGATTTTCATTGCTTAAAAGAGCCACGTCTGTCCAAATCGATCATCAAATAATCTTGTTGTTGAAATGATCTCCTGGTTTTTCCCATTTTACTTAGTATCACTTCATGTAAGTCTCTCCAGGCCTCTCTGAAATCATCCTGCTGACTGTTTCTTATAGAACAATAATACTCTTTTGTTAAAATCTTTTTATCAAAGTTTTTTTTATTTTCAAAACATATGCATGGGTAATTTTTTCAACATTGACCCTTGCAAAATCTTGTGTTCCAATTTTTCCTCCCTTCCCCCATCACCTCTCCTAGATGACAAGTAACCCAATGTATGTGAAACATGCTAAAATATATGATATATCCAATATATGCACATGTATTTATACAAGCACCTTGCTATACAAGAAAATCAGATCAAAAAAGAAAAAAATGAAAAAAAATATAAAATGCAAGCAAACAACAACAAAAAAGAGTGAAAATACCATGTTATGATACACACTCAATTCCCACAATTCTCTCTCTGGGTGTAGATGACTATTTTCATCACAATATCATTAAAATTGGCCTGGGTCATCTCACTGTTGAAAAGAGCCACATACATTAGAATCGATCATCATATAATTTTGATGCTGCCATGTACAATGATCTCCTGGTTCTGTTCACTTCACTTAAAATCAACCCATATAAGTCTCTCCAGACCTATCTGAAATCATCCTGATGATCATTTCTAATAGAATAGTAATATTCCATAATATTCATATACCATAACTTGCTCAGCCATTCTCCAACTGATGGGCATCATTTTCCAGTTTCTTGCCACTTAAGGGTTGCCACAAAAATTTTTGCACATGTGGGGCCCTTTTTCTCCTTTATGATCTCTTTGGGATATAAGCCCAGTTGAAACACTGCTGCATCAAAGAGTATATACATTTTGATAACCTTTTGGGCACAGTTCCAAACTGCTCTCCAGAATGGGTTTGATCAGTTCACAACTCCACTGACAATGTATTAGTGTCCCAGTTTTCCCACATCCCCTCCAACACTCATTATCATCTTTTCCTGTCATCTTAGCTAATCTGAGAGGTATGTAGTAGTATCTCAGAATTGTCTTAATTTGCCTTTTTCTGATCAACAGTGATTTAGAGCACCTTTTCATATGACTAGAAATGATGTCAATTTCTTATAAATTTGAGTCAATTCTCTATATATTTTAGAATGATGTCTTTATTAGAGCTCTTAAATGTAAAAAAAAATTCCTTTCTAATTTATTTCTTCCTTTCTAATCCTGTCTGCATTGGTTTTGTTTGTACAAAAACTTTTTAACCTAATATAATCAAAATTATATATTTTGTGCTCAATAATGAATCCCAGTTCTTTTTTGGCTCCAAATTCCTTCCTTCTCCACAGATATGAGAGGTAAACTATCCTTTGTTCTTCAAATTTGCTTATAATATCACTTTTTATGTCTAAATCATAAACCCATTTAGATATTATCTTGGTATGTGATGCTAGGTGTGCATCAATGCCTAGTTTCTGCCATATTAATTTCCATTAATTCAAATTCTTTATCTGACAATTCTTATTTGATTCCATTCTACCTTGTCAATATCCATGACATTACTATTCCCTTCAATACACTATACATTTTAGCTGAACAAGTGTTATATACTGATATGTACCTCAATTAATGTTGCCTATTCTCATGGATTTGTTTTTACTGTGCTCCTCATGTCTTAAAAAACTGTCCATTTTTCAACCCTTAGGTACAACTTTCCTCATGAATCATCCCAATACATCTTCCTAGAACTTATATCTCTCTCCTCAAATCACTCATGCCACATTTTTGATGCACCTATTATATTCTAAATTTTAACATACTTCTGAACATGTTTTGTTCCTTTTGTTGGACTCTATGTTTATTGTAGGTAAATATTGTGCCTTTTATTTTTCATTTTACTTTCATCAGCACTTATAATAGTGTCATATATCTAACAGGCATTCAACAGATATTTGTAGACTGAATGAATAAATGAATGAAAAAATAAAGAGAGTTGCCAAAATTATCTCCTTTGAGAACAGGAAAGGCTTCCTTGTCAATCCACGCATATTTTAGATGACATTGTTAATGAGTAGAATGTAATTGGTATTTCAGTTCCATCTGGTATTTTTTGGCAAAGCAAGATTCTAGCACCATGAGGGAAATTAAGACTGCTATATACTTACCATAATTTATGGTCTGCAGAAGTCAATCATAATTGACAAAAGAATCCACAACTCATTGTCATTCTAGATAACCACCCATCTGATGAGTTCAGAAATATAACAAATACTTTTCCAGTAACCAATGACAAAGATTAGCAGAGATAATTTGTTACATAAGAAAAACGTAAAAGAAACTGATTTGTCTTAGAAAAGCACTCTTTTTATTTTTAAAATACTGTCATGAATTGTATCTTGAATTGACAAGAAGAGTCCAAGTTCCTTAAAAATAGAGAATTTCTTTTTGTTTTGCTTTATTTTTATAATCTTACTGCCTGTGCTAATACCTTCCTTACTTTGCAGCAGTTCATATAAGTCTTTTTTTGGCCATTATCATGCCAAATTTGGGTAATTCAAAAAATGTAATAATTTCTTTTAAAATTATATACAAGAAATATGTAACAAAGTACCTAAGAAATTCTTTATGTTTAAAGTTTGAGAAAGATGATAGACCTCTCCAAAATATACATCATCTTTCCATCTGGCTGTTGGTTGTTTTTGTGAAATTTAAGTCAGTGAGTTGTGTAGTGGAATTCAATAATCCTATAAATTTCTCAAATGTCTTAATCTAAGCTGAAGCAAATACTGTAAATCTGTAGTATTATACAAAAAGGTTTATTATAGTAGCTACACCCAGAGAAGAAACACTGGGAAGTGAATGTAAATTGTTAGCACTAATATCTGTCTGCCCAGGTTACATGTACCTTCGGAATCTAAAGTTTATTGTGCAACAAGAAAATGATATTCACAAAAAAAAAAAAAAAAAAAAAAAAAAAAAAAAAAAAGTTTATTATATATTTTTTGTATTTGTCCCTTAACTTTTTTTTTCCCTTACTTCTCTTTTCTTTAAAATAGAAATAGAGCCAATATATATGAATACTGATTATTTCTGTTAAGGCCTTATAGTAGCGCATCAATACTGTAGCAGAGGTGGCCTTCAGCAGTGGTCAGCACAGTTTTAAATGGGCAGGAGTATACCATGTCTTCTTTTCTGTTGTTACATTTTGCTTTTTATCACTGAAAGTTAATGGAATATAACTAGCCATAACTCAAAATTATGGTTGTTAATGGGGAGTGTTTTGATTGAATGATTTTAGTATATATGAAGGGGGTAACTGAAGTAGGGCCTCTGGGTACAATATCTAAGAGGGACAGTCTAGGACATATTTAAATATCAGAGAAAAAATGATACGAGAAAGAATCGGCAGAAGACCATGAAAAGGTTAAAGTAGTTTTTTAAAAGTCCAGAAAATAAGAGAGGAAGCTTGGATAGAAAAGCAAGATAGGCCAAATATGGAATATGATAATTTATACTAAGACAAATGTCTTTAATGATGCTCCTTTGGTATTTTCTCATTTTAATTTTCTTTTTAAAGATGTTATATAGAATCATTGATCTATGAACCTTTATCCTAAAATAATTGACATGAACTTGAACCTCTATCTCATGATATTTCAAACTCAAGGTTTGCTAGGATAAAAGTAGGAAAACTTTGTTTTGTCACCTGCTTACCAGGAATTTAGCTTTCTTTTTTCCCTGGTTAGACCACATCTGGAGTAAAAATATGCAGTTCTATATGTCACAAGTCAATAAGGGCATTGATAAATTTGATCAGATTGAGAATTGATTAGAATTCAGAAGAAATTGCATCACTGATAAATATTTAAGGAACAGGATACATATCTTGGAGGACAGAAGAAACTCAGGAAATTGTTAACTGTCTTCTAGTATTTGAAAAGTAAACAGATAAGAGAGGAATTATAACTGTTTGTTGTTTTGTTTTGTTTTGTTTATGAGAATCAGAAATAAGTACCAATGGAAAAAAGTAATGAAAAGACAGATTTTGGTATGATATAAAGAAGAAACAAAACAAAACATTTTTTTACTAAGAGAGTTGCTTAAAAGTGAAATGATTGGTTTTTAGATTTGGTAAGCTATCCTATACTGGAGTTCTTCAAATCAAGATGCTTAATCAATTATCAAGGAAATTATAGAATATGTTTCCTCTTTAGATATATATCACACTAGATGATCTCAGAATCACTTTTCAATCTGAAGTGCATGATAATATGATACTCAGAGGAGTCAAAATATAATTACATAAAGAAGGATTTAGGTGATTATTCTCTCTTATCAACGAACATATACAGGATAACCAAACATGGCATGTGATTATTTGTGAGGAGAATATTAATTGATATACAATGCTCATATTGATCAGTATTTTATATTAATATAGTTTTATTTTTGACTTTTTTCTACTCTGGTGCAAGCAAAAGTACCTTGAACATATTTCATTAATTACAAAATATTTATCAAGTAGGAAAGCTGCTCTGGGAAATGTAGGTGTTGGAAAAACAAGCAGAAAGAGTGATAGAAATTTATTTTAATAAATAAATCAAATCAAGAATTTAGTATCTTTCTTTTCTACTCTCATTTTGCACAAATAGCCTTTTTTGAAATCCCAATATAGCAGGAAAAGCTAAAGAAAAATAAAAGGACAAAATCTTCACCTACCTAAGCTAACACTTTTGAGGTACTATCTCAAATGGAACATTAAAAGGATATCATACAAAAGATTTATATGGGAGATTTCAATCTCAAAGTTAGAAAATCAGGCCATTTTAATATGTCACATAACTTTGTGATAAGAGAACTTCTCAGTTTTAAATGGAGCCTCTCTTAATAAAGGGATTATTGGAAGAGAAAGGCCTTGAAATGTCTAGAAATAAAGATAGATATTATCACTTTTTTTGCCCAAAGCTGATCATAGAACTACTAAGCTATTCAGACAATTCTCATAAGAAATATATAATAGAAAAGAAAATAACTTTCAAGACATTCTCTTCAAAAAGTATTCTAATAATATATCATACATCACTCCAAACAAGCATCTACCCCACACACTTGATATTTAAAGAAACATAGTTCTTAAAACAAAAGAAATTATAGGAAAGTGCATTCTTCTTGCCAAAAAAAAATCAACAGCTCTCCTCAAAATTATAGCTTTACAATCTAGTACAAGGTAAGTAAATTAATGAAATTAGTATTCATTTATACTCAATTCTGCCAAATACATTACTTGTTCTGATGTATTTGCAAGCGTATGCCAGATGGCATATTTTAGTAAATCTATATTGGTTTTGAAAGATCTGAAATGTTGCCATACTTGGACTTGATACAATATAGAAGACAGCATCTTAAATACTCTGACTGAGGCATCTTTAAAATAATAGGAAAGGATAAACTAGTGTTGTGACATATTTGTCATCAATTGTTCTTTTAATGTAATCTATCAAAGCACTTAGGTGGCTTTCAGAACAGAACAAGATATTTCCCTAGAATTTTACACAATGCAGGGATCTACACAGGGAAAAGAGAAAGCAATCATGTAACCAGACTCTAGATCTAAATATTCTTTAACAGGAAGGGATATTTAGCTTTTCTGTCCTCCCTTTGTACTAAACAAGCTACTCTACAATTTCAGGAAGAAGGTCATTTTAGGAACTTTAAATAGGAATGGAAAAGGCATGTTTTTTTCCCACTTTCCTATTCTCCCACAAACAGATATAGGATGGGAAAAGAGTAAATGTGTTTCTGACATCTATTGATATTAGTAGCATAATTGACTATATCAATAAAAAATTAACAAAAAAAACATATGATCATCTCAATAGATGCAGAAAAAAAACATTTGATAAAATCCAATATCCATTCCAATAAAAACACTTGAGAGTATAGGAATAAATGGACTTTTCCTTAAAATTGTCAGGAGCATATATTTAAAACTGTCAATAAGCTTCATATGTAATGGAGATAAAGTGGAACCATTCCCGATAAAATCAGTACTGAAACAAGCTTGCCCAATATCACCATTATTATTCAATATTGTATTAGAAATTCTAGCTTTGGCAATAAGAGTTGAGAAAGAAATTAAAGGAATTAGAGTAGGTAATGAGGAAACCAAATTATTATTCTTTGCAGATGATATGATGGTATACTTAGAGAATCCCAGAGATTCTGTTAAAAAGCTATTAGAAATAATTCACAACTTTAGCAAAGTTGCAGGATACAAAATAAGTCCACATAAATCGTCAGCATTTTTATATATCACCAACAAAATCCAACAGCAAGAGATACAAAGAGAAATTCCATTCAAAATAACTGTTGATAGCATGAAATATTTTGGAATCTATCTACCAAAGGTAAATCAAGAATTATATGAGCAAAATTACAAAACACTTGACACACAAATAAAGTCAGATTTACATAATTGGAAAAATATTATATGCTTTTGAATAGGCCACCCAGATATAATAAAGATGACAATACTGCCTAGACTAATCTAGTTATTTAATGCTATTCCAATCAGTCTCCCAAGAAACTATTTTAAAAACCTATAAAAAAATAACAAAATTCATATGGAAGAACAAAAGGTCAAGAATTTCAAGGGAGATGATATGATGGTATACTTAGAAAACCCCAGAGATTCTAATAAAAAGTTATTAGAAATAATGCACAACTTTAGCAAAGTTGCTGAGTACAAAATACATCTACATAAATCCTCAGCATTTTTATACATCACCAAAAAAAATGCAACAGCAAGAGATACAAAGAGAAATTCCATTCAAAATAACTGTTGATAGCATGAAATATTTTGGAATCTATCTACCAAAGGTAAATCAAGAATTATATGAGCAAAATTACAAAACACTTGACACACAAATAAAGTCAGATTTACATAATTGGAAAAATATTATATGCTTTTGAATAAGCCACCCAGATATAATAAAGATGACAATACTGCCTAGACTAATCTAGTTATTTAATGCTATTCCAATCAGTCTCCCAAGAAACTATTTTAAAAACCTATAAAAAAATAACAAAATTCATATGGAAGAACAAAAGGTCAAGAATTTCAAGGGAGATGATATGATGGTATACTTAGAAAACCCCAGAGATTCTAATAAAAAGTTATTAGAAATAATGCACAACTTTAGCAAAGTTGCTGAGTACAAAATACATCTACATAAATCCTCAGCATTTTTATACATCACCAAAAAAAAATGCAACAGCAAGAGATACAAAGAGAAATTCCATTCCAAACAAATGTTGAGAGTATAAAATATTTGGGAATCCATCTACCAAAGAAAAGTCAGGAATTATATGATCAAAATTAAGAAACACTTGCCACAAAAATAAAGTCAGATTTAAATAATTGGAAAGACATCCAGTGCTCTTGGATAGGCCAAGTGAATATAATAAAGATGACAACACTCCCCAAACTAATCTATTTAGTGCTATATCAATCAGACTTCAAATAAACTATTTTAGTAACCTAGAAAAAAACAACAAAATTCATATGGAAGAATAAAAGGTCAAGAATTTCAAGGGAATTAATGAAAAAAAAGTCAGATGCAGGTAGCCTAGTTATACCTGATCTAAAGCTATATAATATAGCAGCAGTCACCAAAACCATTTGGTATTGGCTAAGAAATAGACCGGTCAATCAGTGGAACAGATTAGGTACAAAGGACGAAAAAGGGTACAACTATAGCAATCTAGTGTTTGATAAACCCAAAGATACCAACATTAGGGATAAAAATTCATTATTTGAAAAAAACTGTTGGGAAAACTAGAAATTAGTATGCCAGAAATTAGATATGGATCCACACTTAACACCATATACCAAGAAAAGATCAAAATGGGTCCATGATTTAGGCATAAAGAATGAGATCATAAATAGATTAGAGGAACAGAGGATAGTCTACCTCTCAGACCTGTGGAGGAGGAAGGTATTTATGACTAGAGAAGAACTAGAGATCATTATTGATCACAAAATAGAAGATTTTTATTACATCAAACTAAAAAGTTTCTGTACAAACAATACTAATGTAAACAAGATTAGAAGAGAAGTAACAAATTGGGAAAATATTTTTACAGTTCAAGGTTCTGATAAAGGTCTCATTTCCAAAACATAGAGAACTGATCCTAATTTCTAAGAAATCAAACCATTCTCCAATTGATAAATGGTCAAAGGATATGAACAGACAATTCTCAGATAATGAAATTGAAACTATATCCACTCCTGGACCTACATTTAACATCGTACACCAAAATAAGATCAAATTATTTAAGCATAAAGAATGAGATTATAGATAAATTAGAGGAATAGGTAGTTTACCTATCAGACTTGTGGAGGAGGAAGGAATTTGTGACCAAAGAAGAACTAGAGATCATTATTGATCACAAAATAGAAAATTTTGATTATATCAAATTAAAAGGCCTTTGTACAAACAAAACTAATACAAATAAGATTGGAAGGGAACCAATAAACTGGGAGAACATTTTTACAGTTAAAGGTTCTGATAAAACCCTCATTTCCAAAATATATAGAGAATTGACTCTAATTTATAAGAAATCAAGCCATTCTCCAATTGATAAATGGTCAAAGGATATGGACAGACAATTTTCAGATGATACAATTGAAACTATTTCTACTCATATGAAAGGGTGTTTCAAATCACTATTGATCAGAGAAATGCAAATTAAGATAACTCTGACACACCACTACATACCTGTCAGATTAGTTAAGATGACAGGAAAAAATAATGATGAATGTTGGAGGGGATGTGGGAAAACTTGGACACTGATGCATTGTTGGTGGAGTTGTGAATGAATTTGGAGAGCAATTGGGAATTATGCCTCAAAAGTTATTAAACTATGCATACCCTTTGATCCAGCAGTGTTACTAATGGGCTTATATCGCAAAAGAGATATTATATCCCAAAGCGATATTAAAGAAAGGAAAGGGACCTATGTGTACCAAAATGTTTGTGGCAGATCTTTTTGTAGTAGCTAGAATCAGGAAAATAAATAGATGCCCATCAATTGGAGAATGACTGAATAAATTATGGTATATAAAAGTTATGGAATATTATTGTTCTGTAAGAAATGACCAGCAGGATGAATACAGAGAGGCTTGGAAAGATTCACATGAACTGATGTTGAGTGAAATTTGAAGAAACAGGAGTTCATTTTATACTTCAACAACAATGCTGTATGAGAATATATTCTGATGGAAGTGGATA
Source organism: Sminthopsis crassicaudata (assembly GCF_048593235.1). Taxonomy (NCBI): domain Eukaryota; kingdom Metazoa; phylum Chordata; class Mammalia; order Dasyuromorphia; family Dasyuridae; genus Sminthopsis; species Sminthopsis crassicaudata. The sequence continues at coordinate 540,214,969 of NC_133619.1, forward strand.
TCTTCAACAAAGAGAAGATCTAATTCAGTTCCAATTGATCAATGATGGACAGAATCAGCTACACCAAGAGAAGGAATACTGGGAAATGAATGTAGACTACTTGCTTTTTTTTTCTTCCCAGGTTATTTTTACCTTCTGAATCCAATTCTTCTTGTGCAACAAGAGAACTGTACAGTTCTGTACACATATTGTATTTAGGATATGCTATAATGTATTTAACATGTATAAGACTGCCTACCATCTAGGGGAGGGGATGGAGGGAGGGAAGGAAAAAGTCAGAACAGAAGTGAGTTCAAGGGATAATGTTGTAAAAAAAAAATTACCCATGTATATGTTCTTTCAATAAAAAGTTATATTAAAAAAAAAAGAAAAAAAATTAAGTGTAAAATACAACTATTGTTTGCTTCACATACAAAGATTATGTCCTACATAATTAAATCTGTACATTTATGCAAAAAGCACAATTTGCATATAAGACTCTCTCCAACTAAATATCCCAAGTTTGACTTTTTTTCCCCTAATAGTTTGTAAAATGTATTATTTGGGGGTCAAAGGTTAGGAAAATATGCTTTTCAATGTCAGCATATTTTATATAGCATAATTTTTTCATATATAAGTAGTGTTGAATAAGGTAAAAACATACAAAAAGGCAACAACAACAAAAATGTTTTAAAGGAACAAAACATTTAATTTTAGAAAAAAAAAACATCTAGTTACTTCTGTGCTTTAAGAATCTGTAGTTTCACTCAGGCATATACTGGTAAATATTTAATGTTAACTAGATTTTTTGGGGGGTAAAGTATTTATGACATACTTTTTTTAACTTACATTTTTAACATTTTTCCTATCATTTCTGTATATCTAAACAATCAATAAAACATCAACTAAACTGATTTGTACTGTTTGTTGATTTCTAAAGTTTAAATATTTACACTGAAAATTAAATGAACAATTATCTCCAGCCAGATAATCCAACCCAGCACACCACTGGACTTTAATTGAAATCTTCATCAGTGTAGGGAAAAAAGCTTCCCAATAACATCTACTCAATTCCCTAGTCCATTTCTTTAAACTCCTTCTTTGTTTCTTCACTTCCTTCCTTCTTTCTTTCCCTCCTTCCTTGTTTTTTTCTTTCTTCCTTCTTTCTTTATCATTCTTTCATTTGGATATATTGAAAAGTTAGTTTAAAATAAAATTACTAATGATATTGGTGGATGGAGATATCTTTAAGGCCTAAAATAAATAAAATAAAAAATATAAGAAAAGAAGATTCACACCTAAAGAAAATGTACAAAGATATAATGACTTGTGTTTTTAAGTATGACCTCTATGTTACTATAAGTGTTCATAAAACAATTAGAAAATACATGTTGGATATGTGGAGAGAATTCCATATGGAATTCTACAATTCTAGATGTCCTCTAAATTTTTTTTCTAATTGCCTAAAAGGTTATGGGCCTAAGATATTAACTTTAGATGAGCTCTTAAGTGAAAGGAAACATAATTTAATTCTGGAACAGAAGTCTTGAAAGTAAAAAGAAAATTTAACTTAACCAAAATATAAGAAGTTAATAAAATGGTAAATATAAGAACATAAATCATAAGAGGGAAAGGAAAAAAATACAAAAAAAAAAGAGAGTGGTTGTTAAGTATTGGCATATATTCAAAAGAAAACAAGGGTTTTAAAAATAATGGAAATAAAACTTCAGGACTTAAAACGACAACAAAAAATACCTGAAAGATAAAATTATAGTTTATCTTCAAAAATCATTGTAAATATTCCTATAAGGAATATATATCTTCAGCATCATATGCACATATTCTTCTTGTACCAACATCATTTCCTATCCAATTACTTGTCAAATTGAAGATATTTATCTGAATTAGGAGAGTAGGGATCACTAACTAGAAAAATAAAGTATGAATTTTATATATATAGCACAAGTATTTGTATAGTTACTTTCCTAGGTATAGCTCACTGATCATATCAAACATAAAACACAGATTGGCAGACTTTCAAATAGATTATAAGTCTCCTTTGCCCTTCAAAGCCTATAGCTTGATCTTGAAAATCTTTAAAGTACTGTTCATGATGGCAAAACATGTGTTATGACTCAGCAATGCAATATTTTAATGATGTATTCTATATTTATCTAAAGGAAAATGGAAAAGCCATTTAATACTCTTGCTTTAAATGTTTTACATCATCTTATGGTTCTCCCTCAACATGGGTCAACCACCAGATTTTCTCTCTATTGGAATACACTTTTGTATTCTTACTAATTTTATAGTATTAATTATATATACAATTTGAAATGGCTATGAAATCATGTTATGTCAGTGTTATATAAAAATAACTAGCTAGAAAAATAAAAAAAAAACTAAGTGTAACTATGTGGACCACCAGAGTTTACCCCAATACAATTTGCTATGGATATTAATAACAAACTAATAACAAAAAGAAGAGAAAAAATTTGAAAATAATATTATTGTTTTAGAGTGTTCTATTTTTAAGAAGTTTCAAAAAGAAGCTGAAAATTTGAAACTGAAAATGGTTCTCAAAGAGACTGTTTGATAATATTAAAAATAAAATACAAATAAAGTCCTTCCCTGTATTTTCAAACATATTGCAGTTAGAACACTGATACATTTCTGTTCATACGGGATCACTTATGTTGGCAAATGCTTTTCATGTACAAGGTTTCCCAAAATACAGATGTGAAAATATGTCAAGTTCCTTTCAGGTTGCAGGATTGGTAAATATAGATATTACTTAAACTCAGAATTTTATATCTAGGATTCCTGAAGAGAAATATGCTTTATTCCTGAGGAGCCTTCAAATTTGTATTCTTGCTTGTAGGCGTAATTTACTACATTGGAATAGTGTTAGAAGATTGTTTAATAGTTATCTTAGGAAATGAAATATCGTATGGAAATTGAAAGCAAATTTTAAATTACTAGATTTTAAGCAGGATAGAGAGACAAATTAATTCAGACCCAGCAGAAAATGAGCAGGATCCTAGAAGACATGGAAAGGTCATATTGAGAAACACTTAAAAGAACTCAACATCTAGTTTGGAGAAGAATTAAATGAAGGCAGTCTAGTTACTTTAGAATATTTAAAGAACTATTAAATAGATGGATTTGATTTATTCTATGTAATTTCAAATGGCAGAACAAGGGCATATGAATAGGAGCTCTGGGAGGCAGATTTTGTTAAATGTCAGGAAAAACTTCCTAAAAATAAAGAGCTATCCAAATATGGAATAGATTGCTTTAATAGGTGGCAAATTTTGTCTGTTGCTAGAACTATCTGATGAAGTGGATAGAGCAATGTGCCTGGAATCAGAAATACCTGAGTTCAAATTCAGCTTTAGACACTTGCTAGATGTGCAATTTTTGGCAAGTCACTTGATTTTGTCTGTTTCCTTATCTCTGAAATGAGTTGGAGTTGGTAATAATAACCTACTATAATATCTTTGCTAACAAAACTCCAAATGTGTCATGAAGAGTCAGATACAGCTGGTTGATTGGTTGTCATTTGTTTTCAAGGAGGATCAAAATGACATCACTTTGTTAGAGTTGAATAAAAGGAAACAAAAGCAAAAGTGAGGGGTGGTTAATGCTGTGACTACTGCTTACACAGATTTAAATAATGTTCCTTATATAACAATCTTCACTTCATTTTGTACAGTGAAAACAGGCAATTATGTGTGAATAGAAAACTGGCCTTGGAATCACAAAGTCCTGGGTTCAAGTCCTGGCTCTTATATTAACTGGCATATCTACTATGTCTCTCTGAGAAAGTCACTTAAACCTTTTTTTTTTAATTTTATAATTATAAAATTATAAAAAAAATTGACAGTACATATTCATGAGTAATTTTTTTATAATATTATCCCTTGTATTCATTTTTCCAAATTTTCCACTCCTTCCCTCTACTCCCTCCCCTAGATGACAGGCAATCCCATACATATTATATGTGTTACAGTATAACCTAGATACAATATATGTGTGTAAATCCAAATTTTTTGTTGCACCTTAAGAATTGGATTCCGAAGTTATAAGTAACCTGGGTAGAAAGACAGTCGTGCTAACGGTTTATATTCAATTCCCAGTATTCCTTCTCTGGGTGTAGTTGTTTCTGTCCATCATTGATCAACTGGAAGTGAGTTGGATCTTCTTTATGTTGAAGATATCCACTTCCATCAAAATACATCTTCATACAACATTGAATTGTATAGCGATCTTCTGGTTCTATTCATTTCACTCAGCATCAGTTGATATAAGTCTCTCCAAACCTCTCTGTATTCCTCCTGCTGGTCATTTCTTACAGAGCAATAATATTCCATAACCTTCATATACCATCATTTACCCAATCATTCTCCAATTGATAGACATCCATTCATTTTCCAATTTCTAGCAACTATGAAAAGAGCTGCTATAAACATTTTGGCACATATATGTCCCTTTCCACTCTTTAGTATTTCTTTGGGATATAAGCCCAGTAGTAGCACTGCAGGATCAAAGGGTATGCACAGTTTGATAACTTTTTGGGCATAGTTCCAAATTGCTCTCCAGAATGGCCGGATTCTTTCACAACTCCACCAACAATGCATTAGTGTCCCAGTTTTCCCACATCCCTTCCAGCATTCATCATTATTTGTTCCAGTCATCTTAGCCAATCTGACAGGTGTGTAGTGATATCTCAGAGTTGTCTTAATTTGCATTTCTCTGATCAGTAGTGATTTGGAACACTTTCATATGAGTGGATATAGTTTCAATTTCACCATCTGAGAATTGTCTGTTCATATCCTTTGACCATTTATCAATTGGAGAATGCTTTGATTTCTTATAAATTAGGGTCAGTTCTCTATAGATTTTGGAAATGAGGGCTTTATCAGAACCTTTAACTATAAAAATATTTTCCCAATTTGTTACTTCCCTTCTAATCTTGTTTGCATTAGTTTTGTTTGTACAGAAACTTTTTAGTTTGATTTCATCAAAATCTTCTATTTTGTGATCAATAATGATCTCTAGTTCTCCTCTGGTCATAAATTCCTTCCTCCTCCACAGGTCTGAGAGGTAGACTATCCTCTGTTCCTCTCTATTTATGATCTCATTCTTTATGCCTAAATCATGGACCCATTTTGATCTTTTCTTGGTATATGGTGTTAAGTGTGGATCCATATCTAATTTCTGCCATATTAATTTCCAGTTTTCCCAACAGTTTTTTTCAAATAATGAATTTTTATCCCAAATGTTGGTATCTTTGGGTTTGTCAAACACTAGATTGCTATAGTTGTACCCTTTTTTTGTCCTTTGTACCTAATCTGTTCCACTGATCAACTGGTCTATTTCTTAGCCAATACTAAATGGTTTTGGTGAAAGTCACTCAAACCTTCTATTTCTTAGCAGATCACTAACACTTTGAGTTGCAGAAAAGATACTTTCCTGCATTTGTGGAAAGTGTCTCTACTTTGGGAAGTTCATTACACTGATAAAAATCAGAGATTAGGTCCATGCTCTTGTACATTGAGAGACATGATACAGGAAAAGAAAATTAAATTAGAAATATTTTTTTTCTTCCTACTTTTTTCTGGAGTACACTGTTGCTGAACATCTTTACCTTTTTTAGTCTTGACATTTGTAGAATAAAAGTGGAGGAATTAGAGAATCCTGATCAAATTCATTTTAATAATATGTAACTACTAGGAAAGATACCAAATCAGATAATCTCAAACTGAGATTCTTGAGTGAAAAGAAGCATTGCACACAGCAAGTAGAATGAAATGTTCCAAATATTTTCAGATAGTCAGAAAAAATTTAGCCATTAATATCTTTATGATTGTTCTCATTTGAGAATGGCATTTGCCAGGTTATAAAGTAATTCATAGGATGACTCTTTGGCTATCATGAAAATCTGGTCTTGTGTCATTTCTCATATGGTGATAAAGAAAAGTCAATTTCATTTTCCAGCTAAAATTTCATGATTAAAAATTTAAATTTTAAAATTCCTGCTTGAAATCCTATTTTCAAGATTTAATACATTAGTCACTTTTCATGGTTATCCCCCCCCCAATTTTTTCTCTTTCATTGTCAACAGCTTTATTGGATTCATTTTATTTTAAGCTCATTCTGGCATTTATTCATGAGAAAGAGCTCATGATGCCAAAAAAGCCTCAATTGCTTTTATAAATACTTACAAAATTTTAGGCCCATTTTCAAGAATGTTACCAGAACCTGTGGTTGATGGTACAGACTATGAAGTAGACATGCTGCTAGAAAATTGAATAGATACAGAGAGAAGGCATGAGAGGCAACACTAAACTGGAAATAAGTTCTTTTAAAAGTGCTCTCCTATTTGTTTACCATGAAACAGAACAATACTGATTCATAAAACAAAATTAGTCTTTACTGTTATTATATGTTGAACCAATTCATAGAAAAGTATTATTAATATAATATACTATCCTTCATAGAATGATGGCTTTGGAATTCAGGGGTGTTTGAAAAGAATTCCAGGAAAAAGAAAGATTTTAGTTGTAAATTAAAAGAAACCAATGAGGAGAAGAGTAAGAACATTCTAGGCTTGGAAGACAGAAAGAGAAAATGCCTAGAACCAAGAAATGCAATGTCTTGTTCATGAAAAGCTGTCAATGTGAAGCAGGGAATCTGTCTTTCATCATGGAGGCAATAGGGAGTCACTAGAGTTTATTGACTGGCATTATTGGACACTTTTAGAAAACCAATATAGTGGCTGAACAAAGGATGGATTAGAATGGTCTCTCCCTAACAGGCTATTAATATAGCACAAGCATGAGGGGATGAGGACCTGTATTAGAGTAGTGTCAGAGAACAAAAAGTGGTCATTAGAAAAATATTGCAAATGTGAAAGAAACAAGTTTTGACAGACAGAATTGGTTGTAGGAAGGCAAGAGCTAGTGAGAAGTTAAGGATTATACTTACATGTTGAACCTGAGGGAGGGAGGATGCTGTTGCCACTATAATAATAAGGAAAGTATAAGTGGAGAGGCTTTAGGGGAAAGATAATGAATTGCATTTTGAACATATTGAGTTTAAGATGTCTACTGAATATCCAGTTACACATATCTGAAAAGTAGTGCCTCTCTGCCCTCTATATGCATCAAATCCCTATTCTTTTCTTAACTCATATAATGCCTAAAATGCCCTCCACGGTCCATCTTTTAAATATTAACTCAAATCTCAATTCTTTCATAAATTCTTCTCTGATGTCCCTTGTCAGTAATGTATCTCACCTTACCCTCTGGACCTGTTCTTTGATTTTGCCTTTCTCATAGCACACTATGTATTAATTTGTGTCTTCTCCATACACTAGGTTATAATCCTTTCTCAGTAACCTTCATGTCTAATATAAACTGTATGTTCTTGCCCAGAATTCTGCTTTATACACGATAGGCACTTTATAAATGTTTGCTGAATTGCATGATCAACGACAATTGAACAAACATTCAGTAAGCACCTACTATGTGCAAGGCACTGGAGATAAAAAGATGAAAAATGAAGCAATCCTTAAGGGAAAGAACATACACATATATAATTATATGTAAAATATATACAAAGCAATGAAAAATAAATATAAACTCACCAGTCTGGAGGAAAATTCATAATAATAATATTTCCCTTAGGCTGTCTCTCGGCTTTCTGATATTATTGAAGGAAAACCATCTATTCACTGCTAAGTTGTAGAGGGCTGAAACTCTGAAAAAGGTGTGCTTGAATCAGACAACTGAGACTTAAGGCTAATTACCTATTCGCTGTGAAACAATGACACAATTAGCATATATTTTGGATAAATGGCTCTTTTCATTGTTTGGTGCTTATTGAATGTTTGGTGTAAAGATAATCATAGACAAGAATTTGAGTACAGGGTGAGACTTGTGGGGCCAGAGAGTGACTGCAGCAGGACAAAGAAGAGAGAGTCTGGTAGCTCTGGACTGGAGAATCCAGGATTTTTCTTGGCTGCCTCTTTTACTTCTCTCCCTAAAGAGCAAGGACTTTAATTTGTCCTGACTCTGTCTGACCCTGAAGCCCTCCACAGAGCTAGCCCATACTTCACACTAAGTAATCGAAAATATTTCATTAAAAAAGTTTGAACTATTTGTCTCAGTAAAAATGGTGTTATATTTTGTCCATTTGTCACTTTAAATATTTTGTTAAATTTGATTGAAATGTAACCTTTTTGGAAATTAGTCCTCAGTAGTTCTCTTCTTTAAGTTTATACATATATATATATATATATATATATATATATATATATTTGGAATGAAATATGAACTAATGCATAAGAAATTGGTTTTGCGAGGTAAAGCAAAAAGTATATTGGGAATCAGGAAACTTGGGCCTAAGTCTTGGCCAACCATCATCAACTAGCATAACATTGGGAAATTTTCTTAACTTCTATAGTTCTCATCTGTTAATTAAGAGAACAGGAATCAATGATTCCTAAGGTACTTGTCAACTCTGCTACTCCATGAAAAATTAATTTGAGCCATATGCTGGTGAAGCAAGTTGAGTATTTTAATTCAACAACTTTATTCATCAAAAAAAGTTTGTGATTTTATTGTAATCAATTAAGTAAATCTACATATATTAATAGAACTCAGTGTTTAATCTTGTTCTAGGCATGATGGGAAATACAGAAAGAGGAGAGGACACTGACCCTAGTTAGATGGAAGATGTGTAACTTTGTTATTTTTTTTATTGAAAATACACATAATTCTATGATTTTACTGCATAGTCCAGCATATTCTTCTTATATATTTATGCCTCTCACATTTCAACTTCATCAAATCATAAAACCTATTATTATGTCCTGACATTTTCCATCATTATATAATGAGACTCCTTCATAATGAAGATATGATGGAAATACCAAAAGAAACCCATTAATTACTATTTTTCTTCAACCACACTCTTCTAAAGCAAATGATGATTAAACAAAATTGATTTAATATTTGCAAGGACTAAAGTTTTAAAAGTACTTGATTTCTGAGTTTCCATAAGCAACTGATAAAAACAACAAAGTTTTAGAAATGATTGAACTATTCTGTGATGCACAATGAATCAAAACTCCTAAAATGAAAAGTTGAAGCTCTATGTTTCTTCCTCTCTACTCTCTCTGTCTTTGTGTGTGTGTGTGTGTGTGTGTGTGTGTGTGTATGTAGAGACAATTAATCAGGTAACACAGTGGATAAAAAACTAAATCTAGAATCAGAAGACCTGAACTTAAGTCTAGCCTTTGACACTTAATAATCATGTGATCTTGGAGAAGTCCCTTAATTTCTATATGTCTTAGTTTCCTCATATGCAAAATGGGGATAATAATAGCACCAACTTTTCAGGTTGTTATGAGAATAAAATGAGATAGTTGTAATGTGCTTTGTAAATTTGCTCTATATAAATATATATATATATATATATATGTGTGTGTGTGTGTGTGTGTGTGTGTGTAAATGTTCATGATTATTATTATTAGCTTATATATAATCATATTGCACATATCAAATTTATATTGTAATTTTATACTTTGATGAAGCTGATGTTATCTGTGATACACATACACACAGAGAGAATATATATAATAAATCATTTGAATTTTGAGTGTGGAGTGTTCCTCTACCAAGCTGATTAGCAAATGTCTGGAAACAGCAATTTGCACTTTTAGGGAATTATCTGTGACCAAAAGGTCATACAACATAGTTGGGTTTGAGCAGTTAGCATATGTTAAAGAAAGGACTTGAATCTAAGTCTTGCTTACCTACTCCCAACTCAGACTTCTAAAAGCCACTGGAACGATGTCTGCTCAATATGAACACATGAAAATAGAAATGTGCTTTGAAGTGCATAAGAATAAAATTGAGGGGCAGAGCCAAGATGGCAGAGAAGATACACGCAAATTTGTAAGCTTCCTTCTTCCCTCAATACCAACTAGTTAAAATAGCCTCAGAAATAATGCTGGACTGATAAAAACCACAAGGATTAGAAGCACAACTTACCAGCTGAAGAGAATCTGGAATTTGAGCAGAAAAGGTCCGTTCCAAGGGGAGGAAAAAAAAAGATCAACACAGACAGGGTTAGGTGCTAGCACACTGTGCCAAACAGGCTGGGGAGAGCTCTGGGATCAGAGAAGCCACTGACACAGAGGAATCTGGCACAGGCTGTAAGTTCTTCTCTGCTTATAAAACAGCAGATCAAAAGAGAAATCAAGCCACTTCAAAATATAAAGCCAGATCTCAGATCCACCCCAATCCGGAAGTGGCCTAACACCAATCTCCACAAGGCTGTAGAGATGCCTTCTGCTGCCCGGGGCTTCTCCTTGGGGTAGTTGAGAGCCTGAACAGCGGGGGACACAGCTCGGGGCAGCCTCTAATCCACATAGTGCGGGGCTCAGCCTGAGGCAATGGAATTCTAGCAGTAGCAAGAGAAACTCCAATAGCAGTAGAACTCCCAGAAGAGTGGAACCTCCAAAGCAGGGACCATGGTTTCCAGGCAGACACTTCTGGTTTGAGCACAGGGGCTTTTCCTGTCAGCTGCTAATATCCACAGCCCCACAGGAGGCTTTGGCTAGGGTTTGTGACGCTTTCACTGTTCAGCCTGTAGTCTCCAGGCAGTCACTAGGCCACACAGCAGGGGTTCCACACTGGGCACTCCTTGCAAGGCAGCAATGCTAACCACCTCTGAGGCATTTCCAGGGAGGGGGAAGGGGAACTCTCTCCTAAAGCTCTCTCTAAGTCCAGACACAGGATAGCCAACCTATCCCCATCTGGGAGGAAGCTGATAAAATTTTTACCCCAAGGGCAGACCCCCCACAGAGTGTTAACAATGAGTAAGAAACTGAAGAAAAAGATTGACACCTTCTATACAAAGAAAGAGAGGGTATCCAAGCCCGAGGAGTCTAACAGCAGAGAGTTTCCAGATGACACTCTAAAGGGGAATGATACCTGCCCCCCATCACATAAATCTCTCCTACAAGAGACTATTAAAAAGTTAAGAGAGTTTGAAGAAAAATGGGGAAAGGAAAGAGAAGCTATGATAAAGAATAACAATGTCCTGAAATTTGAGTTGGAAAAAATAAAGAATTCACAAGAGGTGCAGGGAAACGAAATTTGTGAATTAGAAAAGGATAAAAAATCAAAGGAAATAGGATTTCTGAATTGGAAAAGATAAAAAATTCCCAAGAAAGTAGGATTCATGATTTGGAAAAAGAAAATAACTCACTAAAAAAAAAAAAAAAAAAAAAAAAAAAAAAAAAGTGAAATAGAAAAAAATTCAACAGAGCAAAATAATTCATTTAAAATGCAATTGGACATATACAAAAAGAACTAAAAAATGTGAATGAAGAAAATAACTCATTAAAAATCAGGACTGAACAAATAGAAATGAATAGAAATGAATGATTCATTGAAAAACCAAGAATCAGTCAAACAAAACAAAACAAACAAACAAACAAACAAAAAAAAAGATGAAAAGCTGGAGAATAATGTCAAATATTTACTGGGAAAATCGATAGACCTGGAAAATAGATCTAGGAGAGATAATCTGAGGATCATTGGACTTCCTGAAAATTATGTTGAAAAAAAGAGCCTAAATTCTATTTTACAGGAAATCATCAAAGAGAACTGTCCAGAGATTATAGAAACAGAAGGGAAAATAGGCATTGAAATAAGTCATCAAACATCTTCTGAAAAAGACCCTAAAAAAAGAACTCCATGGAACATTGTGGTTAAGCTGCAGACCTAACAAACTGAGGGAAAAAAAAATATTGCAAGCAGCTAGGAAAAAAAAAAATTCAAATATCAAGGTGCCAAAATAAGGGTAAAGCAAGATCTGGCTGCCTCCACATTAAATGATTGAAAGGCCTGGAACCTGATATTCCAAAAGGCAAAAGAACAAGGATTGCAACCAAGAATAAACTACCCAGCTAAGTTTATCATTTTCTTCCATGGAAAAAGATGATTATTTAATGAAATAGAAGAATTCCATTTGTTTCTAAGAAAAAAACCAGACTTAAACAAAAATTTGATCTACATTCACAAGACTGAAGAGAAGCAGAAAAAGGTAAAAAGAACTGTTGAGAACTGAATTTCTGTTGTGGATATACAGAAAGTCCACATGTATAATTTGATTTTACTGATATAACATAAAAAAGGGAAGTAGTAAAGGGGATAGTATCAGATAAAGGTAAAGGAGAGATAAAAAGAAGGAAACTACATCCCAGGAAGAGGCATAGAAAATCTACCAAATCTGAGGGAATTTAGAGAGGGGGACAAACATTGTGTGAATCTTACTCTCATAGAGTAGGCTCAAAGAGTAAATAACTGACATATTTGTTTTTCAGAGAATTCTCTCTCACCTCATTAAAAGGGGGGAGAGGAAAAGGGAAAATGAAAAGGGGAATAAGGGAAGGGACTTGGAAGGAGGGGGAAGGGATACAAAAAAAGAGGAGGGCTGCGCATCACAAGTGGGGTCTATAAATTAAATATTGGGGAAGGGGTTCAGGGGGGACAAGGGGAAAAAAGCATAATCGGGATAACATGATGGCAGAAAATACAGAATTAGTAATTTTAACTGTAAATGTGAATGGGATGAACTCTCCCATTAAACAGAGACGGATAGCAGACTGGATCAAAAACAGAACCCTACAATATGTTGTTTGCAGGAAACACACTTAAAGCAGGGAGATACATACAGAGTAAAGGTAAAAGGTTGGAGCAGAATCTATTATGCCTCAGGTGAAGCCAAAAAAAGCAGGGGTAGAGATCCTTATCTCAGATCAAGCAAAAGGAGAAATTGATCTAATTAAGAGATAAGGAAGGAAACTATAGCCTGCTAAAAGGTAGCATAGACAATGAAGCCATATCAATACTAAACATATATGCAACAAGTGGTATAGCATCTAACTTTGTAAAGGAAAAGTTAAGAGAGTTGCAAGAATAAATAGAAAGCAAAACTATAATAGTGGGAGATCTCACCCTTGCACTCTCAGAATTAAATAAATCAAACCACAAAACAAATAAGAAAGAAATTCAAGAGGTAAATAGAACATTAGCAAAACTAGGTATGATAGATCTTTGGAGAAAACTGAATGATGAAAGGAGCATGCTTTCTTTTCAGCAGTTCATGGAACCTATACTAAATTTGACCATATATTGGGACACAAAAATCTCAAAATTAAATGCAGGAATACAGAAATAGTAAATGCCTTCTTTTCAGATCACAATGCAATAAAAACTACATTCAATAAGAAGTTAGGAGTATATAGACCAAAAAGCAATTGGAAACTAAATAATCTCATTTTAAAGAATGACAGGCTGAAACAGCAAATTATAGAAACAATTAATAATTTCACCCAAGATAATGACAACAATGAGACATCATACCAAAATTTGTGGGATGCAGCTAAAGAGGTATTAAGGGGAAATTTTATATCTTTAGAGGCTTACTTGAATAAAATAGAGAAAGAGAAGATTAATGAATTGGGTCTGCAACTTAAAAAGCTAGAAAAAGACCAAATTAAAAACCCCCAACCAAAAATTAAATTTGAAATTCTAAAATTAAAAGGAGAAATCAATAATATTGAAAGTTAAAAAAAAAACTATAGAATTAAAAAATAAAACTAAGAGATGTTTTTATGAAAAACCAATGAAATAGATAAACCTTTGGTAAATCTGATCAGAAAAAGGAGAGAGGAAAATCAAATTGTTAGTCTTACAAATGAAAAGGAGGAGCTTTCTACCAATGAAGAGGAAATTAGAGAAATAATGAGTTACTTTGCCCAACTTTATGCCAATAAATTTGATAACTTAAGTGAAATGGATGACTATCTCCAAAAAGATAGGCTTCCTAGATTAACAGAGGCGGAGGTAAACTGCTTAAATAGTCCCATTTCAGAACAAGAAATAGAACAAGCTATTAATCAACTCCCCAAGAAAAAATCCCCATGACCAGATGGATTTACATGTGAATTCTACCAAACATTTAAAGAACAATTAGCTCCAATGTTTTATAAACTATTTGAAAAAATAGGGGATGAAGGAACCCTGCCAAACTCTTTTTATGACACAGACATGTTACTGATACCTAAACCAGGCAAGTTGAAAACAGAGAAAGAAAACTATAGACCAATCTCCTTAATGAATATTGATGCTAAAATCTTAAATAAGATAATTAGTAAATAGACTTCAGAAAATCATTCCAAGGATAATAAAATATGATCAAGTAGGATTTACACCAGGAATGAAGGGCTGGTTTAATATTAGGAAAACTATTAGTATAATTGACCATATAAATAATCAAATTAATAAAAACCATAAGATCATCTCAATATATGCAGAAAAAGCATTTGATAAAATACAACATCCATTCCTACTAAAAACACTTGAGAGTATAGGAGGAGCATATATTTAAGACCATTAATAAGCATAATATGTAATGGAGATAAACTGAAACCCTTCCCAGTAAGATCAGGAGTGAAACAAAGTTGCCCACTATCACCATTACTATTCAATATTGTATGAGAAATGCTAGCCTCAGCAATAAGAGTTGAGAAAGAGATTAAAGGAATAAGAGTAGATGATGAGGAAATCAAACTGTCACTCTTTGCAGATGATATGATACTATAGTTAGAGAACTCCAGAGATTATAATAAAAATGTTATTAGAAATAATTCACAACTTTAGCAAACTTGCTGGATACTGGATACAAAATACATCCACATAAATCCTCAGCATTTTTATATACCACCAACACAATTCAACAGCAAGAAATACAAGGAGAAATTCCATTTCAAACAAATGTTGAGAGTATAAAATATTTGGGAATCCATCTACCAAAGAATAGTCAGGAATTATATGAGCAAAATTACAAAACACTTGCCACAAAAATAAAGTCAGATTTAAATACTTGGAAAGATATTCAGTGCTCATGGATAGGCCTAGCGAATATAATAAAGATGACAATATTCTCCAAACTAATCTATTTATTTAGTGCTATACCAATAAGACTCCCATGAAAAATTTAATGACCTAGAAAAAAATAACAACAAAATTCATATGGAAGAATAAAAGGTGGAGAATTTCAAGGTAATTAATGAAAAAAAAAGTCAGATGAAGGTGGTCTAGCTGTACCTGATCTAAAACTATATTATAAAGCAGCAGTCACGAAAATCATTTGGTATTGGCTAAAAAATAGACTAGTTGATCAGATAGACTAGTGGAACCTAGTAGGTACACAGGACAAAATAGGGTACAACTATAGCAATCTAGTTTTTGACAAACCCCAAAATACCTACATTTGGGTTAGGAATTCATTATTTGAAAAAAAAAACTGTTGGGAAAACTGGAAATTAATATGGCAGAAATTAGATATGGACCCACACTTAACACCATATACCAAGATAAGATCAAAATGGGTCCATGATTTAGGTATAAAGAATGAGATCTTAAGTAGATTACAGGAACAGAGGATAGCCTACCTCTCAGACCTGTGGAGGAGAAAGGAATTTATGACCAAAGGAGAATTAGAGATCATTATTATCACACAATATAAGATTTTGATTACATCAAATTAAAAAGCTTTTGTACAAACAAAACTAATGCAAACAAGATTAGAAGGGAAGTAACAAATTGGGAAAATATTTTTACAGTTAAAGGGTCTGATAAAGGCCTCATTTGCAAAGAGTACTGACCCTAATTTATAAGAAATCAAACCATTCTCCAATTGATAAATGGTCAAAGTTTATGAACAGACAATTCTCAGATGATGAAATTGAAACTATATCCACTCATATGAAAGAGTGTTCCAAATCATACTTATCAGAGAAATGCAAATTAAGACAACTCTGAGATACCACTACAAACCTGTCAGATTGGCTAAGATGACAGGAACAAATAATGATGAATGTTGGAGAGGATGTGGGAAAACTGGGACACTAATACATTGTTAATGGAGTTGGGAAAGAACCCGGCCATTCTGGAGAACAATTTGGAACTATGCCCAAAAAGTTACAAACTGTGCATACCCTTTGATCCAGCAGTGCTACTACTGGGCTTATATCCCAAAGAAATACTAAAGATGAGAAAGGGACCTTTATGTTACAAAATGTTTGTGGCAGCTCGTTTTGTCGTGGCTAGAAACTGGAAAATGAATGGATGTCCACCAATTGGAGAATGGTTGGGTAAATTGGGTATATGAAGGTTATGGAATATTATTGCTGTAAGAAATGACCAGCAGGAGGAATACAGAGAGGTTTGGAGAGACTTAAATAAATTGATGCTGAGTGAAATGAGCAGAACCAGAATTTCACTATACACTTCAACAACAATACTGTATGAAGATATATTCTGATGGAAGTGGATATTTTCAACATAAAGAAGATCCAACTTGATCAATGATGGACAGAAACAGCTACACCCAGAGAAGGAACACTGGGAATTAAATGCAAACTGTTTGCACTACGGTCTTTCTACCAAGGTTACTTATACCTTCGGAATCCAATTCTTAAGGTGCAACAAGAAAATTGGATTTACACACATGTATTGTATATAGGTTATACTGTAACACATTTAATATGTATAAGATTGCCTGTCATCTAGGAGAGGGAGTAGAGGGAAGGAGGGGAAAATTTGGAAAAATGAATACAAGGGATAATGGTATATAAAAATTTATGCATATGTACTGTCAAAAAATTTTATAATTATAACATTAATAAAAATAAAAAATAAAAAAGAATAAAATTAAAAATGGCTATAAATATAACATTTATTTCTAAGCTTTAAAGATATTTAAATATATATCCATCATGTCCCAGGTTTGTATTCTTATTCAAATGTATGTAAATTAATAAACGAAGAATATTTTTTTATAAATTCAGAAGAAAATGAGAATAAATGCAAAGCTAAAGGACTACATATTTTGAAATAAATAAAATGTATTACTTTTCAAAAAGATTATTAAACTTATAAAACAGCATTTTTTAGAAGTTATATTGAGCCTACAACAATATTTTCAACATTTAAATTATGTGATATAACGACTCCTTTGAATTTAGTTATTCTAATCAATCCACATGTCTCCAATTGAGAATATATCACACATAGTTTAATTTAGAAGCAAACTTATTTTCATTTTAACCTATGAAAACAATCATAATTTCATCCCTAAAAATTAAAAAAAATTAATCTAATATATTTTTCTCTGTTACAAAAGTGATAATTAAATATTCACTTTAAAATGTTACATTTATGGCAATATAAACTCAGCAAAATACCTGAGAAGGAATCATATTTCATGAATTTATACCCTTAATGATATAGTCTCACATTATCTAACTAAACCTCTTGGGACACATTTGTAGCTCAGGTATACTGTCAACAAAAGTCCCATTTTTACCTAAACTTCTGTCATTTTTTTCATCTAGCCAGTGTATAGTAAAATATCAATGGATATGAAAAACTTCAATTTGTTGAAATCTACCCCTAATACTACCCACCTATTACCACAAGTTTAAAAGGGTTATTGTAAAAAGAGTGCTGTGAATTCCAAGACACAGAAAAATTAATGATGAAGAGGGTCTGAGGAGAAATTAATTAAGGCTTTATAAGACTATATGAAGCACATTCAACTTCCAAGTTATAGAGGTTTAATATTTAACATAAATGTAATATAGGAATGTTTATACACACATAAAATATGAGAAAATATATTTTATATAGAAATGTACATATGTAAAACAGATATTTCCCATTTATGTTTATTTTAACTAAAATTTATACTAAAATTGATTTATATAATAAACAAACAACTAGTTGCTTATTTAGTAAATAATCATGTGGATAACTAGTTCAATATCTTTTCTCTTGTCATGTATTTCACTGTGGGTAATTTTGAATTTTCTGTGGCTTAATATATCATCTATATGGAGCTCATTACCAATAAAATAACCTTTTTGTCAGGACTATGCATTACAGATTTCAGATTTCACAGATTTATTGAACAACTGAATTATGTATAATTTTCCCTTTTTCATGCCTTAATTGATGCTCAAATTCACTGGATTATTGCCCAAAGGTACCTACATGGAAGCATAATAAAAATCAATACCTATATGTAGGAGACATTTTGTTTGAGGACTCTTCAAGGATTCCAAAATGTAAACTCCTAGAGGTCATGAGTATATTTTTAAGGTTTTGTAGTGAATGATTAATAAACACAAATTGAAATGTATAAAAAAAAAATCCTGAATTTAACTAGATCTAGCTAGGGTATTACACCGGATAGACCACTGAACCTAGAATCAGGAGGACTAGAGTTCAAATGCAGCATTATGTATTTTCTAGTATATGTGATGTTGTGTGACCCTGGGAATGTCACTTAAGCTTTGTATGACTTAATTTCCTCAGCTATGAAATTTTGATACTAAAAGAATCTATCATATATTGTCTCAAAGTCTCCCTCAGTTTCATACCCAGTATCCTCACAAATTTTAACTGAGAATACCCTTGATGTGTGTTTGGACTATATTACAATAGATTTTTATAAAAGAATTAGACAAATAGGCCACGAATTAATGAGATCTGCTTTGTTGGTTCTTGTTTGTTTATTGATTACATATATCATTCATTGCATGTTTACACAAAAGTACATGAATATGCATATATATGTGTTTTATATATGTAAGCATGTATGTATGTAGGTCTATGTATGTGTGTATGTAGTTATATGTATATGATGGGTATGGATGTGTGTGTGTGTATATTTGCATATATAAATATATCTGTCCTTAACTGTGGCCTACTTAATAACCTATAAGGAAGCAAAGAAAAGATAGACACTCATGGACATAACTTTTTCTATGATTAAATATTATATTATTTCTATTATTATTATTAAAAAATCCTCTGTATCTTTATTATTTCTTTTTTTTACTCCTTCATCTAGATTTTGAGAAATAAGTGGTCCTTCTCCTAATAGAGGCTAAACCTCTACTTGGCCTCTTCATCCCACTAGGTATAAAAATAAAAAATAACAATTTTATTATTTCTATTGTGTCTGTCTCTTTGTGGTCCTATTTGTTTTTTTTTTTTTTTTTTTTTTTTTTTTTTTGTTTGTTTGTTTGTTTTGTTTTGTTTTGTTTTTTGGCAAAGACAGTCTACACTTTATCCACTGCATTATGTAGCTGCCCAAATAATAATAATTTTTATAGTTAACTTTTATATGGTATTTACTATGTATCAAACAGCTTGAAACATTTTGCAGTAATTGTCACCTTAGATCTTCACAACAACCTTGGAAACAAGTTTGCACTATAATTATTCACATTTTATAAATGAGGAAACTGAAACAAATAGAATTTAGTGATTTCCCTAAGGTCACATAGCTAATAAATATCTGAGGCTGTATTTGAACTGAAGTCTTCCTGACTGCAAGCCAGATGCTCTAACTACCGCACCACACAACTGCCTTAGTTTCTGTCCAGGCTCAGATACCAGCTGTGTTACCTTTAGTAAATCATTTAACCTCTGCCTCAGCTACCTCAAGTAAAATGTAGAAAATAATAGCACCTATCTTCTAGGTTAATGTGACAATAAAATGAAATAATATTTCTAAAATACTCTGAAAATCTTAAAGTACCATGCAAATACTAGTTATTGTATTTTTGTTATATTTCCTTTGTTCTTTTGGGAGCTTTCTTATAAGAATCATCATCATCTTTATTACCTATCATCAATTTTTTTTCTCTATCTACCAGCTTCTGTCCTGTTGCTTACAAGACTCTCAGGTCTCTTACTCTTACAACAATTTTCACTTGACCTTTTTTGTCTCCTGAACTTTTTTTTTTCCTTTACTTAAAAATCCTTTTCAGCTATATCTCATAATAGCTATGAATCCAACTTGGGTCAGAGATTTCTAGTGATAGAACCAATTTTGTGTTATAATCTATAGTTGTGACATACTTCTTAGTATCAATTTGGCATTGTTTCCAATCCTAAGTGAAAAGAAAACTGAAACCCCGGAACATTAAGTTCTGCCCCTCACCAATTTTTGCCTTTGCCTTACAAGAACATTCTTTGCAATTTGTTGAGTAATTCTAACATTTTCCAAAGAAAAGATGGTAAATGATAAAACAGCAAGAGAAGTAAGTGACTTATTCTTCCTTTTTATTTTGTGCTGAGGAGCTGTGACTTTATCAGAATACAGAATTCTCAGTGTAGAAATTCTATTTCTGGGAAATGTTGGGGTAAGAAGGGTAATTACCATACATCTGTCACAAAACAAACAAACAAACAAACAAAAAAAAAAAAAAAAAAAAAAAAACTGCCAGTAGCTTTTAGAGGGGAAGTAATTTGTCTGTAATCAAAAAGAGACAGAACTTGAAATGAGACCCTGTTAATGCAAAGGCTAATCCTCAGTCTTTTGTCATTTATACAACTACACTAGAGATTCCAATGCAGGTCTTCTCAAAAAATAACAACAGCAACAGCAACAAAAATGAAAACAAAAACAAAAGTAAACAAAAACGGCATTTGACTTGTATGCAATAGATCTCTTATAACAATTATGGCCTATTATTATAATCATCTTACTTGCAAAAAGTCATTAGTAAGAAACAAGGAGAAAGTAAGTATTATAGACTAAAGCAAAAAATTCTTTTGATTCTGATGTGGGATTTCAATAATAGAAGGGGCTTTCCTCTTATGTGAAACTGCAATTGCTCTTCAATTCAAGAGACTTAATGGCTTGTCTAATATAATAAAATATTGTGACTTTTTCAAGGTCACATAAGGTCAGTATTTGTCACAGATAAGGTCTGAATTAAGATCTTCCAGATTCCAATGAACACTTTCTATCCATTTCTCTATACTAACTCTCAAATTGATGGGGAGTGCACCTTCTAGGGGAAATGCAACAATAACCCTAAAAATTATCTAATCTTGAGAGTAATGTAGTTATATATTTCTTGTCCTAGGCGTTAAAGGGAAATTTAGCAATAACCTCAAGGTCCCCTGGGCTTTAGGAGTACTGTAGTCTTACAAAGATTGCTAACTGTCAGGTAAACAATCTGTGGTCAATGATAACAAAGTTCCTCAGACAATAATGAATAGACCACCACTTAAACCTACCTGAAAGCCATAAAATTAGCAAATTCTATTGAGACAACTTATATTACTGGTCTATAACCCAAATCTTTTGGGGGTCTCCTTTGGACCTCAACAATATAACATTTTAAAAGTGAGGTGAAAATTATAATTTAAAACTTTATAAGTCAATACTTAGATTCATTAAATGTATCACTAAATATGGTGACAGATTAAACTTTTTCTCCATTACTTTTAAGAGTACAGAGAGTAGGAAGAAAGATCTATTAGAAGATATGGTTTATTCTGGAGGAGTTTATAATATTGGTATAGCAGACAAAAATATTCAATTGATTTTATAATGCATTATAAAGTGCTGCTTTATCATATTATCCTGTTCAAAATGAGAATTATGGATATTATATTTAACAATATTAAATCTGAAATTTTGTTTACAGTGACATTAATGCCTAGAAACCTATGCCTGTGAAATAATTTCTGCTTCTGCCTTGCATAAATTATTCTGTGAAATGATTTCTGTTAAAAATTAACATATAAATGTGTTAGTATTTACCAAAGGCTCTCCACTATATCTAAAATGCAGTGTCTTATACTGATTTTATTCATGAATGAAAACATGATTTCCTGCTATTAAATTCAATGACATAAAAGTCTGTGGCTTTTCTTTATGCAATGTACCATGTAAATTGTATTTTAGCATACAAATGTTTCTATTTTTAGAAACCTGAGGAAAATACAGAAAATACTAATGGCCATTCTGAAAAAAAATTAAAGAAAATCTCTTTCAGCTTTCACAAACAAAAGAGATCTGACTGATAAATAATTCATCAATAGCAAACTACATTTTGCATTTTAAATCAATTAATCACATATTTATTAAGTGATTACTAGGTCCAGGGTCAAGTGCCAGGAACTCTTGATTCCTTCTTACAAATTTTGGCATAGTTTTTTGGGAAATTTGTAATTTAGTAGGCACAATTCATTTTGGTAAAACAGAGAAATACTAATTTATTCTGATGCTGCAAATTTTTCAGGAATGTGACCTGTGATCTCTAAGGCTATGTCAGCAAAAGCCAGACTTTGGAAGATCCCATCAAACTGGAAGAGTTTTAAGGATCAGCCTGATAATATGCCTTTTATAATCTGAGAATCAGCCAGGCTCACTTCAGAGAGACATCAGAAGGTTGGTTACCAAGTGATGGATTTATTCTGCACACCATGAATATCCCTTGCTACTAAGGGATAGAAAAGCTTGTGATCTGCATCAGTGGAGAGAATCCAAAGAAATTATGGGTCTTTGAGAAAACAAAGTATGTCTGAATACTATCATATACTCTTAGTACTTCAAGAGTATCAAAGAAAAACTAGATTTTGATCATAGTATATAGAATTCATTCCAACGTGGATACCTTGGATATTTGGATATTTTCTTTTTTCTTCAAAAAGATATACTCATTGATTGTTGACTTTTCTCTTTCTCCTATGCCAAAAAATCCATTAATTATGACACAAATATGCTATGAATTTATTCAGTATTTGTTGTGTGCAGAGCACTGATGGAGACAAAGTTTAAAAGTGTAGATGCAATAATTTTTCTTTTCCTTAAAGAAATTATAGTATACAAGGAAGGTCTAAGGCACCAGCTTTAGCACAAGAAAGCATTTATACATATTTCTAATGCTTTCCTCTAGTTTTTTACTTTATTTTATTACATTTAATTGTTACCAGGACATATTTAATGTATGACTTTTAACTTGCGATTTGAGTGAGAGCTACAGTGTAACATTAGATAATAATCTAAGATGTTGACTCCCCTTATTCTGAGCTATTTTTATGTCACCATCACTACTTCAAATTCTAAAATGAAAATTACTGTTTCTTATAGAGACACATGGTAAACATATTATTCATGTGGTGTTCATAGAATAATACTTCTGGTGGTTAATTCACACCTATCTTATATTAATGTGCACTTTAATTAAAAAGTTTTTAAAAGGGTAGAATTAATACATATCAAAAGAAGTATCTTAATGTTGAAAAACCCAAAATAAAAAAGAAACTTGCTGTAGAGATTAAGTGGAAGTCCCAAAGAAAAAAACAATGTATTAGTACATGTTTTAGTATACCAGATCCATTATTGCCAGAGCCCAAATCACACATCAATTAATCTACAATTATTTGTGTACTGAGCACTGTGCACTAGGAGCTAGAGTTGAAAAAACAAAAATGAGAAAGCCCTTTTGTTCAAGGAATTCAAATTTTACTGAGAGAAGAAGTATGTACAAATATAGTTACAAAATGTGTACAAAGCAGATTAAAGGTTATTTTAGCATCAGAGACATGAGTAGCTGGAGAGATAAAGAAATCCCTCATATAAGAAGCAGAAATGGCTTCATTGTAGCATTAAAGTTCCTTAAGGGGATGGTTTCCTTTATCTCTCCAGCAAACTGAGCTGAGATGTGAATGAAACTGAAGTTTCTAAAGTTTCTTACAAACATAGATAAGGAGGGAACGCTTTGTAGGCACGGGAGATGGATTGTGCCATGGCAGAGATGGGAAATGTCATCTGTGAAGAACATCAAACAGATTAGTTTGAAAAGGATAAAGTATATTAAATCTGTCAAGGTAGATGCAGATTAGATTATGAATAGCTTAAAGCAGTGGTGGTATTTTATCCTAGAGGCCAAGGAAATCATTAGAGGTGATATTGGGGAAGAAACTGGTTAAATAGAAAAATGTAACTATAGTATGCCACAATGCCTAACATATAAAGATAAAGAATATTGTATAAAACATTTAACAACTTGAAAAATTATCACTAAGTTCCAATAAAGCAGTAATGAACTGAACCAGCTACACTCAGTGAAAGAACTCTGGGAGTTGACTACAAAACTACTATATAGAATTTCCAATCCCTCTATTTTTGTCCACCTGCATTTTTGATTTTCTTCACAGGCTAATTGTACACTGTTTCACAGTCCAATTCTTTTTGTACAGCAAAATAACTGTATGGACATGTATACATATATTATACTTAACTTATATTTTAACATATTTAACATATATTGGTCAACCTGCCATCTGGGAGAAGGGATGGGGGGAAGGAGGGGAAAAGTTGGAACAAAAGGTTTTGCAATTGTCAATGCTGAAAAATTACCCATGCATAATTTTTTTGTAAATAAAAAAAAATAATGAAAGAAAAAAAGGAAAAAAGAAAAATTACCACTAAAGAATGTTCTGAGGTAGAAAAAGCACCAAGCACCAATGAACAGGATCCATTCAGAATCCATGTATTTGGATGCATGAATGTATATTGTATAAATGTATATGTATATACATTATATATGCATATATACATGTATAGTGCATAAATGGATAAATGTAAAAATTTATAAGTAAAACCTGTGATTGAGAGACAGGTATTACAACTATCCTAAAAGTATCATTAGACAGTGATGTAGTGCAGTAGATAGAGAACTAGGTTTGATGTCAGAAAGGTCTGAGTTCAACTCTGGCCTCAGACATTTACTAGTTGTGTGACTCTGGCCAAGACCCTTAACCTCTCTTTGCCTCAATTTGTCTGTAAAATGGGATCACAAATGGAAAAGGAAATGGCAAACCCCTCCATCCAAGACCCTTGGGTCATATAGAATTGAACACAACTGAATTACTAGACAATAATAAGGTAAAGGCATGGAGTGGGGAGTCAGGAAAAAAATAGCTTCAAATTCAGAAGGATTGCATAGACTAATTTTTTCTATAAGTTTTCTAGTGATTTGGACTTGAGACAAAAAAGACAACATCTATGAAGTTTGACTTCTCCTTCCTTTAAGTGTGGAAAATAATACCTATGCAGTCTATTCTACAGGGCTGTTACAAGGTTCAAATAAGATTATTTATGTAAAAGAACTTTCTAACTTGTAAAGCCTATACAATGTTAAGCATTACTTTGTTATCACAATTTCTGTTACTTTTTCTTTTAATAAATAGATATAATTTAGTTATGGAAAAATCCTGGAAGTAATAGATACAAATAGCTAGAGATAATACTTTTCAAATGATAGAACTTTGAAGAGCAGAAATGTAAAATAGCAGAATCCATAGATAATTATTTAAATAGGAGTAATGACTGTAGCAATGGGAATCATATGGCCTCACTATTATATATGTATAAAAGTTAAGCATCTTTTCTTTCATCAAGGTCTATCTATAGCTCCTTTGTCTGGGCCTTAACCAGTGACTATGGTGTCAGCTGTAGTAGTCATCCTATTCAATAATTATAGTTGGCTATGATTTCAGAATGATATATTCAAAAAGAATACATCCTCTCACCTTATAATCATATTCTACTTTCCTTTTTTATGCCTTTATATAATAGTTTTCAAGTTATGATTTAGATAAATCCAAAAATGTAATTGACTTCCTGATTCACAACCACTACATTGTCTCAAAAACTTGTCTGACATTTAAAACCCTTGACACTCTGGCTCCAACCTACCTTTCCTGTCTTAACTTTATATTATATCCTTCCATTTTTTTCCAGTACAATTGGCTTACTAGATACCATCTTAATATTTCATTTCTTACATATTTGAGAAATAGTTTACTATTGCACAAATGACTCTATAACTGGAATGAATTCTACTTTCTCACTTCTACTTCTCAGACTACCTAGCTTTCTCTAAATTTTACTTCAGTGTTGCCTCCTATACAAAAAAAAAAAAAAATTATATGAGTATACTTAATTGTGCTCTAGTCATCATGAAACTTGTGGGTATGTTATTTGTGTGCACACATATATACATACATACATACACACACACACACATATATATATATATATATGTGTGTGTGTGTGTGTGTGTGTGTGTATGTACATACACATACAAATCCGTGTTGTTTTTCAATCATGTGTAACTTTTTATGATCCCATATGGAATTTCCTTGACAAAGGTATAGGAGTGGTTTGCCATTTCCTTCTTCTGATTTTACAGATGAGGAAACTTGTAGTGTGCTTTCTAGAGCCCACAAATAGGGGTGACAAAATATACTATGCTTTCTAGAGCCCCCACACTGGAGTGCCAAAATATACTGCCCAGACCAGTTCTCTGGAGAATTTCAGGACCAGCCTGAGTCCTTGGTCTTAGTGGAGGAATGAAGAGGCAGGAGACTCATGAGGATGGTCAAAGATGGAGTCAATTTATTTGAAGTCCTCTCAGCCCTTAAATGCCTTAGCATGATTACATCACTACAACACACAGTGCAAGTGCTAACTATAAACACTCTGCTATTGATATGTAAATGCATTTCTTTACTGTAAGTATCCCTAGCTTCAAGTAGAACACAGCTGGTCACACCCTCCCTGAAGCACCAAAGGGAAATGGGGGAGGGGGGAACCAAAAATTGTCAGCAGGTTCCCTCTGGGCTGAAGAGTGTTACACCTTATTCAGAGTTCCCTCACTATCTGTGGCTCTAGAAAAACTGAGGCAAATAAGAGTTAAGTAACTCCCTTGGATCATAAAGCTAGTCACTTTCTGAGGCCAGATTTGAATTCACAAAGAGAATTCTTGACACCAGGCCAGGTACCCTATCCATCAGGCCACCTAAATGCCATATAATTTTACACACACACACAAACACACACACACACAAATACATATTTCTTTGTCTTATTTTGTGTCATAGACTCCTTAGAAGAATTTAAATTTCTTAAGAGCCTTGGCTTCCTTAGGTATCTAGCATTAGAATAAAGCCTTGTATGGAAGAGATGCTTGTGTTTATGGAACTGCATCTGTTCTCCTTTTCCTTCCTTACCCATGACACTTCATCTCCCAATTCCTGTCATTTTCCTAGCTATTCCCCAAGTCTGGAATTCTCTACCTCCTTATCTCAGTCTCCTGACTTCCCAGGCTTCCTTTGCAGCTAAAATCAATTTCAATGAGAAGGCTTTTCTGATTCTCTTTAAATTTACTTCTTTTTCTTGGAATTCATTCTGTAGGTAATTGGTTTGCCTATAGTTTTTGGCATATTGTCTGTGAACTCCCTGAGAATAGTTTTCTTTTACCTTTGTTAGTTTTCCCAGAATTTACCACAGTGCCTAGTATAAAGTAGGTGCTCCATAATTGCTCATTGACTGCAATGGATATACTTATGCTTTTGATTCCTCTGACTTCTAGTCTTTGGGCTAAATACAATGCAGATGAAATTGTAATTTTCAGTAGTCCATTAAGAAAAAATAAGGTGAATAATTGATCTATTATGCTGTACATAAGATAAACACAATATAACTAATTCATAAGTGAACCCTTTCATTAAAGTACTTACCTGATATCACATTATAATACATAGGTGAACCTGAGTGTTCAAGGGTTATGCTCAGAATTCAGGCCATTTACAGTAAACTAGAAAGGCTGAAATTATGCATCTGGAAAATTATCTTTATGTTTTTCATCCAAGAAGCAGAAATTTTAATGAATGTGTTTCTATAATTCTAATGAAAATGTTCATAAGCAAGTCGATCATGGGATAATTATGGTTTTGTTTTCGGCCACAACTTTTGCACATCATCTGCTTTTTCAGAAAAGGGTTTCAAATCTTAATGGCAAAATAACAGTAAAGAATAATGAAGTGACAGATCTTTGAATCATTTAAGTATTAAAGACAGGGACGGATAGTTCGGGCTTATTCTCTTTCTAAGACTTTTCTAAGACCTAAAATGTAACTATATATTAAGGAAGAAAATATGAGTGGAAAAAGAGAAGATTGAATGAAACCATGAAAAAAAATACTAATTTTATAGTCAAGAATTCAAACCCTATCTTATCATACTCATTACCTATCTGAGCTTGGGAAATGACTTAAACTTTTACTCATTGCAGTTAGTTATGATGATCTTTGATTTAAATCAACTAATCTATAAAAAAGATCATTGCTCCCCTACTAGAGAAGCTGTAGATAGACTCTAACAAATGGTATAAGCTAGAACATGTTCTTCTAACTTTTGGGTTTTTAGTATCTACCAAAAATATACCCTGATTCTAGAAGTTGTCTCCAGCAGGGTAAAAGTAATATACAATGCATAAGTTCAACAAAGATACATCCTATTCACTTGTGCTTAGATTCTGGGTAGCAAACTGGAGACAGAGAAGACATCATAAGCTGGAGAACATGTTATGGTCATGATGAGAGGACAGGCAAATAAATATACCATCATTTCAGCTGATGAACTACCATGCTTCATAAACAGGAAAAGCCTTGGTTTTTCAGTTGTATATGTGACTGATGATCTCTATGACAAAAGTAATGAGAGGTTAATTTTATTGCACCAGGAAGTGTTGTCTCTTCCTTAACTAGCCCCAGTTAAATGGACAGAGAACATTAGTATAAAAGGAGACTTTTCACAAGTTATGATCTTTTCCTTCCATGGACTATCACAAGATTAATTTCCAATTTCAAAATTCCATACTTCTTTGACTTTGGAGGGAATAAAAGGCATCTGATTGCAAAATAACTAATCAAAATTTGAGAGCTTAGGAGCTATCAGGTGCCTAAAACCAGCATAACCAAACAATGTTCAAAAGTATCACAAAGACCAAAATGAACAATAGAATGAAAAGACACCTCCCTCCTTCAATCTAGACTTCTCCCCTCCTCCTATTAAATCTCCTCTTGAATCCTATGCACTTGACACATGAGGAGATAGAAAAGAGGTTAAAGCATATAGTAGAGCAATAGTCAAAGACAATTTCACACTATGGGGGAGTAATTAGCATTTATATTACTCTGAAACAATAAAGCTGAGGAATAACTCCCACAGTAAATCTGATTGTAATCAGTGAAAATAGCCCCAAGTTTTCAATTCACCAAATCTTGGGAAGATAAACATACAACCTAAACAATATCAACAAACTATATTCAATAGCAAGCATAAATTTTCATAGAACAATCACATTTAGGGCACTGAATTTGAAATCAGGAAGAACTTGAAAACCTTCATCAGAGACTCACTAACATCAACAGGCCAGACCTTGCCCTAAACCCTGAGAATACAAATACAAGTTTAAAAAAAAAAAAAAAAAAAGGTTTCTATCCTCATGGAGCTTACTTCTAATGGAGGAAGCAACAAATAAAAAGAAGTTTGTGGAGGGGAGAAATACTGGAGAATTCCAGAGAATCTAACATGGTGGGAAATGAGACTTTTTAAATGGCCTGCTGCCCTCCTTCAGGTGAAGTTAACAGAGAAGCCCTCTCTCCTCTAATAAGGGGGAAGGCTCCAGGAAGAAAGATGATTTCAAGATGTGAGTTTCTGAGTTCCAGGGCAGAGGTAACCTTTCAAAAAGAAGAGCCTCTGGGATATGATGAAAAAGCCTAGAGGAGGGCAGTTTTATGACCTTGGTCAAGTAACTTAACCTATGTCTCCTTTGATTAGAACTTGAGGACCTCTAAAATTCCTCCAGATCTTACTTTACTATACTATGATGCAAAAGCATGATTAGGAAGATAGAAGGGGATTTTGTGATAATTCAGGAGAGAACAAACCAACTAAAATTCATAGATAGTAGTAAAGAAAAAAAAAGAATATTTAATAGATAATATGAGGGAACATATGTGAAATAAACTAATAAACTGAAGGAGCTTTTTACTTAATACTAAGAATACAATATGGCATAACAATGCTTCTTTTATAATATATTTGCAATTTTATTAGCCCTTCACCAGCCTCTTACACCATACAACTTCTTCCCTATCCAATGAGGAAGACCTTGTCTCATACTTCAGCAAAAAATTGGGGTGTTTGCCAAGAGATCCCTCTCCTGCTCCCTTCAAATTTTATATCTCTCAGTTGATTTTTCCCTACTATCTCTTCATTCTCTTCTGTCTCATATGAAGCATTGATCCATCTCTTTGCCAAGACAAACTTCTCTACATGTACCCCATCACTGCTTGCCCAGCAAATTGCTGCTCCCCAATTCTAATCGTTATTTTCTCCCTGTCTACAGGCTCCCATCCTGATGTCTACAAACACACTGGACTCTCCCCCTCCTTAAAACAAAACAAAACAAACAAACAAACAAAAAAGAAAGTCTCTTTCTATTTCCCCAAGCTATATCTCTATTTCTTTCTATCTATCTATCTATCTATCTATCTATCTATCTATCTATATCTATCTATCTATCTATCTATCTATCTATCTATCTATCTATCTATCTATCTATATACATATATATATATATATATATATATATATATATATATATATATATATATATATATATATATATCCTCTCCTTTGTAACTAAAATCATTGAGAAAATCATTTCCACAAGTGCCTCTACTGCTTCTCTTCTAGCTAGCATCCTAACACTCTTTGGCATCTAGTTATCATTCAATTGAAACTGCTCTTCTAAAGTGACTTTATTTAGACTACTTTCTCCTTTCCAAATTTTAAGGACACTGCTGTTTTACAGATCTATCTGACTGATTCTTCTCAATTTCTTTTGCTAGATCTTCATTCATGTCTACATACCTACATACATAAATGTATGCATGAATGTACAAATACATATGTATACATGTCATTGTTGTTAAGTAAAACAAAAGAGAATAAATAAGATGAAAACAGTATTAATATATGTGTATCCACATACATACATGTAGAAAGCACTCTTCATATCTATAGGATATCTATATCATTATCTATCACTATCTATTTATAACTATATCTATATGTGTCTGTGTGTATGTATATAACTATACATATACATACACAAAAGGAGACAGAGAAAAAGGGCAAGGGAAAAACAAAGAGAGAGGGAAAAAATAGAGAAAGACAGAGAGAATATTGTTATCTCAATTTTTTTTCCAGGAAAATTAGCAAGCTTGTAATTTTTAAAATTTAGCTTTATGGCTTTTTTGAAAAAGCAATAAATTTGATAATGTGTATATTAAAATAAAACTAGTTTTTTTTCTGGTTCTTATTTTGTTCAGTATCAGTTCATAAATGTTTTTCTGTGTCTTTAAAATTATCTATTTTTTCCAGCACAATAGTATGTCATCATATTCCTATACCATAACTTATTTGGCTATTCTTAAATTGTTGGACATCCTCAGTTTTTTCCCACAGTTTTTTTTTCCCCCCAAGTCAAGTTAACTAATATTCATTAAGTGCTTAATATACAGCACTCTGCAATCTAAAAAACAATACAAAAAGATCTGCTATAACTATTTTTGTACATAAAGAATCATTTCTCTTTCTTTGATATGTTTTG
The DNA here is from genome assembly GCF_048593235.1 of Sminthopsis crassicaudata. Taxonomy (NCBI): domain Eukaryota; kingdom Metazoa; phylum Chordata; class Mammalia; order Dasyuromorphia; family Dasyuridae; genus Sminthopsis; species Sminthopsis crassicaudata. The sequence continues at coordinate 540,246,377 of NC_133619.1, forward strand.
GGTATAGGCTTACCAGAAGGATTACTGGGTCAAAGAGGACCGATTATAAAATATGCTATAGCCATTACAGAGACATGACAGATTTAGGGCAATGAATGAGACATACACACTTCTATATACAATATCAAGGGAATTTGTTTAGCTTAACTATGCATTTTTAATAAATTTGTTGTTCTTTTTTTCCCCCTTAATCGATTGGGACATTAGTGGAAAAGAAAATAGATTTGTTAAGCTTTTAAAATTTTTCAAAATGCATATGGTTGCTAAAGATGTAAAATGTTCCATGAACTTTCATATGGAATTATTATATTTTAAATTTTATTTAACTTTTAATTTTTATAAGAGACCTCTCAAGAAATGTAAGTAACCTATAAATATTGGTAATGTCTAAAAAATCCTTTAAAAACCATCATGTTTATGTACATTATTCAGACCACACACATATGGTACGTATAAGTGCATGTATATATGTATACATGATGGAGTGTATGGATGTGTGTATAATCTTTAGATATACAATAATGCTCTTGGTATAACTCCTTTGATTTTTTTTATCATCTCAAGGCATTTAAAATTCTTTAATTTGTTTTAAAAATGACAAAAGTTTACATACTTATAAAAAGTGAAAAATCTGCACAATAATAGCTGGCATTTATTTAACAACTTAAGGTTTGCGAAGTTCTTTACTAATATTAACTCATTTTATATTTTAACAACATCCATATTTTATGTGGATTTTATAGGTAAGAAAACTAAGATTAAATCACGTGCCCAGGATTATAGAACTAGTAAATGTTTGAAGTTGAATTAAAACTCAGGTCTTACAAACTTCAAATTCAGTGCTGTTTCTTTTATACCATCTAGCTAATCAAGGCAGATTAGGTCCATATTATTTATGAATGAGCTATAGAGAGCCATATTACAGTACTAATTTTTTTCCTGAAAAAATTGCACTTGTTTCAGGAAATTTTGAATGCTAACTTTCTACTTTTAAATAGAAGATACTATTCCATATAACAGATCTTTGAAATTTTATAGTAAGGATGATTCACAATGTATTTAAAATTTCTTTTTTTCTTATTTTTTCATGTCATGGGTTAAAAATTCAGATTGAGTTTTTATGGTTTATGCATAATTTGGATATTTGACATTTTTGAAATAGAAAGATGAAGTGAGGACAAACTAAATTAACACTTAAAATATACATTTCAATTACCTTCTTATATTCCAGAGTTGGAGAATTGGATTTTACAATATAAATATATATATATATATATATATATATATATATATATATATATATAAACATTCTGGATAATTCAAGCACATATAGTCACATTCTATTCCCAATGACGCAGTGAATTGTCATCACCTTAAAAAACAGAGAACTGTTTTTCCAATATTTCTCTCATAGGCACCCCCAATTTCCATTGATGTGAGTAGAAAAAAAAATTCTACCACAAAAGCCAAATTCAATAAGTTATTAAATATGTATTAAAATTAAGGATTAAATAGCTCAGTTGGCTAGATATCCATGAAAATGAACCCAAACATCTAATTGACTTATACAGGAGAAAAAACGTCCTTTAGGCATAGTTCCAATTAGGTGTCATGAGCAAAGTCCAAAGTGAAATTGACTGACTGAATAAAAATTCATCTCTATTAATGGGAATAATTATTGAGATAAAAGTCTTATCAATGATAAATAAGCCTCGTTATCAACATATCTAAAACACAGAATATTCACTATGCTTTTACTCTGCAGTTATATAAGACATCTAGAATTTGGATTAATATTCAGAGAGTATAAAACCTTGTAATTATCCAGGTATTCCTATATATTTCATTTTTTGTTCACAACTCTGTGAAAGTAGAACTTAGAATGTGTTATGCCTACAGATAATGCCTACAGATTAAAAAACTAAGGATGAGAGTTCAATGACGTCTTCTGACATAAACTTATAGACAGGTACATATGAATGTGGACTCTTATGGGCAGTATCCTGTTTATTTCATTAAATTATTAAAATATACAAATATTATACATGATACTTGGTGAAGAGTCTATAATTTCATGGAGTAAAACAATTATTCAAATATTGTACATTAATGTGAGTGTCTATGTACTGGAGGGAAACTAGGTGGTACACTGGATAGAGTAATAGGCCTGGTATCAGGAAGACCTGAGATGAAATATGATCTCATAAACTTACCAGTTGTGATCCTGGGCAAATCAAATTGCCTCTGTTGCCTGATTTTTCACAACTACAAGAGGGAATAATATTATAATTGTGGTAATGATCAAATGGTTTATTTGTAAAGCACTTAGCACATTGCCTGGTAAATAGTAGACATTTATTAAATGCTTTTTTCCCTTTTAATTCTCCCTTCCTTCGTTCCTTCCTTCATTCCTTCCTTCATTCTATTCTATTCTTAGACATCACAACATAATTGTTAGAATCCTTCATAGTGATATGGAAGACAAGAAGATGAAAGAGTTTGGTGGGAATTGGATACTTTTTGTCTGTTTTGGACATGCTGAGTTTAAGATGTGTATGGTGACATACAATTACATATATATATATATATATATATATATATATATATATATATATATATATATATATATATATAATTTTATATCTGTTGACATACAATTGTATATATATATTATATATATAATATATGTGTGTATATATATATATATATATATATATATATATAAAATAGATAGTTGGAGATGAGGAACTGAAGATAAAGAGATGTTGGATGAAAAAAGTACACTTAAGAATCAATAAATGAATACTTAGGGGACTGATTAGATCATCAAGTGAATAATATAAAGATAGAAGAGCTATGCACAGACTTTGGAAAACAAGCAACAGGGGTGTGTGGCTGATTTAAGGTCCCTGTGAAGGGTGATTAAGCAGAGTGACTCAATGGGTAGGAGGAAAGCTAGAACAAAGTAGTCATAAAAACCTCAAGCAAAGAGATTCTTAAAATGAGAGTGGTTGATAGTTTCAAAGACTAGAGAAAGGTAAAACAAAATGTTTGGGATTGGGAGAAAGTCATCAAATTAGGCAACTAAGAGATTATTGATAACTTTAGAGAGAGCAATTTTGGATCAATGGCCTTCCTAAAATGTTGAATTTTGTGAACAATGGATAGTCCAACATGACTTAGTTAATTATTCTTTTAAAAATTAATTAAATAAAAAAGGGAAAAAAATACCCTAACTCAGGGATGTAAAGTATCTTGGAGGTAATCTGTTCTGTCCTCTTCATTTTACAAATGAAAAATTGAAACTTCAACAAATGAATATTACTTGCTAAATATTACGTGGATAGCAAAGTATGATTTTGTGAGGGATAGAAAATCCTATCCAAAAATGACTACTCAGAGATTACTCATAGAAAAGCAGAATTATTTATTAGAATCTCAAGAAGCAGACCCCATCTTGATCTGTGAGCCAAATTCACAGCAGGAGAGAGCCATTCCCTTGAAAATGTTCACAACTTTTATACATTTCAGGCAAAGAACCTCCAAAATCCCACCCTCCACGTGTTGTGATTGGTCATACAAGTCTGCCCTCCCCTATTTTGGTCAGTGGAATGCAAGATTTACAACCTTTGGTCACTTAATGCCACATTTGGACAATGGAATGCAGCCTAGGCCTTCATATGACTGGAGCCTAGTGGCCCTGGTTTATGTTAGCTAGCAGTCTCTGATCAATATGTCCTTAATCTATAAATTCTTCATCATATCTTACTCCCACACAATTTAAACCCAGGTCTTTTGATACTGAATAAAATGGTCTTTTCACAACTCTATATACCTTATTATCATCAACTGACCACAGTACTCCAAATGTGATTTGATCAGGGAATAGTAAAGTGTGCCAGCTGCTTCCTTATTTCTGGATTTAATACACCTCTACTTAATGCATTTTGAGATGGCATTAATTATTCTTAACTGAAATCAAGAGAAGTTTTGCCTAAGTAAAGTTGATTTGAAGAAAGGAAAATGTTTAAGTATCATCAAGAAGATGTTAAAAATCTGTTTGACAAATTCTTATTGACTTAATTACTTAGTGCAGATCAATTTGTACTACAGAGCTAGCTGAAATACTTTGGGTTGTTCATGGAGTCAAATTCAATTCAATTTAAAAATAATAATACTTTGTATGTGTAAATAACTGTTAGTTGCTGAGGGCTACAAATGTTTAGATTGATCTTTAATAAGTAATTTAAAAGAAACTTCTTTTTGATCATTTCATTTGAAAGAGAGATACCCTATGATTTCATTCTTACAGGGAATGACCAATGAAGAAACTAATTCTACTAATGTAGATTGTAAGCTACTCCATAATTGATAGTTTTAAAGAGTCACTCATGACACTAAGTTAAGTAACCTGCTCAAGGTCACACAGCAAATAACTGTCAGAAACAGCACTTGAACACATCTTTTTTTTCCTGACCAAGTATCATTCACTAGTGAACAATATCTCTCTTGATAATTAAAATGTGATTCAATTTATCATAATGATAACAAATTATACAATCTGATTATGCTTCCACAAAAATCCTGTAGTGATGTTTCACTATGACATGGAGATAAGAATTCTCCAAAGCTATGCCAGCAGACTTCCAGATTTTGCTAATACCAATCTAGAAAGTCATGAGACATCAGTTTATTAAAAGACTAATGAGTATCTGAGAGCTAGCTTAAGGTAGTACAATGAGGTTGATAACTATAATTTCCACTAAGGAGTAATTATTACTTGTATTATTTTTAGCCAGAGATGAGTTAAATGCAGAAATCTATAAAATGTCCACCCAATTCTGTTTCTTTAATAAGTATCAAGAAATGGGTTAAACGATCACATAAGAAACTCCTGAATGAATAAATGCATGAATGAAATGCATTTTCTAAGTATTATTATGTGTCAAGCACTCTGTTAAGCTTTAGGAATATAAACACATGAAAGATATGAAAAAGAAAGGAAAGTTGACCAAGGAATGGTAATGTGATTTGGAATTCATTGAGAAGTAGCAGATAACACTGTACCAGACACAATCAGTTGAAATCTTACCTATTAGAGCCCAAGTACCAATATCAGGAACCTAAATTTTGATGGATGTTGGAGGACTACCAGAGTGGCTACAGCATGGTTTGAAAAAATATTAGTTTAAGAATCAGGGTATTGACACAATAGGGAAAGGAATTAAATTATATCCATATTTATATTCTCACTAAGAATGGAAAAAGAAATGATTCTAGGATTTGACTGGATTGAATTGAAAAGTTTTAGCTAAATGGAAAGTAAACTCACTTTTTTAAAAAGAGAAAATATAAAAGCAGATAGTATCATACATCCACAGAAAACAAGTAATATAAAATTGTGGAACAGACAACTTATCTTGTATTCATAAGGAGAAGTATACACGTATAATGAAAAGAAATTTGAGAATAATACATATGTGAAATTATGTCAACTCAAACTTATCCCTTCTTAAAGCATGTAAATAGGCCTAAATTTAATAGAACTTTCTTCCTTATATTTAGCAGTATATATGTATTGTGTTTCTGTGCACAAGGCACTGTGCACAATGCATGATACAGATACTGAGGTAAATAATCTCTATCCTTATAGAGCAAACAATCAAGAATGGGAATAAGAGGGCAACTGGTAATAATAAGGAATGTGGAATTGTGGAAAGAGCATTTTTATTTAATATCAGAGCACCTGAGTTCAAATACTACCTTGCTATCCATGTAATGTTTAATAAATCATATCATTTATTGAGGCTTTGGTTTCTTCATTTGAAAAATAAAGGGAGAAGAAAAGACTGCCTTCAAGACTCAGCCCTGAGTCTAGAGTATCTTCCTCCTTTTTTATTTAATTACATTTTAAAGGAAAAAATTAACCAAGCAATATTGTACTACATGTTGTTCACAAAACTCAACAGCCATTTTCCTGATCCATTATAGATGCCATCTTTTTTTTCTTCATTTCTGACTGTCAGATTCCCTATCTTCCTTAAAGGCTCAATTCAGTTGTCCCTTGCTCCATGAAGCCCTTTCTTTCTTCCCAGTTACTTTTGTTCTTTCTTTTTTTCACATTTCCTAAAAAAAAAAAAAAAAAAAAAAAAAGATCAATCTTTCCCTTGTATAGTCAATCAAATCATACCCTAACACAATATACTAAAATGCATATTATAGTATAAGCCCTTTAGGAGATTAATGAAAAAAAAAAACAACTGTCATTTATATAGTGCTTTACATGTATTATATTATTTGAGCCATATAATTAACTTGGAGAGAAATCACTGTAAGTATTATTAACCCCATATTGCAGATTAAAAAAACTGAAATATAGAGAAGGAAAGTGACTTGTGTATAACCATATATTTGAAGATGGAATTAGGAAAAAACACAACAGTAAACAAGGCACAAAACACAGAGACAGGAAAACGTAGGTCCAAATTCTGCTTTGGATACTCACTATCATTGGGATTTCATATAAGTCACTTATCTTTCTGTGTCCATACTCTCTGTCTCTTTCCTGTGTAAACCAAGAAGGTGGGACTTAATAATTCCTAAGATTTCTTTGACCTTAAATCTATGCTGCTATTACAATCTAAAACTAAACATTCCTGACTTCAAGTCTTGAACTCAATAGATCATACTGTTGCTTGAAAGCAGGAAATGTTATATTTTTGTCTTTGTATTTGCATTGCATAGGACAGAGTAGTTACTTAATAAGTGGTAGTTAATCTGACATGGCATAAAATCTTTTAAAAGTTAATAAAAACCAATTATCAGACTACTACTTTCCAAACATTTTAGCAATCAAAGTGCATATAATTCAAAATTCTCTGGTAATATTCACTAGGGTTAACAGCATAGCTCCATGTCATTATACTTTGAGATGACTTTAGACATGACTTCATGCTATAGTGTTTTTTTTAATGGTTTTGTAATTGAAAATGTTAAACTCTCTATACATATAAGGTGTTATTCTTACTATACAGCTATAGATTTTCTAACTTTCTTCAAGTTTCTCTTCAAATCTTACCTTTTACAAAAGGGCCTTTTCCCTCAGTGTTAGTCCCTTTTCCCCTTCAATGTGTCTGACTTCTGATATTGTCTCCAATTTGTCATCACACACACACATACACACATACACATTATAGTTGCATGCATCTTATCTTATCCATTAGAACTGAAGGTCTTTGAAGTTTGGTAATATTTTTGCCTTTTTTTTGGATTCCTAATAGTAACCATAGTACCTCATACATAGTCAGGGTTTCATAAATGCTTCTTGACTTACTGATTCTGTAGAGAAAGTATATTATAATAAGACATAAAAGAATGCAAAAGACAAGGTAATAAAGGAAAATTAAAAAATATTATGAATGTAAAACTGTATGTATGTATGTAAGCACTTAGTAAAATACCTCTGTCAAATGTACTAAAGAAATTAATTAAAAAGAGAAAAAGAATACATTCTAAACTAATGTAAGTATTTAGGAAAATTTGCGTAAGTAAATTTTATTTTTATTTAATATTTTATATTTAATCATATTTGAAAAGAATGACAAATAAAATGCTGATATATTCATATTAAATATTAAAAATCATATTCATATGATTTTATTATGTAATTTTTAGTTCCATTGACAAAGGTCACAACCAATATATATTACTTCCCTTATACACATTGGAAAATCAGGTTCAAAAAGAAAAGTTCCCTATTTCTCTGACAAGCTCCAAGACTATTGTTAGTGTAAGTTCTTTTAAAACTCAAAAGAAGAGGCTCAACAAAGGCAGGTCTTGAATCACATTTTTATGCTTGGAGGCTCATCATCAGACTAATTGCCTCTATACACCTGAAAACTAGACCACAGCTCTAATTCTGCCCCCTTTCTGTGGCTGCCCTGTGGCTGAATTTTTACTTCACTCTGTACATTATAACTTCCTCCTAGCTCCCTAATCTGCAGGCTCTTAAGGAATGACTTAATAGCCACATTCTGACATAAGTAGCTCCCTATCTAAAAGTGGATAAGGTCCCTTCACTTAGGTCAGTAATTTCCCCTGTAGGTGCCAATTTCACAAGTTCTCCAAATCTGGTTTCCAGATCTGGAAATATTCTTCATGGGTTTCATTTGCTTTATTGTGGGCCTCCTCCTAGAAGTTGTTTGCATTTAGGTGTTGCTACTTTGGGTGTATATAGATATATGGAACTCTGCCTTGCAAATTGTGTTAGAAAAATCATATATTAATATTATCTTTGCTCTATTGTGCTTTTAAAATTTATTTTGTTAAAGAATTCCTAATTATATTTTAATCTGATTCTGGCCAAAACTAAGAATGCTGGTTCTTTGTTCCACGTTTTTGCTGTACATCTTCCACTAATTTGAAATATTATATGTTGTCAATTTTAAAATTCTAGGTATTCTCTACATATTATACATATACATATACATCTTGCTTATAATAGGTAGAAGAAAAACATCTTTGCTCAACTTTCATAATCTTTCTTTTTTTTTTTATTTAGAATTTTTCCCACAGTATATATGCATGAGTGATTTTTTTATAATATTATCCCTTGTATTCATTTTTCCAAATTATTCCTCTACTCCCTCCCCCCGATGACAGGCAATCCCATACATTTTACATGTGTTACAATATAACCTAGATACAATATATGTGTGTAAATACCATTTTCTTGTTGCACATTAAGTATTAGATTCCGAAGGTATAAGTAACCTGGGTAGATAGACAGTAGTGCTAACAATTTACATTCACTTCCCAGTGTTCCTTCTCTGGGTGTAGTTATTTCTGTCCATCATTGATCAAATGGAAGTGAGTTTACTTTCACAATCTTTCATAAAACTAGACTGTCATGTGGCTTTTTGGGTTTTTTTGTGAAATTACATTGAACTGAATGCATATTTAATATCTAAAAATACTGTATTTCCTGAGAAATCATGAAATAAGGTATACATGACATCAATGGTAGTGATCAGTAAACCCAGAATAAGTGTAGTTTCTGGACAAGCATATTATAGGGCAATGTTTGGAAAGATTTGTTTAAATTTGTCCATAGGATTGGTGTTACTAGATTAGATAATGCATTTTAAAGTAACTTGTGAAAAGGGATACAAAATATTTAAAGGCAATACCTTTAACTTTCTTCTTGTCATAATTCCTTTCATTTTAAAGTGATCTTTTTCCTTCCTTTCTTATTTCCTCCCTCTCCTCCTTTCTTTTTCTTTTTCCTTCCCTTTTTTCTCTTCCTTTTCTTTATCTCCTCTTCTCTCCAGCCCCTACATGAATGAATAGTATACTACTCACATGTCACTCTTCACATTCCTCAAGCAAAATCTCTTTGAAAGAAAACACATTAAGGCACTTGGTAAAAAAAATAATAATAATTGTACTAGATTGCCATATAGAGAATGCATTTATTGTTAAAGTCTTAAATTTTTCTTTTCATTCAATTGAAGATGTTTTATTCAGTTCTTAAAATGATTTCCCTGTTTGCATTACTTTTATTGTTTTCCTAAGAGTATGATTATAGACTATATTCAAGTTCCATATAAATCAGTTTTGGTTAAAACAGCAACAAAAATATATTCTATATGCAGAAATATTGCATTTGCCAGAGTAGCCCATATTCTCCTATGTCAGAGATATCAAAAGCAGCTGGGACAGTGAGTTTAAAATGAGGAAGCTATGGCATTACAATACAATTATGGTTGAATTACATTTGACTTCAGTTGTATGGAGACATTTCAGGTGGACATGAAGATTTGTTAATATACATGCAATGATTATTGCTCATTCAGGTATCATTTACAATATACAAAGAAGATTATCACATGCAATAGTCATTTGAGATGGACAATGATAATGATAATGCTTATGGTGATGATGATGTCTAGAATTTATATAGCACAACGAAATAAAGATATATATATATAATGTATGTATGTATGTATGTATGTATATATATATAATCTAATTTAATCACCTAACAACCCCATGAACTATTTATTATCTCCACTTTACAGATTAATAAGTTGAAGCTAAAAAGAGTATAGTGTCATGTCCAGGGTCACATAGTTAATGAATATCTAAGGCAGGTTTAAGTGTAGGTCTTTCTGCCACCATGTCTAGTATTCCTTTCACTATGCCACCTGTTTATAAATACAAGTATTTTCCTCATTTTATACATGAAGAAACTGAGACTCAATAAAGTCATATATACCCTTCTGAAATAATATTTCTAATAATGAAGAAATAATTATGGTCAGGCAACAGTGTATATGAAAAAGTGATGGTTGTTTTAGTAAATTAAAAATTAAACATATCTCAATTGTGTATAATAGTGACTAACGAGATAATGAGATAATGGTCTACATTATAAGGTAAAATATCCAGGATGAGGAAGCTAATTATGCCTCTGGCCTGGTCAAATGACATTTGGATTATTGTGTTCAGTTGCAGGTACCCTATTTTAGGAAAAGATAATGCTAGATTACAGCACATCCAGAGAAATAAAATAAGAATGATGATAGTGTTGTTTCATTGGAGGAAGAAAGACTTGGATGGACTGAGCTTGATCACAGAGCCTTCAAGTAGATAAAAGTCTGACATGAATAAGATGGATCAGGCTTGTGGGAAAGCTGAAGAGGATATAATCAGGAGTAATGGTTAGAAATTGGCAAGACACATATTTAACCTCTATCAGAATTTTTGCTGTCTTAGGGAGGAGATAGGTAAAAGAGGGAGAAAAAAATAGAACGTAAAGTTTAAAAAAAATGATTGTTGAAAACTATCTATACATGTATTTGGAAAAATAAAATACTATTAAAAAAAAGAAATGGGCAAGAGGTAGATTGTGGCTTAGAGTAAGGAAAATAACATATTTTTAATTTGTTTTTTTACCAATTTGGATCAAATAAATATATTTAAAATTTTATGTTTATATAAATTAGGACAAAATATTTATATATTTAGAATTATACATCAGTTTTCTAATTAAGATAAGAGAAGTATAGATATAGATCTGAGAGGGAACTCAGAATTATTTAGTCTTTCTCTCCACTATTTACAGATGAGAATACAAAGTCTCAGAAACAATCAGTGAGAAGCCCAAGACCATACATGTAGCAAATAGCAGAGTTGTGATTCAAACTCACATCTTCTAACACCAAATCCAGTGAATTGTCCAAACCTTAAATGGGTTGTCTTCTGAACCAGTGGGTTCTCCATCACTGGAAGTCTTTATAGATTGATAACCACTTGGCAGTGATGATAAAAAGAGGAATGACTTCTGATTCTGAGATGATAGAATTTAGTGATGCAGGTGAGAACTGAGTCTAACTAGGCAATTGTGACTAGTTAATCTTAAAATACTGCTGCAGGTGCTACTCCATTGGGAATTTCCATGACTATCTGATGACAATTACAACTACTGCTGCTACAACAACAACAACTACTATTACTACTACTATTTGTACTTTAGAACATTGCTATTTCTGAAATAAGGTTATGTCTAAAGTTCATTTTAGAGGCATAATTTACATTCTATAACAGCAATTTGGTCTTACTTATTTCTGTACACACACACACACACACACACACACACACACACACACACACACCCACCCATGTAAACCCAGAGGCAATAGGTGGCACAGTGGCTAGAGTTCTGAGTCTGGAATTAGGAAGACTAACTAATCTTCGTGAGACCCTAGCCAAGCCACTTAACACTCTTTTTGTTGTTTTCTCCCCTGTAAAATGAGCTAGGGATGAAAATGGCAAACCACTTAAATATCTTTGCCAACAAAACCCCAAACAGAGTCACGAAGAGTCAGATACAATTGAAATAAATGAACAATGAAAACTCATACACATATATTAGTGTGCATATAAAAGTATTCAGATAACTTACCACATACTGTTTGTTTATATTATTTAAAAGTTACCAATTTCGATTATGTCAATAATGATTACATATTATAACATCCTAATCATCCTATATAGAAGATATTTGTATGTATATAGCAAATATTCATAGATTTGATAAGGGTCATTCCAACATATTTTTATAAATAAACTGAAATGCCAAGTCAATTCCTTGTTTTCAAAAGACATTTGTGTAACAATTGCATAATCAAGTTAATTTCAACAAACTCCAGCAAATAAAAGTCACTTGACTTCTTGACAAATGAGAATAATTTGCCATGTTAAAATATGGCAAAATGTTTAAATTGGCCTGTGGGATATTCAAGGTATATGTCTTTGCGACTTTCAAATACCACTGCTTTTCTATATAGGATCTAAACAAATGGAATTAAATAGAGTAATTAGTTGAAGCCAACAAAATGCAGTATTTGCAATTGCTTTCCTTTCATCCTCTTCCCCCTTCCCTGCTCCTTAGCTCCTTCTTTCACATCTTAATAAAAAAGAAAAATAAAAACTAAAAATCTGTTGATCATCAAATTGGGATTGAAACCTTTTTGAGACACATATTGTGATTTGATTTTTCCATTTGAGTGTAGAAATATCTAAGGAACTCATTTAAATTTATGGAATCATAGAGTTTGTATGAGTCTCAGAAATAATATAGTCCAACTTCCTAGTATTTGTGATTTTACAAATATGCATTTAAGTGATTACAAATACCAAGGTCACACAGGTAATAAATGGCAAAAAAAGGGATTCAATTCCCAATTAGTTCAATTCAACAATTATTTACTAAATGTTTACTGTTTGTAAGGTACAATACTAATCACTGATAATATTGAAAGAAACATCTCACATAGTCTTTGTCTTCAAGAAGTTCACATTCTTCTAAGGGCAATGTCTAGCTCTTTATTTGAAATAAAAATAAGACACTTTCCTTTCATGAAACATGTCCTATTTATATAGAATTTTAGATTTTGTAAAGCATTGTCTGCACAACACAAAAAAATATGTTGAAGACATATATGTGTATATCTAAAAATCTATCTACAAATCTATCTCTATATAGTTTGTGTATATATTGGTATGTATACACACATATATGTAAGGTATGTGTGTATATATACCTATATATATATATATATATATATATATATATATATATACAAATATACATATATGTATATACTGATTATATGTGTGTGTGTATATATATATATATATATATATATATATATACATACATCTAGATACACATACATAATAGTTAAAGAAACTTAGAAAGTAGAAAGAAAGTGATTCTCCTATATTTAATATAGGTAGGGGCAGAATTTGGATTCAGGTCTCCTAGTTCTTAGTCCAGTATGACTTTCTTTTTCTACTTCAGTTCAAGTAGGATAAAAAAGAGAAAAGAGAATAATGCAGCAGCCTCTGTTAGCTGCCATTCTCAATGGAAAAAGGAAAGTTTTGAGCACCAATGAAAAATGTTTGTACCAGGGAAGTGTTGGACATGTCAAGTAACTAAGTCTGGTGAGTCTTTCAAAATAATTTCCATAATAGGTATGGAGAATTGATGAAATTTTACTGATTTTGTCCCCAAATTGTTATGTCTGTATGTTTTTTAAATGGTGAAACGGAAAAGAAAAAAAAAATTTGACTATTTAAGGAGAATCTCTAAATAATAATAATAGTAATGATGATGTTGATGATAAAAGTTGGGAAATTGTAGTTTTTACCAAAGACCACATAATGTTTTAATCAGCAATTTTGTAATTGTGTGTAAACCAGAATGTTACATTTACCCTGGGAGGTATATGATGACCTTAAAACCACCATTTTTTTTTTTTATAATTATTCACATTTTTCCCCCAATTTACTTTCCTTTTCCTTAGCAACAAAAGTCATTGTTTTGTCATAAGGAAGACTAACAAAGGAAAAACACACACACACACACACACACACACACACACACACACACATATATATATATATATATATATATATATATATATATATAATACATCAGAAAAACCAACATAAACCTGTTTGGCATTAAGCGAAGGTAGTGTCCCACACTCACATTCCCATATTTCTATAAAGATTCAGGGGGAGGAACACTTTGAAAGATTTTATTGAGGACCAACTTAAATCATTATAATTGCACTGCACTGAGTTTTGATTGGTTGTCACTCTTATACTTTACCTTGATGGTACTGTTTATATAGTTTTACTTCTTCAGTTTATTTCACTTTTCATCATATCACAAAATTTCCCCTTATTCCTCCCTTTTACACATTCATTATTTTAGTACAAATTAGTTTTACAATCCTATGCCAAAATTTGCTTAGTTATCTATTCAGTGAAAGCTAATTTCCAGTTTTTTCTTACTATAAAAAAGCACCATTTATTAATGAACACCTCCTATGAGTAAAACATTGGTATAAGACACTAGCAAAAATTACAAAGATTCAGACCTTATCTTTAAGAATATTATAATTGGGGACCAAAAATGAGAAAACAATGCAAATAATTCTAAATGAAAGTCATGGTAAAGAAGAGAGAGAGAGAGAGAGAGAGAGAGAGAGAGAGAGAGAGAGAGAGAGAGAGAGAGAGAGAGAGAGAGAGAAAGAGAGAGAGAGAGAGAACACAAGTCATTTAACCTGAATTCCCATGTCCTCATCTGTAAAAGACAAGGGTTAGAAGATTATCTCTAAGATGTCTTCTGAGTTCAAAATCTTATGACTGACTCTGATGTAAGAAATTATAAGTAAACAATAAAAAATGAAAATGTATTAAGACTTTGGTTCATATTTCACCTCTGACACAAGATATGACCCTGATCAAATTCCTTAACATCTCAATGTCTTAATCAGTATACAAAAACATAAATTGCACAAAAGGTATTTATCTGACTTTGTAGATGGAGTTACTTCATGAATAGTTCCTATACCAATGAAATACATGACCAATCTAATTTTAAATAAACAAACAACTAAAATAATTATTATTCCAAGAACTACATTAGAAACTGAATCAAAGAATGATTCTGAGTTATAAGAGGAAGATCTCATATTCTCTTACACATTCAGAAAATGCTTACTGTTGAAAGGCTTTGAAGAACAGGAAATACTTCTTTCTTGTCTCTTCTTTTAAATTGTATTTTATTTGTTTTCAAACATCAAAGAAACTTGGGAAGATTTGCATGAATTAATGCAGAAAGTGAAGTGAGCACAGTCGATATAAAAGTTCATACAGGAGCAATAAAAGAAAGGAATGAGTATGAAGACTTAAAATATTCATTATCAATACAATGATTATTCATGATTTTACAATACCCAGAAGAAGAAAATTGCCTGCCTCCTGACAGAAAGGCAGCACATAATATGTAGAGGGTGACACAAAATTTTGGTTGAATAATATTTCAACAGAAAAAGTGAATTTCACAGTGATAGGACAACATGAAGAAAAAGGTGACTTGGAAATGAATGGGACTAATTTTGGGGAAATTGAACAAATTTCATTTCAGTACAAAAGTAAGTGAGAAAAAAATATTAGGAGGTATGGCTGGAAAATGAAACAAAGACCAGAGTTCTTTATTGGAACTTTGTCTTCCCAGAAATCAGGTGGAGTTAAGATAATCAAAAGTCTTTATTCTTGGTCTTTTGAGATAGAGGTCAGGGAATTAGATCTAACAATCTCCACACCCCCTTCCTCTCTCTCCACAGTCAGGAGAATTGACTCAATTTCCTCCTCCTACTCCACCCACACAAGTCACTTCCCCTTCTTTGTCCACACCCACCAATCCAGCCAGCACAGAATGAATAGTTGGGGAGGGTCCTCCTTCAAACATGCTAATAGAGAAATGTCCAATTGGCAATTAGTCTCAAGTGCTCCATTATCCAAGTGCATTTGCTCAGTTCTAGCCCTTTACAATTCTTGAATGCCAGATTAATGATTATTCATCTTATTATATAAGAATGCAAATTTTTATTTGTCATTTTTAGATATATGAAGACAGTTCATCAAAATAATCCTGTAATTGATAAAAAGTAACCATTTGATTTACAAAGAAACATTTGTACCTAAAAGATACAAAATATGCTAAGTAAGCACTTGACTGAGAAAATTGTGTGACTCAAACTGATTCAGTTTTGCAAAACTGATTTCATTTTGAGATTTAAATATAATTTTTCAATAAATCCCACCTGTTTGTTAATCATGTGAATTGAATAGAATCTGTTTCATATCCCAGGAAAATCTACCTGTTGTTCACTTTCCCCTTCCAACTTCTGAAACTCACTCATCCCCCTCCCAATACATAAAGTCCTTAATCTTAGATACTGATTTATAGCCTGTTAATTGTTTTTTATGCATAAAAATCTGTTTCCTCCTGTATTGGGAGTTCATTGCCAAGCTGAGGTTGCCTGGTTGATTTGTTATACAACTGACTTACATTGTTTAATAAAATGGTATGTCCAAAAGCTCAAGCTTCTGTATCCTCAGTAATCTCTACTTTTTCCCATCACAAAGATTACAAAGATCAAAATGAACTAATTCCTGCTGTCACAGAGCTTAAATTATCTTGAGGGACTAAATATGGTGCACTTAAATAAATAAAAAGTAAATGTAAAGTAACTAGAGGGATCAAAAAAGAATTCTAGAAAGTGGTGAAACTTGAGCTGGGCTCAGAGGCATGCTAGGTATTTTAAGATGAGAAAATATCAATTAGACAATAGAATTGATTGTGCAAATATTCATGTTGGAGAATGTTTTCTTTGTACAGGTAACATCTAGCAGATCAGTTGGATAATACAGATATAGGGCTTTGTAAACTTAAAGTTCAACACAAATGTGAGTTGTAATTTTTATTATTATTTTAATTATTATTATTATGGAATGCCAGCACTGTAGGGCTGATGAAGAGAGAAAGACTGAGGGTAAGAAAACCAGTTAGGAAGTTATTGAAATGTTCTTAGTGAAAAGTAATACAAGTTCAAACCAAGGAGGTGGCAATTGGAATGAAAAGGAGAGACAGATAGCACAGGAGATGTAATGCACCAATCCATCTTATTTTTTCATTTCCAAACCATTTTTTAGGATTTTATAGATCAATATTTATTACTGGATAATACTATATAGTGCTTTAGAGTGGAGAAAATAGAATGATAAACACAACCAAGTCAAAATATATAACCAAATTTATGATTTTGCTTTAAAATATGATTTATAGCTACTTACCTTTGGATTCAACCCTTATTATAGTGTAATTGCTTTTATGTAAACTTGCTCCCCAGCCAGATTTCTAGTCTACAGTGATCAATCCATACACTCCTGAACATAGTCTGATTCCTAGTCCTAGATCCTCCCTTCTAATCTAACTTATATTATGGGGCTGAGATGATTCTAGAACCAGGTTTTTCTCTTAAGAGTGAAAGAATCACAGACTTTTAGAGTTAGAAGAGATACAGTCTTAGAGAAATAATTATAAAATATGTATATAAAAATAATTATGACTAATATACATGAAAAGTAGTCACAGGCATGGGTTTGACAAATTGGAGTGCCAGTTTAACTTAATCTAACAATGTATGCCAAAGACTTCACTCTCTGGACACGTTTATCCTCTAGTGGCAGCACTAGATCTCAGAGTTCTTAGTCTACCTATGTCATTGTCCAAGAGATTCTTCAACTAAAATAAATAAGAAATAATTAAAGAAATAAATAATCTTATATAAATTACCTTTAATGGTGATCTTGGCTCATGATCATATCAGGTAAGGAGTCAAATCCTGGCTCAGATGTTCAAGTCTTTTAATCCCTTGGAGGCTCACTTTTCTCATCTGCAAAATGGGGGAAATGATACGTGAACTTCCTAACTCAGAGATTGTTGAGAAAAAAATTTGCTTGTGTAAAATTAGTTAAAAGAAAGTTTGTCAAGACAATCAACTAAGCAAATTTATCCCAAGAATATTTAAGAAAAAGGATAAAATACAGGAGATTATATGAAAAAATATAAACATTATAATAACAAATTGTTTTTCCTTTTAACAGTTGAATAGGTCCACTATAACCTCATAGTTTTTTTATAAAGGGAAATATATAAAGACATAAAAAAGAACAAAGAACTGGACAAGTACATTTAAAGTAGATCCTTATTAGAAGTGAGACAATTGGGAAGATATTGTGAGATTATTATACAATATACCTTAAGAGAAGTTCTCTAACCTGAACATTTAAAAAAGCACCATAAGGATTTTGATATCCATGGACCTTTATGCTTTACTTTCCACCCATATAAAATTTCTATGATTACATTTTAGAAATATATCTATGTCTATATCTGAACCTCTGACTGTCAATGCCCAAATA
Source organism: Sminthopsis crassicaudata (assembly GCF_048593235.1). NCBI lineage: Eukaryota > Metazoa > Chordata > Mammalia > Dasyuromorphia > Dasyuridae > Sminthopsis > Sminthopsis crassicaudata. Next base: position 540,264,725 of record NC_133619.1, read on the forward strand.
CTTTTCTCTACTTCTAGCTAAAAACACTCCCCTCAATAGTACCATTTTCTTTAACATCTCACACTTGATCTAAATTCCCCCTTGCACATTATTCTCTGAATGTCTGCACCATTATTAACAAATATGTTTTCATCTCAAATCTATTCCTTTCTCTCTTTCTTTCCAAATTCTGGAATTCTTTAAGACCTTTTTCCTTTCTTATGCTGCATAATGCTAGAAGCAGAGAAAAGTATTTGGGCATCGACAGTCAGAGGTTCAGATATAGACATAGATATATTTCTAAAATGTAATCACATTCCCTGACTCCCAACCTTTCTCCCCATCCCTGATCTTGTTCTCAATACTAAGGGGTTTCATACAACTATGCTTAATTTTCCTAATTTTTAATTCCCTATGTGTAGTTGTTGATACTCTTTTTTTTAAATATCCACATATTCCATTTCCATGTTTATTAAGAACTCTGAAATTCCATTATCTAGTCATAATATTTTACTGTTACATCTTTTCTAAAGTCTCTTAAAACTAGTTCTCATCTTCATCCTCACCATAACTTTTTTTGCTTCTATATTCAATTACTTTTTAATCAATCATCCATCCATTGCTGACATTCTCTTTTTCTTCTTGTGACCGTTTGTTGAATCAATTAAATTCTACACTATCCTCTGAATTCAAATCCTACCCTGTTTTGTCCTTTCATAGTTATGCTTTGCCAAATCACAATCTTACATTTATTTCAATATTTACTCTTATTACTCTTATTCATTTGGTACTACACAGTTGTAGAGAAACTAATGCAAATACACTGAAGGAATCTACTATGAATTTATGTCATATAATCTTAATTGGGCCCTTACTGAAGCAAGGCAGACCTATTTTCCTCATATAGTATTTATCATACTATAATGTCTATTCCAAATATTTTCATCCTTCCTTACACCCCCAACTGTATTTCTTTTTTTGCCCTTCCCAGTTGAGGATTTCATGTTTTATGGCAGAAAACAAAAAAAAGAGATCATTCACAGAGAGCTCTTTTTCCCCTTTTTTCTATCCTTATCATTCAGAACTCTTTCCTCACTATATCTTCCCACATCAAACATGAAGAAGTAACTTCTCTTTTTAAGCACCATGAATCTCTCCATTCTACCTTGAACCCATTCTTTCCCAACTTTTCCAACCTCAGTCATCACTACACTTTCTCTAATCATCAATGGCTCCTTATATACTGGCCCTTTCCCTGTTGCTGATAAATATGCTCATATCTGTCTCATACAAAAGCAGAACAAAACATAAACCGAAAAAGTCTCACTATTCCTGCCAGCTATTACTATGTTTCTTTCTACTATCTTTCATTTTTCCTTTGATCCATCTGATTGGTCCTTTTTAGTTTCCTGTGATAGAGCATGCTTATTAACCATGCAGATGATTCTTAAATCTACATATCTAGTCCCAACTTTCACCAGATTTTCAATTCTACTTTGCCAATTCCCTTCTTTAACGCAATGTACCATAGAAATTTCTAACTCAACATGTCAAAACAAGAACTCATCTTCCCCCAAAACCATTCCAACTTTCCAACTATCCTCCATAGGCACAACTATCTTCCAAATCTCTCTTTTCACTCACAAAAATATGACCCTAGAATGGGTCCTCATTACTTCTTGACTGGACTACTATATATTTTTCTCATCAATCTCATCAATTCTCCATTTAGCTGCCAAAGTAATTTTTCCCCTTTAGGAAAACTAGAATAGTTCTCACCATATCACTTCCCTCACCCTACTCAATAAAGTTTAGTGATTCCCTATTTCTTCCAAGATTAATTGTAAAAACTTCGGATTGATTTTTAAATATTTTCACAATCAAGCCCGTTTTTAGGGAAAAAAAAAACAAAATTCTTTCTATGATATCACCATGATAAATACATTGCTAAAAGCTTATTAAATTTATTGAGTGATAATCAGTGGTAGATATACCAATCAAGGATTGGACACATTAGTAGTAGGAAATCCTACCACCACTACCATCACAGCCTCCATAAGGTTCACTGTGAAACACATAATAGCAATAGTTAGCCACTTTTGGGGACTCAGATCTTTAATGCAAATAGAACTTAGAGAAGCAGTCCTAGGTGGGAGCTATATATTCACTAATTGTGTAAATACTAAATAAGGCTGTGAAAATAAATTGGACTTATTCAAGTGGTAATCAACAATGAATACCATCTTTAAAATTTACAACTGAATGAAATATGTAGTTAATATTAAATTCCAGGCTGTTTATTGTTTATTGATTATGAAAAATTATTTATTTGGAGAGGATAAAAGGCAGGCTCTTTTCCCTCAAGATGTTTGTAATTCATATATCCAAATAACTCCAGAATCTTTTAAAATGCAGTAGCAGGAATAATTATATTCAAAGAGTGACTTTATAATCATAAAAACATAGCAGTGCAAAAAAAAAAAAAAAAGGGGGTGAAAACTAATGCTCATCAGATACATGCATGTCATTATATTAATAGAAAATCAGTATAACACCTAAGTTGAAGAAAGTTTTCCCTGTGTGAGATCTTCCAGATTCTCCTATTTTTGGAAGACACTGCTAACTATATCAATTCTAGGTTCATCATAGAAGCTCTTAGAAGAGATCTGAAATCGTTCAAATGAATAAGGACAGATAATACAAGGAAGGCCAAGTTGATGAAGTATGTAAATTTCCCAGATTACCACGCACATTGGGAAAAATAACATCTAATTTTAATTTGTCAGTTTGTAAATCTAGGATAGACAGTACTCATAAACAACTTTATCTCACAAATGAACAGGAGAGAAACAATCAGTATTGCCATAAGGAAATTACACATATCCTTTTAATTACTTCAAATTTCCAATGAAAGTAAAAGTCTATCTTTATATTAACATTCTACTAGTGTTTTATAGTAATGAATCATTGAGTTCAGTAGTATCAGTAGAATTTAAAATGAATATCATGCATAGGACAATGGAAGGACAAATGGTATATGAGTAAATTATAACAGATAGCCAATCAGAATTAAAAGATATTATTGAGGATTCAGGTAAGGTGGGATGGGGAAAAGCCATAGTGCCAGTAGCTTTTCAATGGCAAGAGTGAGTAAGGAAATTCTCTACTATGTTGAGCAAATGCCTTGCCATGAATTTATGAGGAAATGTTGACCATATAGAAGTGCAGATGTGGGTGAGTTGTATTCTGAATATTTGAAATAAACCACAAAAAGTGCAATTAGGTGGTATAGTGAATATATCATTAGCCCTGGAGTCAGGAGGTCCTACGTTAAAATCTGACTTCAGCCACTTGATATTTTATTAGCTGTGTGACATTGAGGAGGTCACTTAACTCCAATTACCTCAGGGAAAAAAGAACAGTAATAGATGAGATAAAAAAAAAAAAAAATCCACTAGCATTAAGATTAATATAAGTACACAAAGCAGTTTACACTACCAACTGTTATTACTATATTCTTTAGTTCTTTGTGTAGTTTTTTTTTAATTGAAAAAGGAACCACAGTACTTATTTGATATAAATGCACAAGTTATATTGTTCAAAAAAAAATCTATATCTTATATTTATACTTACATTTTGCTATACTTACAATTATTTAATGATCATTTTTCACTTATAGTTATTTAATGATACATAAAAATGGAATTAAGATACTAGTTAAATAAGCAAAGCACCAAAATAAACACATATTAGAAAATGAGCATATTTATGATCTATGGTTTTTAAAGTTTTGACTTCTCAATCCGCCATGCTATGTTTTTTTTCTGACCACAATTTTTTTTCCTTTATTTGAAATCCCCTATATGTTCAGTCTCCTATTCTATACCAGAAACTTCTAGTTTCCTTACTGATTATCCTTGGTTATGCCCCCAGGATTTGGAAATCCTTCAAATCTGCCTAAAGATTTGGAATTGCATGAACTTCCATAGACTCTTACTCTTGTCATTTTTTTTCATGGGCAACAACAGCATGGGCTCACTCCTACTACCATAGGCTGAAATTTATCATGCCCAAGGCTCCCTGGTGACATCTTTGATTATATCTGTTCCTTGACCTTTTCTAAGTTCCTGGTCCTGGTTCTAGATATCTGTCTTAGTATACTTTCCATTCTTGTCTCTGACAATATTTCTTTGTTCCCTTGGTTATTTCAGGATAAATGAACAGTGGCAACTGGGAGTTTTATGTTTTAAAATAATTTTGTAAAAATGAACTTTTGAAAAATGAAGATGAACATTATAAGCATAAAATGATATTTTAAAAATAAAGGTATAAGACTTAGAGGAAAGCTTCCAGCATGTGAGGTAAATGCTCAGCAGAAGATTCATCAAAGAATGTGGATTGTAAGCTGCAAAAGAATGGATGGTTTGGGATCTGTATCCATGGATAGGATTACCCATAAGAATTTGATTAAACATCCTCTTCAGTATTGAGGGATGAAGGAGAAAAATTATATCAACTGGTTACTATAAGGCATTTGGAAAGCTTAAAGGAAGATTTGGTCTTCTTTTCTGAGCTCAACATATCACCTTTGCCACTATAGCAGAGTAGTAGCTAGCCATTCTCAGTACAGAAGAAAAAGCCTTTTCCTGGCTTGCTCCTTTATACTTTGTCAGCCCAGTCAGTGGAGAATCTCTATTATACAGATTCAAAATTGGGGTTACCAAGTGCCTCTAGGAGTGAGAAAGAGATGTGGCATCTATTCAAGTAGTAGATTGCCACTTAGCCCTGCTCCTGGCATCCCCTATACACAGACACCTGCTTTGAGGGAGGTTTGTTTCAGGGACTCTGCAGAGGCAAAATCAGCCAAGCAGTTAATCAGCAGCATTTCTGAGAACCCCTAACGTGCACTGATTACTATATCAAGAGCAATCCCATGCAGAGTTATTCTTCCTGTCTGTTTTTGTTTTGTGTTTTAAAGAAGAAGAGGGCAAATGAGGGAGGCAGCTGGCATGAATTCTTTTCTATGACTTCAGGGCTGAATGCAATAACTCTTCTCTTATCTAGCCATCACTGACCATCTCTCAACTTCTCTTACTCTCCTTTTGTCTCATCCCTTCCCCCTCAGCACATGCACTTATGTGCTCATAGAACTTAGAGGTATAAAACAAGTGTTGGTTTCAATGACAGCTCTGTGGTATAGAAGGCCAGTCAAATAGGAAAACGGATTCTGTTAATAACACCACTCAAAATGCTGTTCGGCATATACCTGAACAGTCAGAACACCTAGAAAACACTAATGAGATTAATTAGAAGAGTATTTAGGTTATTCACTGTTGTGGAAAGTTTCTATTGAAGCTGTTAATAAGATTTCTTGATAAAAGCCTTTAATTAACAAGGTTTTAATCTCTCTACAAAACCTTTTCCAAGAATCATTTCCACTGTTAAATTACAGCTTTCAGTGTAGGTCACCACTGATAAATAAGAGGTTTATTCCCCCTGCCTTCTGCTAACCTGACCTATACTAAGGAAGAGAAAAATTAATCCTGAATCAGAAATCTGATTGGCCATCATGAGGAATCACACAGAGAAAAAATGTAAAGGATGTCGTTAGAAAGGTTTATTACAGAAAATATTGGACCATTTATGGAATAAAAGTGAAGAAAAACTTGGGAAAGCAACATAGTTTAATAGACCAGTGTGGAACTTAGAGTGAGAAGATAAAAGAAACAAAGGAAGCATGCATTTATTAATTATTTACTGTATGCTTGACTGTGATGAACACTTTTAAAAAATCCTTATTTGATCCTAATGACAATTTTGGGAGATAAACAGAATAAATGACCAAGAGACCAGAGATAAATTCACTCCAAGACCAGTACTCCATCCATTATACCACCTAGCTGCCTCTAGTCAGAGGACTTGGCTACAAATTCTGCATCTCTCATGCACAAACTAGGTGACCTTGGGAAAGCCAATTAATCTCTCCACTATTTCATCAGTTATGAAAAAGATGAGTTTGAACAGTATGACCTCAGTGGTTTCTTCAAACTCTCAATCTATGATCTTATGAAAGATGACCTATTTGCTCCATTGCTATGCAAAAAACCTATCAAGAAATAGTGGAAGGTGTCTATTACATTTAGTAAGTTCCCTCAAATGGGAAAACATGGAAAAAATAACATGAGAAATCGAAGTGTAGACTGATTGCAATCTGTACTAGGGCAGACTGGGCTTATATTAATGAGAATACATGTAACAACACAATTTTTATATAGTATTTTAAATTAATTCAGTCAGTCAGTAAGTATGGGAATGTGCATTATTTATTATGTGCCAGTGACTGTGCTCAGCACTAGGAATACAAAGAAAGGCAAAAATAACCCTTGTCCTCAAGGAATGTATATTATTTTTTCTTTCTTTTTTGGTCCTCAAGCTTCTCCACTTCCCCTTTATAAAATAACTTAAGGAAAGATATTAATGGATGAGGGATTTTTAGAAAGGGAACATAAATGTTTCTTTTAAGATTTTAGATGAAAAAAAAAACACCTAGTTTAATAGTTAGTGGGTTAGAGAAAGTCTGGAATACTTACTTGTAAAGGGCTAGAACTGAGCAGATATACTTAACCTAGATGCAAGGTAACCTAGCACTTAGAGTTAATTATCAATTGCACAATTCTGTATTAACATGTTTGGAGGATGACCCTACTCAACTCTATGCTGGCTTGATCTGTGGGTGTGGTGAGAGAAAGGAGGAGAGATCTGTGGATGGAGCAGGAGGAGGAGGATAATTCTTGGACTGTGGAGAGAGAGGAAGGTGTGGGGATTCCTAGATCTGATCCCCTGACAGTGACCCCAAAAGACCAAGAATAAAGACTTTTGCTTATCCTTACTCCAGCTGATTCTATGATATCCAGGGTCTCAACATTTGGTGTCCAATGTGTGGGCCAAGCACCCTACTTTCACTGAAGTCCTCCAGTGACCAGGAAATTAGATGAGTATTTTAATAGACAAACAAGGAACTTACTTTGTTAAGGGCTAAACTAGTAACCTTTTATAACTGAAATGGGGCAGATGTTAGGAAAAGATTCTCCCCTGTCCCCACCCCTACCCCCAACCCCACTCCAAAGTGACTATAGAAAGCATGCTTAAGGCAGTAGGCGCTGACCCCGGTGTGCAGCAGTCCCTAGCTCAGGCAGTCCGAGCTCCAGCCGCAGCCTCAGCCGCAGCCACCCCACCACCTCCTCGCCGCCAGCATGTCTCTCTCCAGCAAACTGACCTTGGACAAGGTGGACCTGAAGGGGAAAAGGGTCATCATGAGGGTAGATTTTAATGTTCCCATGAAGAACAAGGAGATAACCAACAACCAGAGAATCAAGGCTGCTCTTCCTACCATCCTTTACTGTTTGGATAATGGAGCCATGTCCATTGTTCTGATGAGCCACTTAAGCCGACCTGATGGTATCCCTATGCCTGACAAATACTCTTTGGAACCCGTGGCTGCAGAGCTTAAATCCTTGCTGGGCAAAGATGTTCTGTTCCTGAAGGATTGTGTGGGTCCAGAAGTGGAGAAAGCCTGTGCTAACCCACCTAATGGTTCTATCATTTTGCTGGAGAATCTTTGCTTCCATGTTGAAGAAGAAGGAAAAGGCAAAGATGCTTCTGGGAACAAGATCAAAGCTGATCCAGCTAAAGTAGAAGCCTTCCAAGGATCTCTCTCCAAGTTGGGGGATGTCTATGTCAATGATGCTTTTGGTACTGCTCACCGTGCCCACAGTTCCATGGTGGGAGTGAATTTGCCCCAGAAGGCATGTGGTTTCCTTATGAAAAAGGAGCTGACTTATTTTGCCAAGGCCTTGGAGAGCCCAGAGAGGCCCTTCCTGGCCATATTGGGCGGAGCTAAAGTTGCAGATAAAATCCAGTTGATCAACAACATGCTAGACAAAGTCAATGAGATGATCATTGGTGGTGGGATGGGTTTCACCTTCCTCAAGGTGTTTAACAACATGGAGATTGGAACTTCTCTTTTTGATGAAGAGGGGGCTAAGATTGTCAAAGACCTGATGGCCAAGGCTGAGAAGAATGGTGTCAAGATCACTTTGCCTGTTGACTTCGTCACAGTGGATAAGTTCGATGAGAATGCCAAGACTGGCCAAGCCACATTGGCCTCTGGCATCCCTGCTGGATGGATGGGTTTGGACTGTGGTCCCGAGAGCAGCAAGAAGTACGCGGAAGCCGTGGCCCGGGCCAAACAGATTGTGTGGAATGGACCTGTTGGAGTATTTTGAGTGGGAAGCCTTTGCTCTAAGGAACCAAAGAGCTCATGAACAATGTGGTGGAGGCCACCAAGAGGGGCTGTATCACTATCATAGGTGGTGGGGATACTGCCACTTGTTGTGCCAAATGGAACACTGAGGACAAAGTCAGCCATGTGAGCACTGGGGATGGTGCCAGTCTAGAGCTGCTGGAGGGCAAAGTCCTCCCTGGGGTGGCTGCCCTGAGCAATGTCTAACGGGTACCACTTTCTGACCTGCTGCTTTCTGTGCATCACCCTTCCAACATGACACTGCAGTTCTTCCTGTCCCTTTCCTTGGCACTAGGCAAGTTTCTCCATCAAGACTCAACCAGTGGCCAGAAGATGGGGCAATGAGGGCCCCAGAAGCAGCTCAACTCAACTTTGTGTTTCCTGGGTGTGCCTGTTGTCAGATCTCACTTGAACTTATTTAGTGTGTCTAAACCATTGTTGTGATCTGTAGAGTATATAAATATATATTTATATATGCATATATATATATATATATGTATAATATATATTTATATTTTGCCTTTAGAAAGAAAAAAACAAATAACTAAAGCCATTGTTAGCCATACTCTTGAAATAGTTTGTTCTGTTCAGCTTTGTCAGTAGCTGTTTTTGTCATTACCCACACACATTATGGAAACAAGAAGAAACTCCAGTTTGGGGTTGGGGGCAGGGGGCAAGGTTAACCTGTTAAATAAACATTTCATAAAAGTGCCAGCTCAATTAAAAAAAAAAAAAAAAAAAAAAAAGAAAGCATGCTTAAGTTAATTGAGGGGTTCGGTTTAATTATAACCTGGGAACAGATTGCTAGACTCGGGTACATTAAAATGCATTTCCCCTTGGTTCTTAGAGGAAGAAGAAATAAGTGTAGATAATTGGAACTTGTTGGACAACACACTTTGCGAATTCTACAACTATAGAGGTCCTCTTTCAATTTCCCAGAAGCACTTTTATATATATTATATATATATAATATAATATATATATATTATAATATAATATATTTATATATATTATATTATATATACGTATATATACGTATATATATATTATATTATGATAATATAATATATATATATATAACATTTCAAACAGTCATGCAAGTGGTAGAAAAAGCAAAATATTTTAGAAATGGCCAGATGAGGAAGTGTGAGGAAAAAGAGGAAGATTATGGACTTCTCAAGACCTTGCCCGAGGGCATGTGAATTTAATATCATTTCAAATGAAATGGTGATTCTCTAGTCTCTTGAGGCAGTTTCAAACCCTGTTTAGTGGAACAGATTATTGACAGGCCTCCCATCAACTCCACCTTCTGGGATGGAGGAGGAGGAGTAGTTCGAGGGAGCAGTGATATCACCAGCACCTCCTCCCCAGCAATCACCACATCCTATGACTAGATTGCACAAAAGCAGTTCTTAAAGCTACAGAAGAAATCTGAGACTTCACATTTATAGAGTGATTCAATAGTTTAACTCTTCAAGTCAAGAAAGTAGAAGATAGGCTCCTTTTGATAAAGACATCCCAAAGACCTGAAAAAGGCTTGCCCTCTCCATGGGCTACACCAGCTTATGTTAAGATGCTATGACAGAATTTGGCTTATGAAATCTTAAGCCCTATGACTGGAAATCTATAGCAAGAGTATGCTTAGTACCTGGACAAAACTTGTTGTGGCTTTCTGAATATAGTGAGCTCTGTAGGATTCAAGCCCAACAAAAGAGTCAAAGTGGAGTTAATACTTCAATCACCTGTGACCAACTAACAGGTATAGGTTCTTATACAGAAATTTAAGTACAGATTAATTACTCCATAATAGCATATGAGCAAATTGCTGCTGCTATCAAAGCATGGACTTCTCTCCCCCCAAAAAAACGACAAGGGCAAGACCTTCACAAAAATTGAACAAGGATCAAATGAACCCTTTGCTGATTTTGTGGGACAATTTCAGACAGCTATCATACAGACTAATGGTGAAAATATAGTAACAGACATTTTAATAAGGAAACTTGCTAAAGAAAATGCTAATGAGGTTTGCAGAACGATTATACTAGGACTAAACAAGGATGCTACTTTAGAGGAGATCATAAGACTCTGTGCCACAGTGGGCACAATTGCCTTTTGTAGCCAGGCTATGATGCAGACTTCCCAAGATCCCAACATGGTAAGACAGGGTCGCTTTTGGCAAGGGGTTTCCAGAGAGACTCGTCAATGCTTTCAATGTGGTAAAGTAGGGCATCTGAAAGCTCAATGTTGGTATAGAGACAAAGTGAGAAAATAGGCTGGGAGAACAAGACCCAAAACCCCATGTCCAAAATGCAACAGAGGCTTCCATTGGACATCAGAGTGTAGACTGATTCAGGGAAACGGGATGAGAGGCCCAGCTCCAGGGCCCCAGGCAAAAAACACTTGGGGCATGATGGCAGCCGATGCCACACCCAGAGAGTGCCTCCAAGTCCAATACCCAGACATGACCAATCAGCCAGGAAGCCATCTGATGGGAGAAAGGGATTATACAATCAATCAGCCAGGAAGCAACTTGATGGGAGAAAGGGATTACAATTGGGGAGAATAGAGTTGCATGCAGCTGGTACAACTGAGATTACACCCTGGAGAGGTGAAATCTGTTCCTCTCCAACTTATGGATCCCTTGCCTCCAGACACAGTAAGCTTGACCATTTCACCTCCTGAGAGTACTTACAAGACAGTGTTCATTCATACACTGATGTGGGAAACTGGGGAATGTGTAGATAATATCCCAGTCACTAACACAGGTAAACAATGTTTGACTTAACAACCAGGAGAAGTAGTGGCATCAGGTTTATTAATAAGCAATCTGGTGATAATCACCCATATTCTGACTCCAAGCAGCTGTGACAGCTAATCAACCTACGCTCACCATCTATATAAATGACATACTATTAGAAGGATTGGCAGACACTGGTGCAGATCGCAGTCATTAGAGGTGCCAATTGGCCCAGTCACTGGCCAAAGATTAAGGCAGGCACCTACATGTCTGGTGTAGGAGGATCAATAGCAGCTGAAGTTAGTGCTACCCTTTGAGATGGATATTTGAAGGCAAAATAGGAGTTTTTACTCCTTTTGTAGTTGAAAAAATCCCCATCAATCTGTGGGGAAGAGACATTTTACAACATTTAGGGTTAAAAATGAGTACTTCGATTTTTTAGGCAGGGCTGTTGCCTTTCACCCATTCTTATCCAATGGAAAACTGATACACCAATGTAGATAGAACAGTGGCCCTTAGGTAGCGATAAAATTGAGGCCTTACTAGACATAGTACAGGAACAACTTGACCAAAGACACTTACAACCTTTTCTAAGTCCTTGGAATCCCCAGTATTTATTGTAAAAAAGAAATCTGGAAAATGGAGGATGTTGACTGATTTAAGAAAGGTAAATGAACATATGGAAACTATGGGAACTCTTCAATCTGTACTTCCGTCTCCTACTCAATTGTCTAGAGAATGGCCTCTTTGGGTTATAGACATTAAGGATTGTTTCTATTCTATTCCTCTATATAAGGAGGATATGAAAAGATTTGCCTTTTCAGTGCCCAGCATTAACTTAGCTGAGCCTTATAAAAGATATGAATGGACAGTTTTGCCACAGGGAATGGAAAACAGCCCTACTATGTGTCAAATGTATATTGCTGCTGCTCTTTCTCCAGTAAGAAAAGTATTTCCAAAAGTAATGTTATTACATTACATGGATGATATATTGGGATGTGCACCTGAGGAACAAATGTTAGAAGCAAGTCTACAAAAAAACTCATAGAAATATTAAGGAATTATGAACTGCACATAGCTCCAGAAAAAATTCAAAGACATGCTCCTTTTCAATATTTAGGATATGAAGTATATCCTAAGGTGCTTACAGTACAATAGAAAAGCTAAACACCTTAAATGACTTTCAGAAATTGATAGGAGATATCCAATGGATGTGTCCCGTGCTAGGCTTGACTACCTATCAATTGCAACCATTATATGACATTTTAAGGGGAGACAGTGCTTTAAACTCACCATGCCAGCTTATAAAAGAAGCTCAAGAGGCTTTGAGAGAAGTTGAACTGGCTTTATCCAATGTAGTTTCACTCAAAAATCCTTGGAAATATCAGCTTTTGCTACTCAAGAGGCACCCACAGCAGTCCTTCATCAAGGAGACAGTGTGATAGTGGGTGAACCTCCCAGCACAACCAGAACAAAGACTTACTCCTTACCCAGTACTTGTGGCTAGAATTTTATTAAAGGCCATTAAGCGAGCAGTACAATTATCTGGGATAAGACCTGACAAGATATACATCTTTTATACTAATGCACAAGTTAATATGTGCTGTGAAACCATCCCAGAGTAGGAAATTTTATTAGCCATGGCTCCAAATTTTACACACGGGTCTCCATTAAAGATAACCAGACTCTTACATAATTGGCAATGGATTATTGAAGAAAAGGTTTCTAAAGTTTCTCTTAAAGGACCAACTAACTTCACAGATGCATCCAAACATAATATTTGTGCTGAATACTCTCGTGACTTAACTATAAAGAGAGTAGTCAGAACTCCTTTTCAGTCCACTCAGCAGAATGAATTGTATGCAATCATTCTAGCTCTTGCTTATTATCTGGGCGACATAAATATAATATCTGATTTGGCCTATTCAGTAGGTGTGGTACAAAAAATTGCCACAGCCCAAATAAAATGTGTAGCCTCCAATATATGTCAGCTCTTTAAGGAACTTCAAGAGCAAGTGAGAAAGCATCCAGGTAAGATTTATATCTTGCATGTCCACTCTCATAGTGGACTTTCAGGTCCTATTTTTGATAGGCAGATAGCCTTCTAACTATGTTAGTCAATACTCCTTTATTTCAAGAAGCCCAAGAATCTCATTCTAAATATCATCAGGCTGCCTGAGCTTTACATTTACAATTTGGAATAACAAGAGAAGAAGCTAGGAGCATAATAAAAGCCTGTACAGCTTGCCTTTCTTTCCATGCTCCTACACTCCCTTTAGGGAAGAATCCTCATAGTTTGATACCTAATGACATTTGGCAAATGGATGTGACCTATTACAAATCTTTTGGTCGTCTATCTTTTATCCATGTTGTGGTAGACACCTTTTCAGGATTCACTTTTGCAATGCCAGCAGCAAAAGAGACAGCCTGAGTGGTTTCTGAATTCCTTATACAAGCATTTGCAATTATGGGTGTGCCACAAGCAATAAAAACAGACAATGGACCTGCACATACTTCTAAACATTTTGCACACTTTTGTGCACAGTATAAGATTTTACATACCACTGCAATACCTTTTAATCCTCAAGCTCAGGCAATAGTAGAGAGAAGAAACAGAGATATTAAGACACTCCTCTAAAAACAAAAGAAAGGGGGAGCCACAGGTAACCCTAGACAACTTCTAAATTTAGTTCTCTACACCATTATTTTTTTTAATTTTTGACAAAGATGCACTGGCTCTGGAAGACAGGTTTTATAACCCACTGGAAGGACAGTGTCCAGTGAGAGCAGCTCCACTATCTTTAGATAATTGCCGGGTCATGTGGAGAGACCCAGAAAGTGGTGAATGGAAGGAACCAGATAGGTTAACTGCTTGTATCTTTATAGATGGGGAAGGAATCAGATGGTTGCCAACCAGCCATATTTGCCTTGTCCATCAGAGAGACGGAGCAGACCCTGGAAATGAAGGAAAAGACCCAAGAAACATCAGGTGGTTCCATTGCTGACTGTGCCTGCCACTGAAAGACCTGGCAGTTATGGCATTTGACTCATGGACATCAAAAAATGTTGGACTTGAAAACCCTCAGGAATCATTGGATTCTTGGAAACATGAGACTGTTGCAGGACTTTGAAACCTGTAGAAATCATTGGATTCCCTAACATATAAAAAGAGTGTTGTGGGACTTCAAAAACTTGTAGGAATTACTGGATTCCCTGACATGTGAAGCATGGACAATAGATTCGTTTTGGACAATCTCTTGGTTGCTGAAGAAGACATGTGTGACTGATGTTTACATACCCTTCTTCTAGAACTTCTGGAAATCTTTTACAAAACCGTATTGTTTTATATTGTTTATTATATCACTACTTGCATGTATAATTCATGTTTGTTACACCACATCGAACCTGCACTGACTGTGGGAAGAGTCATCACTACTAGCCTGTGCGTTATTGCTATGTACTTGTGTACATGCTGATGGGTTTGTGCATACCTGTCTCTAGTAAGAAAGCTGCTAGCAATCCCCACCTCCCTTTGGTGTTTTTCATCTCCCTTCCTGAGATGTCAGGGAGGGTATGATCATCTCCTTTTTGGGATTCTCACCTCCCTGAGAAGTCAGGGATGGCATGACCACCTATGTTCTAAAACAAGAAAAAAGAACTCTGCAGATATACTTAACCTAGATGCAAGGTAACCTAGCACTTAGGGCTAATTGCCAAATGGACAATTCTCCATTAACATGTTTGGAGGATGACCCTACTCAATTCTATGCTGGCTCGATCTGTGGGTATGGTTAGAGAAGGGAGGAGAGATCAGCAGGTAGAGTAGGAGGTGGAGGATCATTCTTGGACTGTGGAAATAGAGGAAGTAGATGTAGAGATTGCTAGATCTGATCCCCTGACAGCGACCCTAAAAGACCAAGAATAAAGACTTTTGCTTATCCTGACTCCAGCTGATTCTAAGATATCCAGGGTCTCAACACTTACTGGCGAAATGCACTATATAGATTTGCTTCTATATACAGTTAGATAATAATGTGGGAACAGTCTTTTTGTGCATTAAATGACTAAACCAAATGCTTATTCTGCAACTTTTCTTAAAATGACACCATTTTGATTTCTTCAGTTGTCAAAGTACAATGTGTCACTGAAGCTAAAACAACTATGCACTCCCTATTATTCCAGAATTGTAGGAGGTACCTTTCCTGACATTCTGAAAAGATGGACTTTCTCTAGCACCTGTCAATTTGTTTTACACATGTAAGACATGCAAATCATTTTCTGGTAAAGGAAACTCTATTAACTTTTAGGAAAGGAAACATCATGAAAATAACTGTATACAGCTATGTTATATACAATATACATGGAAGGTAATTTCAGAGAGGTGTGACACTAGTGGGGGAGAGGAGGATCTTATGGAAAGTAGGATTTGAGTTGAGTCTTAAAGGGAGCAAAAAATGTTTAGCAGCAGAGTTGGGGAAAATTAGCTAGTGAAAAAGTCACAGATTTTGGAAGATGGAGTGTCAAATCCAAGGAACAGAAAGAAAGCCAGTGAAGATGGACTAGAGAACATATGTATGAGAATAAGATGAAAAAAATGGCTGAGAAGTAGAAGATATAAGATTGTGCAGATGTTAAATGTTAAAGAGAAATCTATATTTGATCTTAGGGATGATTCTGGGTTTATTGATCAGACTTTGGTTTTAAAGAAAACACAAGATTTGTAAGTCACTTTACAATATTTATTCTAGTCCTCATGACAATTCTGTCCTACTGGCATCATTTTATATGTACACACATACTATATACCCCATGTATATATATATATATATATATATATATATATATATATGTATATACAAAAATTCATACACATTCATATATATTCCTATTTTGACTAGAAAGGTTGAATGTCTTTCATAAAGCTAGTAAGCTTAAATGACAAAATTTAACCCAAGTCTAAGAATTTAGTGTTCTATTAGTGTTCAACATATTAGAATAATTAAAAAAAATATTTTCTAGTAACAAATGAAGATTGACAATTTATTTTGTTAATAAGATTTTTACAAACAACAGAAAGTCTAGAATCAAATATGGGCAGTTTTCCCTAGTTATTTTAGGATATGACAAGAGAAACATCTAGCTGAACTATCAATGATTCAAGCTTAGCTAAAGAGCAACAACACAAGATGTATTCATTCTTTCCTTCCAATAGTACTTCCACGTGTTGGATATTTAGATTTCATGAAGTGCTATCTGATTTGTTTTTGCATAGAATCATTTTATGAACCTTGTTTTTAATTTGGTCCTGACATTGGATTTACTGGGTAAATTCAAATTCCCTCTATTAATGCATATCTACAAGTTGTATTTTATTTAAATGATTTATTCAAGATCAGAGTGGTACTTGGACCTGTCTTCTGCCAAACTGTTCTCTTTAGCTACTGACAAAATTTCCCTTCTTAAATTGCCTTAGTTTCTTAAAACCAAACCAAAGCATTGTTAATTTGTCTAGATTTGTATCCCTCTCATATATTCTGAAGGATTTATTTCCTATTTAATATCAGATTTTTGATGTATAAAATACATATCCCCTTAAAAATACACACAATTTGGTTCAAGAGCCAAAGAACAGGACATTGAGTAAAAAGTATTAATTCTGGCACAAAGGGCAATAGTCATTTTACTCTCCATATAATCATACCATGTGAATTGGCTCAAAGCATTGTCCTAACTAGTCAGGCAAAATAAACAATTTCTGAACATTTCAACTTTTCAATCTATACTTTCAACTCTTCAAAGTAACTCAAGCAATAACAGTTACTCCTGTGAGAATACAGGAAATAAGAAAGTGAAAATGCTGGCAAGATGAAAAGCCAACAGCTAGACCCAACACTGATTGAATTCATAGAGCTCTTTGGGTGTGTATGTGGTTGTCAATCACATGATAGAAGTTCTCCTCTCAAATAGTCAATTTAACAATTTAAAAGTAATAAAAAAAAATTAAAAAATGAATACTGGAAATAACTAGATAATTCTTATGTCTATTAATTATCCAATTAATATTTACTGAATTGCTAATATGCCCATAGCATTTGTTTATTTCTACTTATACTTTTGAAGTAAATATTCCTTTGCAAAAGTTAATTCTACTTGGGAAGATTAATAGAAGATATTGGTGTTTTACAAAGCTAAGGCCCAGCAAGGGAACCATTCCCTGACCTTGGCATAACAGCAATCCCTTGTGCTCACCCTCTGGATGATCTCACCCTCACCCAAAATCATATAATTATTGTATTGCTTTGGTCACCTTAGTCAAACAAGGACCCATGTTCATGTCATAAAGGCCTGCTCTGAATCAAACTGGTCTCACTATTGCTGATACCCCTCATTGTCAATGAGTAGCCATTGGTATATTTATTGAGATCTCCCTTCAATGCCTTGTATGCCCCCACTAAGAGAAGTGCCCAGCACATTTGTTTAATCTGCCTTTTTGTTTGCAAGCTGTTTCCTTCACTTTGAAATTAAACTTCTGTTTGACTCCTGATTCTCCTATCTCTAGCCTGTTCTATTTGCCTCTAGCCATCTGTGGTCTAAAGGCCATTTTGACTTAGTTATACTATTAAGTAGTTAAATTGCATGGGGCTATGGAGACCTATCCTCTACAATTGGGAGAATACCATAGGTAGGGATTGGAGGCATTGAAAATGCCTCTAAATATTCTCAAAAATTTTAAGTACCCCAGAGAACCCTAGGGCAGTGGTGAAATTTAATCTACTTGGTTTTCAAATCAGGCCTGGGGTAGTCAGTGTTACATGTGCGGCCATGTCTGGGGAAAAATGGATTCTTTACTTTTGTGGGGATCTGTCTGAAGAGAGTCTGTCCAAGATTTTATTTTTAATTATCCTGGATTATAAGGACCCTAGAGAAATTTGGGGATTTCATGGGGGGGTTCATTGAAGAAACATTAAATTCCCATACACACATACAATTCCCTCTTTCCCTTTATAGAAAACAACAAATTGATACATGGAGGAGGGGTGCTTAAGTAGAATAAGAGCCAAAAGAAATTAGAAAAAAAAAAAAAAAAAGAAAATGACCCTGTAAGACAAAGGATAAGGAAGCATAAATATTGGGCAAACTTCATTCAGTGTCCCTTGTGTAGTAAATCTGCAAAATTTTGTATTTAGGGTTAACTCTTATTTTCATCCATAAACAGAATTCTATATGATCATGAAACATTGACTATTTTTGGAACTTAACTATATAGTATAGAAGAATTAAAAAGACATTATTTGTTCCTTTGCAGAGACCATAGATGTAGCGTGCTGTCGTCTCCAGAAGCTGCTGGATCGCTCTCTGGGAAGAGATCTGCTGTGTCTACTCAAATCTCTCCAACAGATTCTTCTTCCTGTAACGAACCGTTGTCTCCAGGCAGTTGCTGTTAACTCTTGTCCAAAGAAGTGACTTCCCTTCCTGCAGAGAGCCCCGTCAAGCCTGATGCAATTCAGAGTCTTTCTTCTTGAATCCTGGCTCTGAATCTCCTCCAGCTCTTATCCTTCTCCAGGCCGATCTGCTCTCTGCGCCCAGTGCTGTCTCTTTTTATCCTCCCAGAGAATGGGCGTGGGATAATGCAAGGGCTTCTGGGAAGAACCACCCCAGCCAATGAGCTTGCCCCCTCTATCAAGTCAACCTGAGTTCTCACCTTGTAATTGTCCAGAAAACCTGAGTTCTCTTAGAACATAGGACAGTCATGACCTTGAAACATAAATCCATCAATATGGGAAGTATTACAGATAATTACATAAATGACCTTGAAACATAAATCCATCAATATGGGAAGTATTACAGATAATTACATAAATTACATAAGCACATAGTAACATAGTAACATAACACATGCTAGAAGTATATAACATAATCATAAATTGAAATTTATAAATGTCCATAAGTCCATTGTCCATTAGTCTCATCTTGTGTGAGGAAGTCCAATGATTCCTGCTGGTTTTTAAAGTTCTTTAACAGCCTTCTTATTATCCATGCTCTTTCAGTGTCAGATGTTTTTTAGATCTTCTCCTTTATTTTGAGATCTTTCTCTTTTTCTGTCTCTCTCTGATGGACAAGGCGAATATGACTCGTTGGCACCCATCTGATTCCTTCTCCTGCTGAAGAAATACAAGCAAACCCTCTCTCCCAGGCAGTTAACCGCTTTCTAAATCTCTTCTCATCATCTGACAATTACATTGGAGTTGTTTGCACTGGGCACAGCCCTGTTGGTTTAAAAGGCCTGTATTCTCCCCAAGTGTAATCCATTTTTGCAATCTGATTGCCTTTTGACTGACTTATCAGGTAATCCCTTTCTGCCATGTGATTGCTTCTCTGCTGATTGATTAAATCAGAGTCCTGGCCTTCTAAAGGCTCTTTAGGTGTAACATCAGCTGCCATCATGCCCCAAGTCTTTTTTGCCTGGGGCCCTGGACCTGGGCCCCTCATCCCATTTCCCTGAATTATTCTACACTCTGATGCCCAATGGAATCCTCTGTTGCATTTTGGACATGGGGTTTTAGGTCTTCTCTCACCCTGTCTTTTCACTGTATCTCCAAATCTACACTGAGCTCTTAGATGTCCAATTTTTCCACATTGAAAACATCTCCGAGTTTCTCTAGAAGGCCCTTGCCAGGAGGGACCCTGTCTTTCCACATTCATCATTGTCCGGGTGTAAAAAGCATTTGTTCCCACTGTAGCACAGCGTCTTATGATCTCCTCTAAAGGAGCATCTTTGTCTAATCCCCATATAATTCTTTTGCAAATCTCGTTGGCATTTTCCTTAGCCAGATGTCTGGTCATTATTTCTGTAGCTGAATTTTCTCCAATAGTTCTTTTGACAGCAGTTTGCAAACGTCCCACAAAATCTGCAAAAGGTTCATTGGGACCTTGCTGTATTTTAGTGAAAGCCTCTCCACGATCTTTCTGTCCAGGAAGGACACCCCAAGCTTTTATTGCAGCCTTAGCAATTTGTTCATATATTGTCATGGTATAATTAATCTGTTCCGAATTCTCTCCATATTGACCTTCACCAGCTAAGTGCTCAAAAGTGAATTGTGTGTTAACTCCTATTTCCAAATTGCATCTGACTTGAATTTTACATAATTCATGAAATTCCGCAAGCCATAATAAATTTTCTCCAGGTTCCAGACATGTCCTTGCTATGGATTTCCAATCATTCGGGGTTAGGACTTCATAAGACAAACCATCTAGTAACATTTTGACATAAGCTGATGTAGCCCCATAAAGGGTACAACCTTTTTTCAAATCCTTAATTTTATTCAAATCTAAAGGTGCATATCTTCTCCTTTTTTTACCTACAGAGTCAGTATTTTCAATCACAGGATATGCATGTATAAAATCACTTATATCCTGTCCTTCTCTCTTAGCTTTAACCAATGCTTTTTCTAATCTTGTCATAGGCTTAGGTTTCTTCACAGGCAATTCTGTTTGTGTTTCTGCCTCTTCCCCTCTTTCTTCCTCCATCTCTGAAGGTGGGGTTGATGTGGGCCTGTCAATAATCTGTTCTCTAGGCAGGGTTGAAGCTTCTTCAAGAGAATCATACCATAATTCCTCATTTAAATCCTCTTGCTCTAGGGAAAGATCTTGATCTTTCCTTTTTTCCTCACACTTCCTCCTCTGTTCATTTTTAGAACTTTTCCTTTTCCTACAACTTGCTTGATAGTTTAAGGCTAATTGAACTATGTTGTAGATATAAAATACTTCTGCAGAAATTGAACGAGGCCCATTTTTTGCTTGAAATTCTTTCATTTCATATCCCACTAGCTTCCATTTATCTACATCTATCTTTTCTTCCTCTAAGAACCAAGGGGATGTGCGTCTTAATGCAGCCAAGAGTTTAGCAATTTGTACCCAGGTTACAAGTAAACTCTGCTCCTCAATTATGTTGATTATACTCTCTATAGTACCACTCCTGAATGGGGGTGGAGCTGAGGTTGCTTCTGGGGCTGGGGATGAGTCGGCTGAGGTCCAGGGATTGAATATAGCTAACATCTGCCCCATTTCAGCTATAAGAGATTCCTGGTTTAGCCCTTAACAAGTTAAGTTCCTTATTTATCTATTAGCACGCTCACTTAATCTTTAACAAAGTTTCCTCGTTACTCACGGTTCTGGGTCAGAGAGACTGAGATCTAGATCGGAAGCTTTTCCACTGGAATCAGGACCGTGTCTGTCCCTGTTCGGGGGCCAAAATGCGAAGGTCTGGTCTAGCTCCTCTTGTCAGGATAAGCAAAAGTCCTTGCCCCACGTTGGGCGCCAATTGTAGCGTGCTGTCGTCTCCAGAAGCTGCTGGATCGCTCTCTGGGAAGAGATCTGCTGTGTCTACTCAAATCTCTCCAACAGATTCTTCTTCCTGTAACGAACCGTTGTCTCCAGGCAGTTGCTGTTAACTCTTGTCCAAAGAAGTGACTTCCCTTCCTGCAGAGAGCCCCGTCAAGCCTGATGCAATTCAGAGTCTTTCTTCTTGAATCCTGGCTCTGAATCTCCTCCAGCTCTTATCCTTCTCCAGGCCGATCTGCTCTCTGTGCCCAGTGCTGTCTCTTTTTATCCTCCCAGAGAATGGGCGTGGGATAATGCAAGGGCTTCTGGGAAGAACCACCCCAGCCAATGAGCTTGCCCCCTCTATCAAGTCAACCT
Source organism: Sminthopsis crassicaudata (assembly GCF_048593235.1). NCBI lineage: Eukaryota > Metazoa > Chordata > Mammalia > Dasyuromorphia > Dasyuridae > Sminthopsis > Sminthopsis crassicaudata. Next base: position 540,286,441 of record NC_133619.1, read on the forward strand.
GAGTTCTCACCTTGTAATTGTCCAGAAAACCTGAGTTCTCACTTAGTAATCCTAACACATAGAGAACTGTTTTGAATTTGAAACAAGCATGTTAAAAAAAAAAAAAAAAAAAAAAAAAAAAAAAAAAAAAAAAAAAAAAAAGAGCATCCCTGCTGGATAGCAAATTCCAAACTGAAGAAATGTGTAAGACAGATTTGTCTAGACATTCCTAAGACACCTAACATAAAAGCTCTCAACAACACCTACTAGTGAGTGGGTGTAGCTTCCTTGAATTGGCTGTGTAACTGGAAAAAATCTGAATATAAAGTTGGCCAGACTTGGATAAGTTATTCTCTTTCCTGCCTATATTTCCTGTATCCTTCTTCTTGCTGCATCCAGATGAAGGTCACAGTTCACCCAGAAAGCTGATGCCATGATTTTTAATTTTTTTATTATAACTTTATATTTACAAGATATATGCATAGGTAATTTTTCAGCATTGACAATTGCAAAACATTTTGTTCAAACTTTTCCCCTCCTTCCCTCCACTCCTTCCCCCAAATTGGTGCCATGAATTGACCTGGGATGATAGATACTCCATTTCAAGAACACTGGGAATGTTTGTCTCTATTCTGTTTCATTTTCCTTCTCAGTTCTAGGTACCCATGGTGAGGATTTGGACTTGGAGCCAGGACGACAGGTAGGCTGGTACAGCCAACTAGTTCACTTGGCAAAGAAGTCCTAAGAAGCCCAGGATCCTGGAACTCAAGCCTGAGGAAAGAAAGGTTTTGGACTTGGAATTTGGGACTATGCTCTATAGACACTAAACTAAACAGCAAATCTAATTTAATCTCTTTCCTCTCACAGAAACTAACATCATTCCTCCAACATGATGGAGAAATAAATTTATATATTTGTGATTTTACCTTTTGAATATTCCATAGCAAAAGCTAAATCTGACTCTTGAAGTGGCTAACTAGAACAGTGGTAGAAAGACCTAGTCTCCCATAACTCTAGGCTGAAGCCATTGTCAAAAAGCCCAAAAACCTCCTTAAGCTTGCCAGAAAACACTAGATAAGGATTAAAGTCTAAGCAAGCTAGACTTCAGGCACTGAAAATCAAAGTAGTCCTTGTTATACAGTGTTTTATATGCGTGTATGTGTACATATATATAAATTTATAAACATACATATATAGAAATATATACATACACATGTGCATTCCTATGCATGTGCGTACATACATATGAAATTAATACATACCATTTTTTGGAACAAGTGCTCTAAAGCTGGGGAATCAAGAAAGTCTCCTTTTAGAAAGTGGTCCTTCAAAATAGTCAATGACTATAATAATCTAGTGTTTGATAAAACACTTCTGGGATAAAAACTTACAATTTGACAAAAATTGCTGGGGAAATTGGGAAATAATGGCAGAAACTAGGCATTGACCAACACCTAACACCCTATACCAAGATAAAGTCAAAATGGGTTCATGAATTAGACATAAAGCATAATACTATAATTAGGAAAACAAGAGATAGTCTGTCTTTCAGATCTGTGAAGAAGGAAAGGATTTATGGCCAAAGAAGAATTTTTAAAATTATGAAATGCAAAATAGATATTTTTAATATATTAAAAATGTTTTGACCAAAAGACTCCAATGTATCCAAGATTAAAAGGGAAGCAGAAAACTGGGACAATGTTTTTTATATTGAAAGGTTTTATAAAGGTCTTATTTCTAAAATATATAAAGAATTGATTCAAATTAATTAAAATACAAGCCATTGTCTAATTGATAAATGGTCAAAGGATATAAACAATTTCCAGACAAAAAAAGTTAAAACCATTTCTAGTCATACAAAAAAAAAAATAAATGCTCTAAATCACTATTGATCAGAAAAATGCAAATTAAGACAACACTGAGGTACCACTACACACCTCTCAGATTGGTTAAGATGACAAGAGGAGATGTTGGAAGGGATGTTAGAGGATTTATGGAAAAACTGGGACACTAATTCATTTTTGATGGAGTTGTGAACTGAACCAGCCATTCTGGAGAACAACATGGAATTATGCATAAAGGACTCCCAAACTCTGCATACATTTTAATCCAGCAGTATCTCTTCTGGGCATGTATCCCAAAGAAATCATAATAAAGGGTAAAGGACACACATGTGCAAAAATGTTTGTAGCAGTCCTTTTTGTAGTAGCAATGGACTCCAGCTTCTGAAATGAGAACTTACTATTTGACAAAAATTGCTGGAAAAACTAGAAAGTAATATGTCAGACACTTGGCATAGATCCACATCACACCCCCATATCAAAATAAGTCAAAATGGGTACATGATTGGGTGTAAAGGGAGATACAAAAAACAAAATAGGAGAGCAAGGGATAGTTTATCTAACAGCTCTTGGGAAAAGAGAGCAATGTTTGACCAAAGAAGAACTAGAAAACATTATGAAAGGCAAAATGGACAACCTTGATCACAAAACATATTAAAAAGGTTTTGCACAAACCAAACAGAAACAAGATTAAAAGGAAATACAAAGCTAGAGAAAAAAAAATTATGTACAATGTTTCTGATAAAGATCTCATTTCTGAAATAAATAAAGAATTAAGTCAAATTTATAAGAATGCCAGTGATTCCTCAATTGATAAATGATCAAAAGACATGAACAGTCAGTTTTCATAAGACAAAATTAAAGCCATCTATGGTTATATGAAAAAATGCTCCAAATCACTCTTTATAAGAGATATACAAATTAAAACAACTCTGAGGCACTACCTCACACATCTCATATTAGCTGAAAAGATAGGAAAAGATTTGAGCTCAAATCCCCCTGACTTCAGGGCTGGTGCTGTATCCACTGCACCACCTAGCTGCTCCTTTGTTCTGATTTTTCTCTCACAATATGATTCACAAAGCAATGCTTATTAAAAACAAGCAAGAAAACAAACAAATAAATAAACAAACAAATAAACAAACAGACAAACAAATAAATAAATAAATAAATGAAGAGGAATATTGAATTAGTTGCCCCAATGGGCTGACTCAGTCAAGGATTTCTTAGGTTCTGCTCTTATGCTAGAAAGGAATAACTATCTGCAGACCAGATGGCCAATGCAAATGAAATGTTCCATATATATGTATATATGTATATATAGTTTAAATAATACAGTATTAAGAAATATGAGAATATTAAAATGACTTACTAGCATGAAGCATTTTAGGACAAGTTGCAGGTTCAAATTACTGATTACAAGGGTGACATCTAATTAAACAATAGGTGCTTCATCTTCCATTTTCCTCACATTAGTTTGATCCCTTTTGCAGTGGAATTCAAGTTAAAACAAAGGGAATGGAGGTATGACATGGATAATGAGAAGCACACTCAGCCACACTTCTTACATTAAACTTGAGAGAGCTAGTAGGAAAGTCTCTAAGGATGGTAAGGCACAAATTTAACTGAAATGGACAGCCTTTAATTTTTTTTTTGTCCATATCCAAATTTAAAATAAATTAATATATTTTATAACAGTAATTTCAATACTATTTTATAATGTAGGAGCTGATATATAATATAAAGATCACTGAAAACTAAGTAAAATGTAATATTTTGCCAAAAATTTCAGAGAGGAAGAATTCATGCTTTAATATTATTCATGAAATATATGTGGCATGCTGTTAGACCACAATGTGGTCTGTGTCAAACTCATTATCTCTAGAAGCCAAGATAACATCATTCCCTTAGCAAACAGAGGTAGACTTTACCAGAGGGATCTGATTTTTTGCTTATTCTTAATTAGCATGTGCAGTTATGGAAAATTTTTTCTTTACTTAAATAACTTCTTTGAAAATTTCAATATGCCCTTGTCCTTCCTCTGAATTAGACTTCCCTTTCCCATTATTAATGTCTTTTCCAATTCAACTATTAAAACATCAGCAACTATATTGAAAATAATAGTAATACCAAAAACTGGAGTAAACTTCAGGGAAGGGACCTGATGCCTTGTTCTGGATATTCTACCATGTGTGAGATGTATAGTTTAGAATTACAACCTATATCAGAGGCTGTAGAATTACAACCTATATTAATGGATACTGAGGTAGTCTTTGCTGGGATAACTGAAAGGGACATCAAATAACTAGGTGCTGGCTTCTCTGATCTAATGTCTTTTTTTAGCATTGCTTGTCATATGCTATTATAACAAATCACAAAGACACACGTCACATGCACACACACACACACACACACACACACACACACAGAGTTTCTCCTTTCATAAAAAAAAGGAAGCTTCTTTCCTTTTTTGTAGATAAAAAGTGTTCTTGGGTAAAATAAATTCAGTTTTAAACAAGGTCTATTCTTTCTTTCAAGACTTAAGATTTGGATCTTTGTTTTCATGGGATTCCCTTTTAGAAAATTCAGCCCACAAAATTGCTTTCTGCACACCAAAATATACAGCTGAACAATATGCTTGTCTACCAGAAGCCTTGGGTCCAGCTGATTCAAATACCCTCAGTTTCAACATTGATGCTCCTACTAATCAGGACAAAGAGGGGGATTCAGAAAATTGTGGCAAAACTACTGAGAGGTATCTTATTTTTTGAGAGCTCAACATCCAATTGCATTCTGTATATTATGAATGAAATTAAGCTTCTTCATCAGCCTCTTACATGGGTTTTTACAAAGATATGATTAAAGAAATGTTTAAAGATAAATTGAATAAATTCTAAATTTTTGTGAGCTAAAGGCACAAATCATTGTCACCCATCAATTTTAAAAGAAAAAAAACACACACATCTGTTTAAAATTCTATCCTACTTCTTTTAAAAATATATCTCTGACATCTCCCCTGCCCCATCATTTAAAGTGTACCACAGACTGGTAGTTATGCAAAGTGCCTCTGATCATGTCTGCTTATGTAGGAAATGCTGAGAGCCTATTTCTAGAAGAGATGTGATATTGTGTAATAAAAGTTACTTGGAAAGATGAGCAGGCATAGGTAGTATATAACTAATTTGACTTTACTTTATTCACATCTTTGGTAGAAACCTTTTCAATAGTGTTTTGTGGCTGAAAATGAATGTCTTCAAAAGATAATAGTGACCAGAGCCTTAGCTCTTTTCTCATCAGTTGAATTTATCTAAAATGCATATCCAAAAACAAAAGTCTCTAATCTAATATTTGTCCAGGAGTGCTCACAAAGGCAAAAGGAATAATTTTATCCCAGATGATAATGGCATTTATCCAGATTGCTGGGGGCCATTTTCTCTAAGGCAGTTCAGCTACATCTCTTCATTTTTAATGTTATACTTACAGGTTTGGGTCTGTCTTTATTGTCATTATCTAGAATCCCTGTAATTTATGTTTCCCCAACTAAGTGCTAATGATTAGCATTCCTGTTATTTATTTAAGCACTTAACATCAATTAGTCTTTACAAAGGAATATTTATTTTAAAGATTCAATTAGAAAAACATAGAAACATTTCCTCCCTACCTCCTTGGGGACATACTGTTCCCTATAGCCAGTCTCTAGCAAGAGTGAGCTCAGACTTAGCTTCAGTTTCTATATAGCAACAGTCCCACCAAGTTCATATTCATTTGAAGCGTTGCTGATAAATAAATATTTGTCTCAGCTATGATTAGAAAAGTCTACTAGAAGTCATTATTTTATCATTAAGGAAATAATACTTAGTTGTCAGTGAAACCTCAATTTTGGGGGCCTTATTCTTTTGACTTCACAAAACTCATGTCTGGAGTTTCTCAACCTTTACCTAAAGTAGAAAAAAAACAAACAAAAAAAAAAAACAAAAGCAAAAAAAAAAAAACAAAGGCAAAAGACCAAGTCCCATTTCATAAGGCCAAATAGCCTCAGAGGAAAGAAGATACAATACTTTTCCTCTTACCATGTTGGATTTGATTGAATAACATCACACAATAGTGAAACCAAGAAAGAACAACCAAAGAGAAATGCAGTTGATGACACAATAGCCCCAGTTCTGGTTACCTATCATATTTTGAAGGCACTTCCATTTCTGGATAAGCAAATAAGTGAAAAGGGTTTTCCCACCTCTATGGAGAGCAGACAAGAGCCAGAAATTCAATATTTCTACATTCTTAAGTCTCTACAAGAGGCATTTCAATTAGATTTCATCACAATTCTTCAATAAAGTTGCTCTCTAGCCCTCTTCCATAAGGCAGACATGATTAAAGATATTCTGTGTTTGTAACAAACCCCATTCATAGGTAAAATTGAAAATTCAAAATACAATCTTAAAATTTGTCCTAAAATGTGTGATTAAAGAAGATATTCATGAAATAGATCTGTTAAGGACTATGCCTAGGTGAAGGGGCAGATCAATTCTCTGAGAGCCTCCACAGCTGTGGAACCTAACATCTAAGCTTTGCTGATGCAGAGTTCTTTGTGGACTAGGAATGAAATAAATTGGAGGTCAAAGGGAAGAGGAAAGATGGTAACATTCTTTTAAAGTTTATAATTACAAATGAGGCTATATGCAACTACTTAAAAGGAAGTATAATTGTTTCTAAGCTCATTTACCTTGTAGCTTAGAATAAGCATAACAGACTATTTGCTACAGATAACTATTCCCTAGGGATGCAACTGTCTATCAGAAGCTAACAACCTGAACAGCAACAACAAAAACAGGTCTAACCAACTACTGACAATCACATAATATTCATGTGCCTCATTTTACTTGAAAATGAGAGCAGTAGAGAAATACAAGGGCTTGTGAAGCCAGTTTAGGGAGAAATTATTTCAAATTCAATTAATCACAATTATTCTTGTATAAATAGACAAATTCAAATCTGAACATAAATAACATATATGACTATGTGCATATGCATATGCACACATACATATGCACATACACATATGCCTATGCATATGCACACATACATATAGAGTCACACAACCTCACAGCTTGAAGCAAGCCCAGAAAAAAAAAAGAAAAAAAGTATTCCCTCTAAAATATAGCAGAAAAATGGTCCTCTAGTTTTTGTTGACATCATTACTGACCAGTCTTTTTGTCTACTCAATCAAGCAATTCCATTTGGACTATCATTGAACTCCATAGTGCTATCATTTCCAGAAGAATGACAAGAATGATTCGTGGTTTTGTAAAACCTAGAAATAACTGTATAACATTATACTAATCTACTTGTCTAGTAACAGTTAAAAACAGGAATGAGATTAGACTGATGTGACCTTTTCCTGCTGAAGCTAAGCTGACTCTGATTATTTCTTCCTCTTATTGTTGTTTCCAAACCATCTTTTTAATAAAATATTTTATAATTATTTTGGAAGTGAAATTAATCTCACTGGATTATTATTTACTGGCTCCTCATATTGCAAAAATGTTTGTGGAAGCCCCTTTTTAGAGGCAAGAAACTGGAAACTGAGTGAATGCCCATCAGTTGGACAATGGCTGAATGAATTATGGTATATGAATGTTATGGAATATTATTGTTCTATAAGAAATGATCAGAGGAAGATTTTAGAAAGGCCTGGAAAGACTTACATGAATTGATGCGAAGTGAAATGAGCAGAACCAGGAGATCATTGCACATAGTAACGTCAATATTATATAACAATCAATTCTGCTGAACTGATTCTTTCCAACAATGAAATGATTGATGCCAGTTCCAATGATCTTGTGATGAAGAAACCATCTATACCCAGAGAAAGAAGAGGACTGTGGGAACTGAATGTGGATCACAACATAACATTCTCACTCTTTTTGATGTTGTTCCTTGTATTTTGTTTTCTTACTCATTTTCTTTCCTTTTTGATCTGATTTTTCTTGTGCAACAAGAGAATTATATAAATATGCTTACATATTTATACAATTACATATATATATATATATATCCTCATTCTAAACACAGTTCAAATCCTACCTGCTACAAGAGGCTGTTCTAATTTTCCCCAGGTGGAGATGAGAGAGATTTCTCTCAGATTGCCTTCCATCTACTGTGTGCATGTCATATATATTGCATTTCATATTAGAATGCAAACTGAAAGTAGGGACTGGAACCATTTTTTTTTAATCTTTAGTGATGAGTAAAATGTCCACACATGGCAAGTACTTAATATGGCTTATTGACTAGACTCAAAATTTTTAAGGGCTCTCTAGCTATTTATTTGAGTCCTTCAGGAATTAATATCTGAATGGTAGGAGAACTGATTCAATACAATGTTAGACATAGGGTCAAACATCTTAATTTGAATCCTGTTTAGAAATTTACTAACTAGGTAAGGCATTTAATCTCTCAGTTTTTCACTTTTAAAAGGGAGATAACAAAGACCTTCAATTGGATCCCTTGAAAAATCCATAAAAGAACTATAACAGAGTTAATTATTAATTAGAAAAATGGTGATCATAAAGAGCCTTAGGAACTTCAACAAGAATAGGCCACTTAGCCATAATCTTATTTCCTTAAAAAATTTACTTGCTTTGCAATAAATACTATTCCACAGAGAAGCAATGAACCTGATGATTTAATTGATGCAGGGACCTGAGAAGGGAATTCCCCCTACCAAAGGAAGGACCTATTTTTCTATAACTTAGAAAATTGCCTAGAGCAAAGATACCAAACTCAAAAAATAAATTGTATATAAGGATTTCTGTAGGTTGCATATTGATCGTAAAACACACATATTAGCATCATCTATGTTCTAGTACATTTACATTTATTTTTAAAAAATATTTCCCAATTTATTTCACTTTCTCTTTGCCTGTCTTTTCTGTGGCCAGCAGAGGGCCTTGTGAACTTCAAAAGATTTGGAGGATCTTTGATATTCCATCTACCTTTTGTATCCAAGACACATCCTAGATAAGCTGAGGGCATCTTCTGCATTAGATGTCAAGGTTAGATGGATTGAAATGTATCTGCTTATTGAAAACTTCTTGTGCACCAAATGAATGGGAGAAAAGAACTTCCAGTAACATAGAATTGTAAATTAACACTTTATTCAGTGTGCTCTCTGAGTTGGATCCCATTTTTCACAGGAATCTTAGTACTGGAAGGAGTATGTCTCAGAATCTTTTGAAGAGATAATTGTACCTATGATTTTAACTGTGACATTATGATAAATATCTTTTTTCCCTGAAAGCATTTTAAAATTGACTAGCTAAAATGATTCCCAATGTATGATTTTGGGAAGAATTATACCATGAAACCTTGAAGCAGTGATATTGATATTTCCCAACTCTTCAGGTATACCCTTAGAATTCTGAGTGGGAGAAGTGCCTAAGCTCTGTTGACTTGATTCTTCATTGAGAGTGGGCTTCATAGAGTTTACATGATTTATATAATGTATAAGTATGCATAGACAGAAATCACACATATATGTATATTATATATGGGAAGCACCTATGATATCATTTAGATACTTCAAAAACTAAGATAATAAAGATAGTTTATAAGTTAATTTCTATTTCATAACTAGCATTTTCTCTTTGTTCTCTATCAGGATTTATAAAAATTGAATTTCTGATTTCTAGCATATATCTGGCAATCTTACTTATAATATATCATTATTTGAAAACTAACAATAGACAAAACAGTTGCTATAAAATACAGTCCCCAGAGAATGAAATGGAAATTTTTATTTAAAGTCATTTTATTAGTGACAAAGAAAACCTGATGTATTTTCTATATTTGTTACATGCATTATTTATAAAGAATATAATTTAAGATTTTTTTTAAAAGTTTGTTTACAGTTTATTGAGGGACACATCATGGGAAGCATTAAAGGAATAGTATTTACCATAATTTGTGTAGTCACATCTCTGGGGAGCCTCTAGTCACTGTCAAAAGCTCGGAGAATCAATCTCAGAAAACATATTTCTTCTTGAATGAAAAAGTCCCACACTTATTTGAAGTATTCTTTTTGGTGTTGTTGTGCTTGATAAAATTACTGAGAAGTAAATGTGATACGATGTTGACATAAAAGTTGTATGATTTATTCAAGGGAATGGAGTTTGATATGATCTAAGACACTCAAAAATGCTTAGGGTTTTTTTGCTATATTGTTAATCTATTCTCTAATTTTAGCAAAGGCAAATGATTTCTAACACAGACTGCACAGTATAATGGCTAAATAATCTGGAGGTCTGTCTCTAATATATAATGAGTGGCTCTATGAATTTAGGCAAATCACTTGAGCTCTGTGACTTGCCTAGGCTCACAAAGTTGCCTGAGAAAACTTTCGAAGATTATAAGTTGCAGAGATGTGGACAGGGATTAATAAAGAGAATTTCCTACTGAATCAGAATTCATGTAAATACAAAACAAAACAAATAAAATATCTACAGCCAACGAGCCTCATTGAGCAAAGCCAACACATTTGACAGCAAACCAATCTGATTCACAGCTTTCTTTCCTGCCTGACTCACTAAAACTGCTACAACTGGAGAGTTGCCCTTTTCAGTTTAATTGCAATTATAGAAAAAGAGAGATAAAAATCATTCAAGGAATAAGCTTCCTCCTCTGTTACTCTCTTATACACATTTGTCAGGTACAACTAAATTTCTGCCCCCTTCAGATAAAATTTCAATTACTGATCTTTAGCCTTATATTGTCAGACTTTTCCTCTGCTACACTGATTTTAAACTGATTAAAGCAGTTAATGACTATTAGTTCTGGTGGTGGAGCCAAGATGGCAGAGAAGCCAGGAAGTTTCCTGAGCTCTGCCCAGGTTCCCTCAGATATAATGTCAAATGAAGTCTCAAAAAGAATTCTGGAGTGACAGAATCCACAAAAAGAAGGAGTGAAATAATTTTCTAGTCCAAAATAACTGAGAAGGACATCAGGAAAGGTCTGTCTAATTTGTCTAAAAAGGGAAGCAATGACCAGCATAGACAGTGTCTGGTCAAGCAGGAGGAAATCTCTTAAGTCATAGCACAGATTAGACATCAAGGCCCTTTGGTCCTAGATCATCACATCAATGGCATAACAGAACAGCTGTGAAATTTCCAGCTTCAGCCTAGTAGGCAAACTGCAAGTCCCTGGACACACTAGGTGTGACTAAGCTTGGTCCCCCAGAGCCATTCCAAAGGCTGTGGCAAAAGAAGCCAGTGCCCAGTACCCTGGTAAGAAGTAAGAACAAGGGAAGTTTTCTGTGTATTCTTTAGTAGAATTCGACTTTAAATCCTGAGCAAAAACCAAAAGAAAAAGAGCCCTTGCCATAGAAAGCTACTGTGGCAACAGAAAAGATCACAACATAAACACAAAAGAGGACAATAATGTCAAAATCCCTATAAGTAAAGTCACAAAGAGGAATATGAATAAGTCTGATGCCAAAATAAGTCCTCTTGGAAGAATTCAATTTTTTTTTAAATCAAATAAGAGAGGTAGAAGAAAAAAATTGGGAAAAGAAATGGATTATGAAAGAGAATTTTGAAAAAAAGTCAAAAGCTTGGAAAAAGAAGTACAAAAATTAAAGAGAACAAGTCAAAAAATAGATTTGTTAAAATGGGGGAAAACAACTGTTTAAAAATTAGAATTAGACAAATGAAAAAGGTGATACAAAAGCTAATTGAAGAAAATAAATCCTTAAAAAACAAAAATTGGGCAAATGGAAGCTAATGATTCTATGAAACATTGAAATCAGTCCAACAAAATCAAAACAATAAAAACTTAGAGGAATTTTTTTTTTTAATCTCATTGGGAGGAGCAACTAGATGGTACAGTTAATAGAGCAACAGGCCTAAAGTCAGGAAGACTTGAGTTCAAATTTGGCCTCAGACACAACACTTCCTAGTTATGTGACCCTGGGCAAGCCACTTAACCCCAATTGCCTCAGGAAAAAAAAAATGTTATTGGGAAAACAATTGACCTAGAAAAAAGAGCCAGGAGAGATACTAGAGAGAATAGAAATAAAGTATAGAAATAAGTTTTCCTTAAAATGATAAGCAACATCAATCTAAAATCATCAATAAGTATTATCTGTAATGGGGACAAGCTAGAAGCATTCCCAATAAGAGAAGGGGTGAAATAAGGCTGCCCATTGTTATGCTATTAAATATAGTACATGAAATGGTAACTTTAACAATAAGAAAACTTCCAGGGGTGGAATGAAGATGGCAAAGTAAAACCTGGAAGCTGCTCAAACTCTCCCAGTTTCCTTCAAAAAAACACAAGAAACCAAGACTCTGTACAGAGTCTAATGGAATGAAACCACTTTCCAGCTCAAGATAGACTTAAGAAATTTCAAGAAAAGTTAGTCTCACTGGAATGAAAATGGTGTTTAACCCAGCTCAGAAAGACTCTAGGAAAACTAGTAAGAAGGTTTTAAACACAGCAGATCAGCAACTAAAACCTCAGTTCTAGCTCAGTACAGAAGCAGATCAGTGGGGCAACTTCCAGTCCCACCTTAGAAGACAAACATTGTGAAAACAGGCTGTTTCCTGAAAAGAACAAGCAAATCTATTCTCTTGAAAACACAAGAGGCCCCTGCTCTCAGAGGCAATGCTCAGCACTGTACAGGAAACTTGGGAGAGTGCCATCTTTACTCTAGGAATAGACCATAACCAAAAACCATAAAAGTTAAAAAAAGAGAGAGAATTACCAAAAGAAAAGGATACTAAATGAGCAAGAAACAGAAGAAAAAAAAAAAACTTTGACCATAGAAAATGAGTAATGACTGAATAAGTTTTGATATATGAAGGCAATGGAATATTATTATTTTATAAAAAATGATGAAGTGGCATTTAGGTGGCACAATGGATAAAGCACTAGCTCTGAAGTCAGGAGGACCTGAGTTCAAATTTGGTCTCAGACACTTAAGACTTTCTAGCTGTGTGATCCTGGGCAAGTCACTTAACCCCAATTGCCTAAGGGGGAAAAATTATGAAGAAGTTGATTTTAGAAAGGTCTGGAAAGATTTACATGAAGTGATGCTGAGTGAAACAAGTGGAATCAGGAATACATTGTACACAATAACAGCACAAATATGTAATGATAAATTATGAATGATTTGTTCTTATTCCATAGCCTTTGACCAGAAAAAGTCATTTGCATCCAGAAAAAGAAAAAAGGAAACTGATTTACAAATCAACACATGCTAAGTTCACTTCTTTTTTTTTTTTCTTTCTCCCATGGTTTTTCCCTTTTGCTCTTATTTTTCTAAAGCAATGTATATTAAGAATAAATAAATTTCCAGAAAAAATAAAAAATAAAAAGAGAAAAAAACAGATTCTTCACTTTAAAAAAATAAGGAAACAAAGAAACAAGGATTTAGCCTAAGCAATGAGGAAACAAAACTATCAATCTTTGCTGATGATATGATTGTATTTTTAGAGAATTCCAGGGAATCACTAAAAAAGTACTTGAAATAATTAGCAAATTTAGCAAAGTTGCAGGATAAAAAATAAACCTCAGAAATCATAAGCATTTTTATATATTGCCAATGAAGTACAGGAGCAAGAAAGAGAAAGATAAATTCCACTTAAAATAACTAAAAGACAACATAAAATATTGGGGAATTTATAGGTCCAGACAAACCCAGAAACCATATGAACACAATTACAAAATACTTTTCATGGAAATAAATTCAGACTTAAATAATTGGAAAATTGTCCATTATTCATGGATAAGTTGACCTAATATAATAAAAAAATGACATTTCTTACTTCACTTACTTAGTGCCATACCAACAAAATTGCCAAAAATAATTTATTTTGTAAAGCTATAAAAAATAATAACAAAATTCATGTGGAAAAAAAATTAGGTCAAAAATATCAAAAAAATTAATGAAAAAAAAATCAAAGAAAGGTTTCTTCCTTTATCAGGTCTAAAACTATATTATATAGTGGCAACCAAATTATTTTGTATTGATCAAATAATAAGAGTGATGAATCAGCATAATAGATTAAGTATATAATAGAGTAGTGAATTATTAAAGCAACCTATTGTCTGAGGAACTCAAAGACTCCTGCTTCTTTCCAGGTTTTTCAAAAATCTACTAGCTCATCTTCTTCTAGGAAAAGAACTTATTATTTGGCAAAACTTGCTGGGAAAACTGGAAAACAGCATGGCAGATATTAAGCACAGAACAACGTTTCACATCATTTACCAAGAGAAGGTCAAAATGGTAAATGATTTCCACAGAATGGGTGATACCACAAGCAAATTAGGAAACAGAACTAGTTTACTTGTCAAATCCATGGTGAAGTGAATAACTCATAAACAAATAAGAGATAGAATATAGTGAAATGCAAAATGGATAATTTTGATTACATTAAATTAAAATGTTTTACAGAAACAAAACCAATGCAACCAAGAATAGAAAGAAAGCAGAAAACTTTAAAACATTTTACAGCCAATGTTTCTGATAAAGATCTCATTTCTAAAATATAGAGAGAACTGAGTCAAATATAACAATAAAAATCAAAAGATATGAACAGGCAGTTTTCATAGGAAAAAATTAAAGCCATCTGTAAGCATAAAAAAAATTCTCTAAATTACTGTTGACTAGAGTAAAGCAAATTAAAACAACTTTGAGATACCACTTCACACCTCTCAATTGACAATATGACAGATAAAGAAAGTGATAATTATTCGAGAAAATGTGGTAAAATTGGAATACGAATGTATTGTTAGTGGATTTGTGAAGTGATCCAATTCTTCTGGACAGCAATTTGGAACTATGACCAAAGGACTTTAAAACTATGTATGTCCTCTAATTCAACAAAGCCTCTCGTAGGTCTGTATACCAAAGAGATCATTAAAAAGGGGTTGTAAAAATATTTATAGAAGTTTTTTTGATGGGGGCAAAAGATTAGAAATTGTGGGAATGCCCATCAAGTGGGGAATGGAAATTCAAGTTGTGATATATGAATGTTATGAAATACTATTGTGGTATAAAAATGATAAGCTAATGATTTTTGAAAAACCTGGAGTTACATGAACATCCTGATTGAAATGAGCAGAACTAGAATATTGTATATAATAACAGTAACACTGTGAAAATCAACTATGATTGATCTAGTACTTCCATTAACACAATGATTCAAGCATGATTCTAAAAGAATCATGATGGAAAATAGATGGTATCCATATCCAGCGAAAAACTATGGAGTCTGAATGCAGATCAAAACATACTATTTTCACTTTCTTGTTGTCATTTGTTTGTCCTTGTGGTATTTCCCTTTTGTTCTGTTTCTTCTTCTACAACATGAGTAAGGGGAAATATATATTTAAGTGATTGTGCACATGTATAACTTATGTCAGATTTTATGCTATAATGTAAAGGGAGAATGAAAGAAAGAGAGAAAAAATTTTAAACTCAAAACCTTATTTTAAAAAGATGTTGATAAGTACTTTTACCAATAATATGAAAAAAATTGCATGCTATTTGCCAAAAAAGACCCAGTTCTTATAAAGTTACAGATACCCACAAAATGAAGTCAAGTTCATAGACTTTAATTCACTATTGCTTCATGGTTTTACTGATGGGTAGAATTAGTTTTAAATGATCTCTACAAACAAGGGAAGAGGGAGAGGGGAAAAAAAAGAACATAGATGAAGGATAAATTTACATGTGGATTCTGATGAAAAAGTAAAAACATTCCCCAAACCAAGATGAAGAAGAAGACTCATGCTGTAATGCTAACATTAATTTTTGTTAAATCCATAGGCACCTATGCTGGGCATACTCAATAGAAGTCATTTATTTATTCAAACAAATTATTTCTATGGGTCCCAATGGCAGTTCTATTAAACATAGTTTGTAACATATTTCCTTTTTATTATTATCCAATATGGGGAACATCACTCTTCAGTATTCCCAGCACAATAAATGAAAAGTTTTATAGAGTTTCAGGAGAGCAAGAATAATATTATTAAAAAGGAACATTTATAGCTATCACTTGCTTAATAACAGAAAGCAAAGTATGAGGCTTTGTTTAATGCAAGTGCTCTCCAGTTGGTTTTTATAAATAGATGCTTTTTTATCACTTTACCAATGACTTTTGAACTTGCAAAAGTAATTGAGTGATTTGCAAGATGTGGAAAAATTTGCATGCAAGTTCATGCTTTTTATTGTATTCTTCTTTCCTGGGAAATCAATTTTTTTTTTTTTTTTTTTTGCACAGAGATCCTATTGACTTTTCATAGAATCTCAAAATTGAAAAGATACCCCAGGGATCATTTAATTCAACCCTTTATATTATACAAAAGGAAACTTAAGCTCTGAAAAGTTGCTTCTAATCAAGGATATAGGGTTAGTAAGAGACAGGGATGGAACTTGGAATTGAGGCTTACTGACTCTTATTCTTAAATCTTCATGCCCACCACCTTACTATGCGTCTTTGTTTAGTATTACATTGCAATAATATCCTTTCAATGAAAAGCAAGTTAAATTGTCTACATGTGAATTAATGGTAGTTATTTTAATGCTTTTATATGTTTTACTTGATCTATGGAGTAGAGGTGATATTTTCCACAATACTTATGAAGTGAATGTTGTTTTTTCAATGTTGATCAATCTAATTGCTTATTATTTTTCTTTTCAAACAAGGTCCTTTCAAGCTATACATTATAACCCCTTTATCATTCTCTTTACATATCCTACTTGTTTTCTATTCCTTTGAAATTTCTCCCCACTCTTCTCCTCTAATCAAAAGCCTTAAATTCTTTTTTTTATTTTATTTAGAATTTTTTTCCCACAGTATACATGCATGAGTAATTTTTTATAATATTATCCCTTGTATTCATTTTTCCAAATTATCCCCCCTCCCTCTACTCTCTCCCCTTGATGACAGGCAATCCCATACATATTACATATGTTACAGTATAACCTAGATAACAATATATGTGTGTAAATACCATTTTCTTTTTGCACATTAAGTATTAGATTCCGAAGGTATAAGTAACCTGGGTACATAGACAGTAGTGCTAACAATTTACATTCACTTCCCAGTGTTCCTTCTCTGGGTGTAGTTATTTCTGTCCATCATTGATCAACTGGAAGTGAGTTGGATCTTCTTTATGTTGAAGATATCCACTTCCATCAGAATACGTCTTCATACAACATTGAAGTGTACAGAGATCTTCTGGTTCTATTCATTTCACTCAGCATCAGTTGATGTAAGTCTCTCCAAGCCTCTCTGTATTCATGCTGCTGGTCATTTCTTACAGAGCAATAATATTCCATAACCTTCATATACCATAATTTACCCAACCATTCTCCAATTGATGGACATCCATTCATCTTCCAGTTTCTAGCTACTACAGAAAGAGCTGCCACAAACATTTTGGCACATACAGGTCCCCTTCCTCTCTTTAGTATTTCTTTGGGATATAAGCCCAATAACAGCAATGCTGGGTCAAAGGGTATGCACAGTTTGATAACTTTTTGGGCATAATTCCAGATTGCTCTCCAGAATGGCTGGATTCTTTCGCAACTCCACCAGCAATGTATTAGTGTCCCAGTTTCCCCACATCCCCTCCAACATTCATCATTATTTGTTCCTGTCATCTTAGCCAATCTGACAGGTGTGTAGTGGTATCTCAGAGTTGTCTTAATTTGCATTTCTCTGATCAATAGTGATTTGGAACACTCTTTCATGTGAGTGGATATAGTTTCAATTTCTTCCTCTGAGAATTGTCTGTTCATATCCTTTAACCATTTATCAATTGGAGAATGGTTCGGTTTCTTATAAATCAGGGTCAGTTCTCTATATATTTTGGAAATGAGACCTTTGTCAGAACCTTTGTTTTTAAAAATATTTTCCCAATTTGTTACTTCCCTTCTAATCTTGTTTGCATTAGTATTATTTGTACAGAAACTTTTTAGTTTAATGTAATCAAAATCTTCTATTTTGTGATCAATAATGATCTCTAGTTCTCCTCTGGTCATAAATTCCTTCCTCTTCCACAGGTCTGAGAGGTAGACTATTCTCTGTTCCTCTAATCTTTTTATGGTCTCATTCTTTATGCCTAAATCATGGACCCATTTTGATCTTATCTTGGTATATGGTGTTAAGTGTGGATCCATATCTAATTTCTGCCATACTAATTTCCAGTTTTCCCAACAGTTTTTTCCAAATAATGAATTTTTATCCCTAATGTTGGAATCTTTGGGTTTGTCAAAGATTAGATTGCTATAAATGTACCCTTTTTTGTCCTTTGTATCTAATCTGTTCCATTGATCTACCGTTCTATTTCTTATCCAGTACCAAATGGTTTTGGTGACTGCTGCTATATAATATAGCTTTAGATCAGGTACACTTAGACCACCTTCCTCTGACTTTTTTTTCATTAGTTCCCTTGCAATTCTCGACCTGTTATTCTTCATTTTAATTTTGTTGTTATTTTTTCTAGGTCATTAAAATAGTTTCTTAGGAGTCTGATTGGTATAGCACTAAATAAATAGATTACTTTGGGGATATTGTCATCTTTATTATATTGGCTCGGCCTATCCAAGAGCACTGAATGTCTTTCCAGTTATTTAAAGCTAACTTTATTTTTGTGGTAAGTGTTTTATAATTTTTCTCATATAATTCTTGACTATTCTTTGGTAGGTGGATTCCCAAATACATTATACTCTCAACATTTGTTTGGAATGGAATTTCTCTTTGTATCTCTTGCTGTTGTATTTTGTTGGTGATATATAAAAATGCTGAGGATTTATGTGGATTTATTTTGTATCCTGCCACTTTGCTAAAATTCTGAATTATTTCTAATTACTTTTTATCAGAGTCTTTGGGGTTCTCTAAGTATACCATCATGTCATCTGCAAAGAGGGATAGTTTGATTTCCTCATTTCCTACTCTAATTCCTTGAATCTCTTTCTTGGCTCTTATTGCCAAGGCTAGCGTTTCTAGTACTATATTGAATAGTAATGGTGATAGTGGGCAACCTTGTTTCACTCCTGATCTTACTGGGAAAGGGTGCAGTTTATTTTTATTGCATATTATGCTTACTGACGGTCATAAATATATGCTCCTGATTATTCTAAGGAAAAGTCCATTTATTCTTATACTCTCAAGAGTTTTTAGTAGGAATGGATGTTGGGTTTTGTCAAATGCTTTTTCTGCATCTATTGAGATGCTCATATGGTTTTTATTAATTTGATTATTAATATGGTCAATTATACTAATAGTTTTCCTAATATTAAACTAGCCCTGCATTCCTGGTATAAATCCTACTTGATCATAATGTATTATCCTGGGGATGATTTTCTGAAGTCTTTTTGCTAATATCTTATTTAAGATTTTAGCATCAATATTCATTAAGGAAATTAGTCTATAATTTTCTTTCTCAGTTTTCGATCTACCTGGTTTAGGTATCAGTACCATGTCTGTGTCATAAAAGGAGTTTGGTAGGACTCCTTCATCCCCTATTTTTTCAAATAGTTTATATAGAATTGGGGATAATTGTTCTTTAAATGTTTGGTGAATTCTATCCATCTGGTCCTGGGGATTTTTTTCTTGGGGAGCTGATTATTAGCTTGTTCTATTTCTTTGTCTGAAATGGGACTATTTAAGCAATTTTTCTCCTCCTCTGTTAATCTAGGAAGCCTATATTTTTGGATATAGTCGTCCATTTCACTTAAGTTATCAAATTTATTGGCATAAAGTTGGGCAAAGTAACTCATTATTTCTCTAATTTCCTCTTCATTGGTGGAAAGATCCCCCTTTTCATTTGTAAGACTAACAATTTGATTTTCCTCTTTCTTTTTTCTGATCAGATTTATCTAAGGTTTATCTATTTTATTGGCTTTTTCATAAAACCAACTCTTGGTTTTATTTATTAATTCAATATTTTTTACTTTCAATATTATTGATTTCTCCTTTTAATTTTTGTATTTCAAGTTTAATTTTTGGTTGGGGGTTTATAATTTGGTCTTTTTCTAGCCTTTTAAGGTGTAGGCCTAATTCGTTAATCTTCTCTTTCTCTATTTTGTTCAAATAAGCCTCTAAAGATATAAAAATTTCCCCTTATTACCGCTTTAGCTGTATCCCACAGATTTTGGTATGAAGTCTCATCATTGTCATTATCTTGGGTGAAATTATTAAATTGTTTCTGTAATTTGCTGTTTCACCCAGTCATTCTTTAACATGAGATTGTTAATTTTCCAATTACTTTTTGGTCTATTTACCCCTAAAATTCTTACTGAATGTAGCTTTTATTGCATTGTGATCTGAGAAGAAGGCATTTATTATTTCTGCCTTCCTACATTTAATTTTGAGATCTTTATGTCCTAATATATGGTCAATTTTTGTATAGGATCCATGAACTGCTGAGAAGAAAGTATATTCCTTTCTATTGCCATTCAGTTTTCTCCAAAGGTCTATCAAACATAGTTTTTCTAATATTCTATTTACTTTTTTAATTTCTTTCTTATTTGTTTTGTGGTTTGATTTGTCTAAATCTGAGAGTGCAAGGTTGAGATCTCCCACTATTATAGTTTTACTGTCTATTTTTTCTTGCAATTCTCTTAACTATTCCTTTAGAAAGTTAGATGCTATACCATTTGGTACATATATGTTTTTTATTGATATGGCTTCATTATTTATGCTACCTTTCAGCATGATATAGTTTCCTTCCTTATCTCTTTTAATTAGATCAACTTCTGCTTTTGCTTGATCTGAGATAAGGATAGCTACCCCTGCTTTTTTGGCTTTACCTGAAGCATAATAGATTCTGCTCCAACATTTTACCTTTACTCTGTATGTATCTCTCTGCTTTAAGTGTGTTTCCTGTAAACAACATATTGTAGGGTTCTCATTTTTGATCCAGTCTGCTATCTGTCTCCATTTGATGGGAGCATTCATCCCATTCACATTTACAGTTAAAATTACTAATTCTTTATTTCCTGCCTTCATATTATCCCCAGATTATGCTTTTTCCCTTGACCCCCCTGAACCCTTTCCCCGATATTTAATTTATAGATGTCACTTGTGACACACAGCCCTCCCTTTTTTTAGTATCCCTCCCCCCCTCCCTCCAAGTTCCTTCCCTTATTCCCCTTTTCCTTTTCCCTTTTCCTCTCCCCCCTTTTAATGAGGTGAGAGAGAATTCTCTGAAAAACAAATATGTCAATTATTTACTCTTTGAGCCTCTTCTGATGAGAGTAAGATTCACACAATGTTTGTCCCCCTCTGTAAATTCCCTCAGATATGGTATATTTTCTATACCTCTTCCTGGGATGTAGTTTCCCTCTTTTTATCACTCCTTCCCCTTTTTCTGATACTACCCCCTTCCCTTTACTACACCTCCTTTTTTTTATATCAGTAAAATCAAATTATCCATGCGGACTTTCTATATATCCACAACAGAGATACAGCTCTCAAGGGTTCTGTGTACCTTTTTCTGTTTCTCTTCAGTCTTGTTGATGTAGATCAAATTTTTTGTCTGGTTTTTTTCTTAGAAACATATGGAATTCCTCTATTTCATTGAATGACCATCTTCTTCCATGGAAAAAAAATGCTAAACTTAGCTGGGTAGTTTATTCTTGGTTGCAATCCTTGATCTTTTGCCTTTCGGAATATCAGGTACCAGGTCCATTGATCTTTTAATGTGGAGGCAGCCAGATCTTGTGTGACCCTTATTGTGGCACTTTGGTATTTAAATTGTTTTTTTTTTTTTTTTTTTTTCTAGCTGCTTGCAAGATTTTCTCCTTTGTGTGATAATTCTGCAGCTTAGCCACAATGTTCCGTAGTGTTCTTTTTTTAGGGTCTATTTCAGAAGGAATTCGATGAATTCTTTCAACGTCTATTTTTCCTTCTGTTTCTATAATCTCTGGACAGTTTTCTTTGATGATTTCCTGTAAAATAGAAAATCTAGGCTCTTTTTTTGGTATAGTTTTCAGGAAGTCCAATGATCCTCAGATCATTGATCTCCTAGATCTATTTTCCAGGTCTATAGATTTTCCCAGTAAGTATTTCATGTTATTCTCCAGCTTTTCATTTTTTTTTTTTGTTTTTTGTTTTGTTTTCTTTGACTGATTCTTGGGTTCTCAATGAATCATTCATTTCTATTTGTTCCATCCTGAATTTTAAGGAATTATTTTCTTCATTCACAGTTTTTAGTTCTTTTTGTATATGCCCAATTTCGTTTTTAAATGAATTATTTTGCTCTATTGAATTTTTTTCCATTTCCCTAATTTTTTTTAGAGAATTATTTTCTTTTTCCAATTGAGAAATCCTATTTTCTTGAGACTTTTTTATCTTTTCCAATTCATAAATCCTATTTTCCTGTGATTTTTTAATCTTTTCTAATTCACAAATTTTGTTTCCCTGAATCTCCTATGAATTCTTTATTTTTTCCAACTCCAATTTCAGAACGTTGTTATTCTCTATCATAGCTTCTCTTTCCTTTCCCCATTTTTCTTCAAACTCCCTTAATTTTTTAATAGTCTCTTCTAGGAGAGAGTTATGTGATGGGGGGCAGGAATCGTTCCCCTTTAGGTTGTTATCTGCTGTCTCTCTGCTGTTAACTTCCCCGGGGTTGGATACCCGCGCTTTCTCTGTGTAGAAAGAATCGATCATTCTTCTTGGCTTTTTGCTCATATTTAAAAAATCTTTGGGGTCTGTCCCTGGGGTAGGAAATTATTTATTTATTTCTTTACCAGCTTCCTCCCAGACCAGATGGATGCAGTGGCTTCTGCGCCTGAGCTAAGAGAGAGCTCTGGGAGAGAGTTCCCCACCCCCTCCCTGGAAGTGCCTTGGAGGTGATTAGCAGGGCTGTGCTTTGAGGGCGCTGTGTGTCCCAGCGACTTCCCTGAGGTTTAAGACTGAACAGTAAAGGTGACACAAAGCCCAGCTAATGTGTCCCATGGGGCGTGGATGTCAGCAGCTTATGTGAAAAGCCCCTGTGTTCAAACTGGAAGTGTCTGCCCTGAAACTGCGGTCCCTATTTCAAAGGTTCCCCTTCTCTGGGACTTCTGGGGCTGATTTCCACAGCCTCCAGCCAAGCAAGGCACTATGTGTTACCTTTGGCCGTGTCTGCCTGCTTTTCAATCTCTTAACTACTCCCTGGTGAAAGCCCGGACAGCCTAAGTTGGCCACACCCACAGTACTGAGATCTGTTAGGTCACTTCCAGGTTGGGGTGGTTCTAGTATCTGGCTTTATATTTTAAAGTGGCTTGATTTCTCTTCTGAACTGCTGTTTTATAAGCAGAGAAGAGATAACAGCCTGTGCCAGATTCTTCTATCTCAGTGGCTTCTCTGATCCCAGAGCCTCCCCAGTGCGATTGGCGAAGTGTGCCACTACCCCACTGTCTGCTCCTGGCCTCTTTTTTTTTTCCTCCCCTGGGAACCGACCTTTTCTATTGAAATTCCATTTCTCTTCAGCTGGTAAGTCGTGCTTCCAGTCCTTGTGGTTTCTATCAGTCCAGCATTATTTTTGAGGCTGATTTAACTAATTGGTAATGAGGGAAGAAGGGAGCTCACAAAATCGCTTGTATCTTCTCTGCCATCTTGGCTCCATCAAAAACCTTAAATTCTTACAAGTGTGAGTTTAATTCTTTCATTTCTCTGTATCACATGGCAATTGTTTGTGCAACATTGTTTTTTGTATATATATGTATATATATGTATATATATGTATATATATATATATATATATATATATATATATATATATATATATATATATATATATATATTTCACCCCAACACAATTACAACTTTTATTTCAGGATAAGAATATTAAATTTTGATTTCCTCCACAACACTTTTATCCTTTCCACATTGCAGTTAAGGTACTAAATTTGAAAAATACTTCCCATAGAATCATAAAATGAATTTTGTCTTTGAGGTTCATATCTCAAAGGTATTAAGAAGGAGATCATGCTTTGAAGGGCCCTGAAAAAAATAAATAAAGACAAATATATATCTAATTCACTCAATATTGATAAGTATCTTCAGATCTGAATAAATTACACAAATGAACAAAGATTTTAACCCCTAAAAATTCAAGAAAGAGTCAAGAAATCATCTTAAGATCATTTGATATAGCAAGTTGAAAAATAAAATAATACAATTCCTGTTATGGGCCAGAACATGAAACAAGGTACTAAGTGGAACTGAGAAGACAGTGATTAATTATAGTTTAGCATTGAGTTAATCCTACAACAAATAATGGCTTCCTAGTGATATAATGATTGGTGTATACTCAGTGTAGAACATATAAGGAGAAGTTCTCAGGGCCAGAAAGGAAAAGGGCCCTAGAAGCTCTGAGAGGCTGAGGCAGATTCATTCCATCTTCCACTTTTGTTGTGGCTGGAGGCTGAAGTACAAATCTTTGGATTCAGGAGCCAGAAAAGGCAGTCAGACATAACTAAGGAAGACAAAGAAGTGGTGGCAGGCTGTCCTGTAGAGATCACTGAAACCAAGATCTGGAAGACCTCTAAGAAAACTAGCCAAACCCCAAGTGAAGGAGACAAGACTTTGGACTTTAACACCTGCCTGCATTTGGGGTGATTACTGAACTGAAACTAAGGCTGCCTCCAAAGACTCCAAGGAAAACCCAACAAGAGAACATTAAATTTTAGAGAAAATATTACAATTTTCTAAATAATAACAGCCTTGAGATGTTGGAATGTTTGTGTATTCTTCAATAATGACTACCTTTAAAATGTCCAGAATAAACATATATTTACATTCTCCTGTAGGCCTCTAAGATATGACAGCTTCTTCAGACCTCCATTTCTGGTATCTAATAGCTTTTACAATCAGAAATACATTCGATAGGACTAACCAAAATTTCTAACAGTGCAAACAAATTATTAAGATAATCATAGCATTAGAACAAGGAAGTCAGTGACCTTCTATTTTTAACTCTAGTTAAACTATATCTGTAGTATTGTGTCCCATTTTAGGAGGAAAATTGATAAATTAGTATGGTAAAGGAAATTAGGTCATACCTATTGTATCTAGAAAATTTAACCTGTAAAAGAAGCATATGAGGGCTTCTTTTAACAGGGTGGTGGTGGGGTGGGAGGTAGGCTAGATAGTCTAGCTTGCCCATAGATGGCAGCAATGAGAAGAATAAAAGTTAGAGGAACAGAAAATTTAGATTTAACATAAATTCAAATTTCCTCATGACTAGAGCTATCTAAAAAGTGAAATGGGCTTGTTCTACTATTGAGTTCCTTTTCATTGGTACTTTCAATTGAAGTCTAGATATCCATTTGTTCTAGATGTTGTAGAAGTAATTTTTGTTAAGGTTAAAAAATATACATTAACTTTTGATTTCTTCTATAATATATCATCTCCTTCCACATTACAATTAAGCTACCAATTTTAAGAAATCTTTCTTTAAGAATGGGATTAATCTTGAAGAAAAAGTTCCTGCTTTGAAAGGTCCTGCAGAAAACGAATAAGGAAAAAGCACATATCTTATTCTGATCCATCCCAAATGTGAGACTCTTTTATTCCATAAATTCCTATTCCCTTTTATTCCTACATCAAGTAGACAGAGAAAATTGTTGTTCTTCTATTTGGAGACTTCTAAGAACTGCATTAATCAATTACAGCTTCCTTTGGAAGGACCTTACTAGATACACATTGATCTTCCCTGACTTGGTGTATACAGAGTATCTTTTGGATAAGGAATGAACATATAAATAAAATTTCTGCTACTTTAAATAGATGACTCCCTTTTCCAAAATTACATTTTCTTTCCCTCTTTTTTCACTGGATTGGACCCTTGACTTATATCTGTTTGAGTACATACAGTATCATTATGTGGAGGAGAGATTTCACTTTATTTTCTCCTTGGCAAACATTTCACTAAAACTTATAATGATTTAACAGGACAGAGCAGCAGAAACAAATTTAGAAATATTCCCTACTCAACATATTTTATTTTTCTAATCTAATTTATATATTGTCTTTAGGAGAAGGACCATGGCTTCCTCTATATTTGACTCAGACTCTAGGACTCCGTTAATGTTTTAATATCAATGGAATAAAATATGCCAATCTAAGATTTCTTCATCTCTTCCATCCCTCATTTTTAATTGAATTTTATTAAGAGTAAAAAATATGAGAAAACCATCAAAGAAATACCTGTACATTTGTTGATTAACCAATGCCTCATATAGTAACAATGAGTTCACACTTACTTCACCTTTAGACACAACCAAGACATCTGGTTGAAGAAGCACAAATGTTTTGGGTTGTGGTCACTGTCTACTTCTGATCATACCAAGTTTGTCCTTTTTCACATTTGAAATGCTAATATCACTATGTTAATTTACTATCTATAATTCTTGGGTGGATCTATGATCTGAATGACATGAGTATTCCAATGATTCAGACAGAAAGCCATTCATGCTTGCCTATCATTACTCTTGTCAGTATTCTCCCATAGATGATCCACCGTGAAATGACAGGGTGGAGGTGGGGGTAATCAGTTTTGGGGGCCATGGATACTAGTAAAAAAAACAGAAGCTATATATTAGTGTCAGGCTCAAAGGGTCACTGCATTGGGCTTTTTATTTTATGATTTTGGTTTGTGTGGGCTTTTTTTGAGAGTAGATTTCATTAACTCACCCAAAGTGGAAGTATAACAGCCACTCAGATATCTAAAGTGTCAGTGCTGATCAAGAAACTCTGACTTATGTTGTTCTCAAGCTGGTCTAGTTCACCCCACACCCTCTTTATATAATCTAATAAGCTCCTGCTCCCATAGGCTCACCCTGATTGTTCTGGATATAGTGTGGATATTCAATTGGCTAGTTCTACATCAGCTCAGAACTCACAAACTCAGGTGATCCATCAGCTTCAGCATTCCTAGTTGCAGAGACTTTGAATGACATAGCTCTACATTGCTAAATCCTTGCTCTTTGTTGAATTCCTATGTTATATTACTATATATTTTTAAGGTCTTATGTTCAATCTCATGTAATGAAAAGATATGTAAATGACATGTGAATGACATTAGAATTAGTGTCTTTTTTATACTTTATTTCCTTCCTCAGTATTTCACTTATTGCTCTATCCACAGTTAATGCTCAATAAATTACTAAATGAATTTAATCAGCCATCAAAATGAAGAAATAGATGAGTTGACCCTTCATTTTGCCACTAGGGACTGAAGTTTCATTTTACTATTGAGATCCATACTGAATAATGAAATGGGACAAATACTATAATGGAGAGAAAAAAATAATAATAAAATTCCTGAATGTGGGTTTATCTACCAGCAATTTTTTTTGGTATGTAACTTCAGTAAATCACTTAGAATATCTCAGCTTCAGCTTTATTTATTGTACCTCCCTTAATTACCTCAGGTTTAACTACATGGATCAGATAAGACCATATGTATTTAAGTGTTCTCAAAAGAATAAAGTATTTTACAAATATATCACAACCACCACCACTTTTGCTGCTGCTGTGCTAGTTATTTTCCTTATGATTTACAAATTGTTGTGTATATTATCTCATTGAATCCTCAAAGCAACACTGAGAGATGGATATTATCTCCTTTTTTACAGATAAGAAACTGAGAGAGAAAGGGTAAGTGATCTATCCTGGCTGACACACCTAGAAAATGAGAAAGGATTCAAAGTCAGGTCTTCCTAACCCCAATATGAATGATCTTTTGATTAAGCCAATCTGCCTCATATGATTGTTGTACAGTAAGTGACTATGAATCTCATAATTATCTCTGTGCTTATTTAAAATGATTTCAGTTAAGCTCCCTATATTATCTTTTCCCCCATTCTTTTTGTCCTGGATATCTTTTCTAATAAATCTCCTTAATGCTTGGAATAGACTCAATCTTCCTTTCTCTCTCTCTCTCTCTCTCTCTCTCTCTCTCTCTCTCTCTCTCTCTCTCTCTCTCTCTCTCTCTCTCTCCCTGTTTCCATGCTTGAAATTTCAACTCTGATTTCACAATCTTTATGAAATCCTTCAAAAAAAGGTTATATAGCTTTTAGTGCTTTGCTTCTTCTCAAATAACTAAGAGTCCAATATCTGGATCTCTTCTTTGCAATAATTACATTCTGTATTCTATTATAATTATTCATGTATATATCTTATTCCTTTCTTTGAGGTTAAAAGGGCAAAAAACTGTTGTTTTTTTTTCTTCTTTACATTATTAACGATATAATATTTTGCAAACATTACATGGTTAATAAATATTATTGACATGGAGTGAGTTTGGCTAATGGAGTTTGGATCCTGTTTGGATGACTAAGGCGTCACCAATTATATTTCATTAAGTTAGTAGTCCACTCAGTTTTATCATCTGTTCTATAATTGTTACCTCTGATCTAGTAGGCCCTTTTATTCAGCCCTCCAAAATTTAAGAGAATTTCCATATGACTTCATACTGTACCTTAGGCTTTCTGGTCTATCATCTACCTGCTGATACCTACAAAATGTCCAGGATTCCGTCCCTCTGTTCTAAACTTAAACCTTTATGCGCATGTGTGCTCGTGCACATGTGTTTTGTTTGTTTGTTGTTGGTTTTTTTTTTTTTTGTGTGTGTGTGTGTGTGTGTGTGTGTGTGTGTGTGTGTGTGTGTTGCCTTCACTACGATCAGTGGAAGCTTCTTAGGAGAAAAGTCTGTTTGCTTTTCTATTTGTACTTTCATTTCTTCACATAGTGCTTGGTATACCACAAGTGCTTAACACATGCTTTATCCATTCCAAGAAAGAATGTTTCCTGTAAATCAATGTGTAAAGAGAATTTCAGGCAATATAGGAAGTATGCTTGTTGGGAATAAGGAAAAGAGGCAAACGTCTAGGAAAGACATAAATGGAATAAGATGAATTTAAAACTCTGAAATTAAGGATAGGTAGGGCACAAGAGCCCATTTAATCCCAAAATGTACATGAAGAATGGCAATTATAGTATTCTTTCATTATATACACACATTTAAAACTCTTCTACTAAGCAAGGTAATATACATTCTAACTAGTGACTTCTAGAACACAACTTATTCCACACTTAAAGTTCATTATTTATAATCGATTTGTAATTTATAATTTATTTATTTCAGTTTGTACGTACTTTTTTTTGACATTTTAATACTGTCATAGAAAATTCCAAAAGAAGGAATGTTAC
This sequence comes from Sminthopsis crassicaudata, assembly GCF_048593235.1. Taxonomy (NCBI): domain Eukaryota; kingdom Metazoa; phylum Chordata; class Mammalia; order Dasyuromorphia; family Dasyuridae; genus Sminthopsis; species Sminthopsis crassicaudata. The sequence continues at coordinate 540,315,479 of NC_133619.1, forward strand.
ATTTGTCAGGTGTGGGTTGTGATGATATTAATACTCTTCTTAAGAGTAAAATTACTTGGATTAAAGTCCTATCTCTGCTCCTAACTAATTACATAACCCTGAGTGAGACATTTAAACTCCATGCTTTTTAGTATTTTTTCTTTTGCAAAATGAAGAGGTTTACCAGATGACCTCTGATGTCTGTTTTAGTTCTTCATCTATCATCCTATGCTACCAGGTTTTATGTTACACATCTGGTCTATTTCTTGATGTCATTGCTATGTAGTGGTAAGTGCTGCCTACAGCTTTTATTCATTACTGGAGTCCACAGCTGGTTCATACAAAATATGCCGCTTTGCAGTCCATCTGTTTCAAGGAAGAGATCTGTAACTATGCACAGTTTGGACCAGAATGGCTTTATTACTGTAGTTGCAGTTTCTAAATAGAACTCAAAAAATAATGATGTTCAGTTTCTACTTTTAGATACCAGTGAGATAACACCTGTCTAGACAGATGGTCTCTGGCCTGTGAAAACAAGGACAGCTGAGAGGCAGGAAAATCAAGTTGGTGACTCCAATGAAATAATTACTATTGCTTGCTAAGCCTTTTAGTCTCTAAATAGCAACTCTTATAAAATACCCGTGGGAAATTTGGAGTAAAGACAAAGATGAGGTTTTTAGTGTGTTAACCTAAAACAATGAAGCACCTTTTGGAAAGACAAGGAAGAATATTTTTTGAAAGTAATCATAATATTAATATACAATAAAGAAAGTTGTGGCTTCTTTATTTTGAAGCAAATTTGTGAGCAAGATTATGAAAACTGACTTGCATTGAATGTCATATTAATGAAAATAAAAGGCCTAATTATCACTGAATTAGGCTATTGTCAAACAATGCCAGATAGCCACATTTTATCCCTTTTTATCTAGAAGTTTGCTTTGGTGTACACTCAACTTACACCCTTTCAGCAAGGAAGGTTATATTTTAATACTACCAGTCCTTCCAGTATATTTAAGGTATGTTAACAGCTTCAAGGAAAATAGAAAAAAAAGTTTACAAAGAAAAAGTTAGAGAAAATCTCCACCTGAATTACTTTGGTTACATACTGATTCAAGCTACCTATTTTATCAAGGCCTTATGCCTGCTTCTCCAGCTGAAATGCCATACAGACAGACACAAGTCATTCTTTCTGATTCTCTTTAAATTATCATATATTTATCAACAAAACAGTGTTTTGAAAATTTATACCTTTCTGATATAGTCTACTCTAGGAATGACAATGAACTGGGACAACTGGCTTTATTTATTTATTTATTTTTAATTTGTAAAAGTATCCCTTTATTTTCTTGGCTAGGACAAGTGTTAACAAAATACATTTCCTGAGTTGATGAAACTATTTTCAAAATCATTTTCCTCCTTTCAAAATTAGTTTCAAAACAAGAACAATGTTATTTTTATATACAATATTGGGCATTTAGTCCAGGTAATATAGTTTTATTAAATATAATATACAATATTGATTAAGGAATTCATCTTCTACTCCTTTGCTGACTGCTAGTTTTAATAGGTAATATGACATTCTGTCCTCAGCTCTTATATTTGATTCAGACTTCACCCCCACAGGGGGCAGGATCACCAAAATGCAATTACAAATTATAAATTGGCTGTCTTATATAGGAAAGGGATCAGTCAACTCATATCTTATCAACTAATGTATTTAAATATAGGTTGGATGTCACTATGAAAAATTAAGAACAAATTTCCATGTTTCTTTTTTTACATGACTTTTTTCCACATTATACTCAAACTGCCTTGAATTCAGGGTTGTATTCACACTAACTGAATTTAATAAAAAGAATCCAAGAAGTGATCTGTTATCAGTTCATTCAGAGGAAAGGGCCAGGTCAAAAGGACTTTTCAATTTATCAGTGGAAAATTTCAAATACTTAATATTTCTAATTACTGCACATTTATTTTTGCCTTTGTGGGAGTATAGAAACTTATTCCACTTAAGCAGATTGGCAATTTATGTGTAATTTATAAGCCTAAGGAATAGTATGGATCACTGAGAAATTAACTATGGTCTAGGGTCACCTACCAATCACTTTTAAGAAGACTGAATTGAGCCTAAAGTCTCATTGACCTAGGCTATAGTGCTTCCCTATATACATTTCTAATAAATTGCAATTTATAGTTTAATATTCATAGTTAGTTTTGTGTCTATTCTATTGTCTTCTTAGGATGTTGGTCTCTTAGTGTCTTTTTTTTTCCCTTTGGTCATAATTAAACTGTTGTCCTAAGGCATGGGTTAAAGTTCATAGTCAGCCTAAGGCTCATTTTTATAATTAAGGGTAATTGAATGAAAACTGAGAAGTGAAATGGACAGAGATTTCTTATTCAGACATGAGTGAGTCCAGTCTCTTGCTAGTTTATTGGATAATTGGTTAGTAATTATTTTATTTATTCAAAATAATTCATTTTTAAATCTTTAAAAATTCATTTTATGTTTAAAAAAATGCAGATACTAAACACTGAAAGAGCATGATGATAATTGATAAGGGAAATAGATATATACATGATCAATGTATGGAGTTGGGACTATTGAATTCTTGTGTTAGTCACAGTGCTTGGCACATTGGTTAGAAAAACTGAAACAGAATCAATTCTTATAATGAGGTCCTAAATGGTAGGTGTGGTGGAGAGAGAGAAACTGAAGAATTGATAAAATTCTAAGGAAGGCTGGGAACAGGTTATAATAGGGATAAGTTTAGCTCTATGACACCATCTGAGGAGGTTCTCCAATCTTAAATCCAAGTTTTATTAACCCCTAAGGAATATCCACCCTCTGTAGGCATTGTACCATGTCTTATCAAAAATTCCAGTCATGTCTCTAAAGTTAAATTTTGTCTATAAAATCCACTTATAGTTCCTGCAATAGTCACGATAGCAGTGTAAAGTTAAAAAGCTGCTCAAGAACTACCAGTTTTCCTCAAAAAACAATGGAATAAAGCCTCTGAACAGAATGGAATTAAGCCACTCTCCAACTCAAGATAGACTAGAAAAACTTCAAGAAAAGTCAGTCTTACTGGGGTGTAAAGAATATTCAGCCCAGGTCAGATAGATTCTGAAAAACCTGATAAGAGTGTTTAACCACAGCAAATCAGCAACTAAGATCCTCAGTCCTGGTTCAATGAAGGAGAAATCAGTGGGGCAGCTTCAAGGTCCAGCTCAGAAGGCAAACACAGGGAAACTAGGCCATTTCCTAAAAAGAGTTGGCAAAGTTAACACAAAGGACCCCTCTGCTCAAAGCCAAGGCTCAAAACTACATAGGAAGCCTGGGATAGTACCATCTTTACCCCACAAGCAGAGATCAACCATAAAAGTTAAAAAAAAAAAAAAAAAAAAAAAAAAAAGGAGGAAAGAAAATGAGCAAGAAACAGAAAAGAACTTTGACCATAGAAAGCTACTATGGTGATAGGGAAGATCAAAACACCAACTCAGTTGAGGACAAAATGTCCACAAAAGAAATCTCAAACAGTAATATAAATTTATCTCTATCCCAAAGAGGCTTCTTGAAAGTGCTCATAAAAGAATTGTGCAAATAAGTGAGGTAGAAGAAAAAAATGAGAAATGAAATGAAAAGTATAAATGAGATTCAATAGCTTGAAAAAGGAAAAAAATCTGAAGAAAACTCCTAAAAAAGTAGAATTAACCAAATGGAAAAAGAGATACAAAAGCTAATTGAAGAAAATAACACATTAAAAAGTACAATGGGGAAATGGATGCTAATGACTTTGTGAGATAGCAAAAATCAGTCAAACTAAAAACAATGAAAAAAATGAAAGAAAAAAATTAAATATTTCATTGGGAAAACAGTCAACCTGGAATATAGATCAAAAAGAGACAATTTAAAACTTAAGGGGTGAGAAAATAAATATATTGGAAAAAGAGGAAAGTGGAGGTATAATAGGAAAATTAGATCATATGAAGAGGCTCAAAAGTCTTATTACAAAGGAGAGAAAGAAGGGAGAGAGATGAACATTGTCTGAAGCTTGGTCTCTTCAGTTTTGGCTCTATGAGGGAATAATTTAATCATTCACTTGACTAGAAATTTATCTAATCCTAAAAAGAAGTAGGAATTGTAATGCTCTCTTTTCTAAAAATATAAAATTCTCTTGGGGGCAGGTTTCTTGGGGAGCTTCTGGAGGCAACCTTAGTTTCAGTTCAATTCAATAGTCCCAAATGCAGCCAGGAGTTAAAGTCCAACTCCTTTATTGTCTCTTCCAAAATCTTATCTCCTTCACTTGGGGCTCAGCTAGTTTTCTGGAGGTCTTCCTCTCTCCTTGGTTCCCAAGAGCTCTTGTCTAAATGTCTAATGTCTTGTCTAATGTCTCCAGCCAGCATAAAGATGGAAGTGGGAATGACTTTTGACTCCTCCTCCCTGAGAGTGGGCTTGTGAGAGCTCCTTAAAAGTATGCCTCTTAAAGGTGTGAATTTTGTGGAATTCTAGTAAGTGCATTATTGAACTAGAGAATTGTTAAGTACCATGCTAAATTAGATAATTATTGTCTCCATTCCATTACAGTGACTTAGCACCTTGTAAGAATTCTAACAAGAAATGGAAAGGAAGGGACAGCATAGAAGGGAGGGTAGAAAACCCAGGGAAAAAGTTATAAGAAAGGGGGAAGGGGTGATAGAATATAGAGAGAGTATATAGAGTGGGTTTAAAAAAAAAAAAACAACTAGGAAGAAAAGTAGAGAGGAGTGATGGGAGATGAGGTAGTAAGTGAAGTGGATAAAAGAGAGACAGAGACACAGAGAGAGAGATACTCAGAGAGACAAACCGAGAGAGAGAGAGAGAGAATGCTTTTATTTCTAAACTATAACCAAACTTACTAAATTATAGTAATTTAATAAATTATTCAATAAATGATGGGACAGAGTCTAAAATTTTTCCTACCTTTGATTAGACCTATTAATTTGACAGCATTGTAAAAAAAGTTCACTTTTCTTCATCTAGTTCTTTTCATTCATCAGTTTCAGCCATGGATCAGCTCAGAGATTGATTTTTCTATTTTCACTACTTTTCTCCATAGTGTTAGCACTCATATCTTACTATGGACAATAACCATGTACTTGTGAAATAAGGCAATTAAAACACATACAATGATTAAATACTACATAGGGAGAAAATTACATATTTTGGAAATCTCTTTTCTGAGCGAATAGTATCCAAAAATCCTTTGTAGATAATCATGTTTCTCAGCTAAAGTTGCAGACATTTATCTGATGTTTTCTTACCAGAGGATAGAGGTAATGATTTTCATATTATCTCTTTGGCTTATCTCTTTGGACTTTAAAGTCCATTTCTATTTGCTGTTCTCCTTTAATACTTAGAAAATGATACCACACAAGAAAGTTCACAATACTTGCACTTCTTTCTCTGATGCCTGAAAATAATTTTGGCTCTACAATAATTAGAAGTTATTTTACCCAACTATATGTCAATAAATCTGATAATCTAAGGAGGAATACTTACAAAAATAAATTGCCCTGATTAGCAGAAGAGGATATAAATTACTTAAATAGTCCCAGTTTAGAAAAAGAAATTGAACAAGCTATTAACCAACTGCTCAAGAAAAAACTTCCAAAGCCAGATGGGTTTACATGTGAAATCAACCAAACATTTAAAGAATTATTGATTCCAAAACTATGCAAACTATTTTTAAAAATAGGAAAACAAGGAGTCCTACAACATTCCTTTTATGACAAAGATATTGTGATAATACCTAAACCAGGTAGGGTCAAAACAGAGAAAGAAAATCATAGACCAATTTCCCTAATCAATACTGATGCAAAAATCTTAAATAAAATATTATCAAAGCAATTTACAACAATATATCCTCAGGATTATAGACCATGACCATGAAGAATTTATATCAAGAATTCCAGGTTGTTTCAGTATTAGGAAAACTCTTAACATAATTGATTATATCAATAACCAAACTAACAAAACTCATATGATTATCTCAGTGGATGCAGAAAAAACATTTGACAAAATCCAACACTCATTCCTATTAAAAACACTAGAGAGCATAGCAGTATATGAAGTTTTCCTTAAAATGATCAGTAGCATCTATTAAAAACCATCAGCATGCATCATAAGTAATGGGGATAAACTGGAACCATTTCCAATAAGATCAAGGTGAAACAAGGTTGCCCACTATTACCATTAGTATTCAATATTGTATTAGAAATGTTAACTTTGGTAATAAAAAGATAAAGAGATTAAAGGAATTAGATCAGATAGTGAAAATAAATTCTCATTCTTTGCAGATGATGCAAAGATATACTTAAAGAATCAACTCCAAACTATTAGAAAGAATTCACAACTTTAGCAAAGTTGTAGAATACAAAATAAATCCATGTAAATTATCAGCATTTTTACATATTATCAACAAAGACTAGCAGCTAGAAATGCAAAGAGAAATTCCATTTAAAATAACTGTAAATAATATAAAATATTTAGGAGTCTACCTGCCAAGACAAAGTCAGGAACTATGTGAGCACAATTACAAAACACTTTCCACACAAATAAAGTCAGATCTTTTCAACTTGAAAAATATCAAGTGCTCAAGGGTAGGCTGAGTGCATATAATAAAAATGACAGTACTACCTGAATTAATTTACTTATTTTGTGCCATACCAATTATATTCCCAAGAAATTACTTTATAGAGGTAGGAAAAAAATAATAACAAAGATCATCTAGAAGAACAAAAGTTCAAGAATTTCAAGAGAATTAATGGAAAATAAAACAAATTAAGATGCCTAGCTATACCAGATCTAAAACCATATTATAAGCATTTTGGTACTGGCCAAGGAACAGAGTAGTTAATCAGTGGAATAGGTTTCACAGGACAAAATGGTCATTAACTAAAGTAATCTACTATTTGACAAGCACAAAGACCCCAGATTTTGGAATAAGAACCCACTATCTGACAAAAATTGCTGAGAAAATTTGAAATTAGTATTTCAGAAACTAAGCATTGACCCACACTTAACACCATATACCAAGAGAAGGTCAAAATGGGTTCATGATTTAGACATAAAGAGAGGTATTATAGGCATGAAGAAGAAAGAACAATTTACTTCTCAGATCTGTGGAAAAGGAAGGGCTTTGTAGCCAAAGAAGAACTGGAATATATTTTTTAATACAAAATTGATAATTTTGATGATATTAAATTAAAAAGGTTTTGTACAAATAAAAACAATGCAGACAAGGTTAGAGGGAAAGCAATAAACTGGGGAAAAAAATTCACATTTAAAGGTTCTTATAAAGGTTTCATTTCTAAAATATATAGAGAAATGACTCACATTTATAAGAATTTAAGCCATTCTCCAACTGAAAATTGGTAAAAGGATATAAATAGACAAATTTCAGATGAAAAAATTGAAATCATGTCTAGTCATATGAAAAGGTGCTCTAAAATCATTATTGATCAGAGAAATAAAAATTAAGCCAAATCTGAAGTACCACTACACACCTCTCAGATTGACTAAGATGACAGGAAAAGATAATGACAAGATAAAGTTGGAAGGATGTGGGAAAACTGGGACACTGATACATTGTTGGTGGAGTTGTGAACTGACAATCATTCTGGAAAGCACTTCGGAACTATGTCTAAAGGGCTATAAAATTGTGCATGCCCTTTGATCCAGCAGTGTTTCCTAAAGAGATCATAAAGGAGGGAAAGTGACTCACAAGTACAAAAATACTTGTGACAGCCCTTTTTGTAGAGGCAATAAACTGGAAATTGAATGGATGCCCATCACTTGGAGAATGGGTTAATAAATTATGGTATATTAATATTATGGAATATTACTGTTCTATAAGAAACAATCAGAGAGAGAGAGGCCTAGAGAGTCATGAAGTGATGCTAAGTGAAGTGAGCAGAATCAGGAGATCATTGTACATGGCTACAAAAAGACTGGTAAATTCTGATGGATGTGGCTCTTTTCAACAATGAGATGATTCAGGCTCTTCCAATGGTCTTGTGATGAAGAAAGCCCCCCAGAGAGAGGGAACTGAGTGTGAATCACAACATAATCTTTTTACTTTTTTTGTTAATGTTTGCTTGCATTTTGTTTTTTCTCATTTTATTTCCTTTTTGAACTGATTTTTCTTGTGCACCATGATAATTATGGGAATATGTAGAGAAAAATTGCTTATGTTTAATATATATTGAATTACTTGTCATGGGTGGGGGGAGAGAGGGAAAATTTTGGAACACAAGGCTTTGCAAGGGTGAATGTTGAAAATTATCCAGATGTATAATTTGAAAATAAAAAGGTTTAATAATAATAATAATAATAAAAAAGGGACTTCTGGCCAAGATGGCAGCGTGGAGGCAGACAGCTGCTTGAGCTCTGTGTTTTCTCTCAGGACTTACTTCATGACAAGCCTCGGAGTTAATGCTTGACTGGAAAAGAAACCCACAAATAATCACCAACAGAAAACATCCTTGAAATTCTCCAGAGAAGGTCTGTGTTTGCTCAGGAGAGGGCCAAACAGACTGGGCACAGATTGAGGGCAGGCAAGCCAGAGTGAGACAGGCAGCTCACACAGCTCAAACCAGAGAGGGGAGGAGTAAGATCTCTGCCGTTTCTGTGAAAAGACTTTTACCCCAGTGTGGACATCCCATCTTGGAAGCAAGCCAGGAGCAGCAGAGAGAGTGTAAACACTGGAGGTGAAGAATAAAACCCCAGAAAGCTAGCATCTCTCAGAACCGGCCACCCCTAACCCCTACGTGGAGTGACTCAGCCCTTTCTTAGAGCCTCAGAGCACAGAAGCAGCTCAGCCATCGCTGTCCTGTTAGTGGCTCCCTGCTGCCCTCCCCCCAGTCTGTAGAAGAAGCCCATTAACACCAGTCAGCCCCATCCCCCCCGAAACAGACCTATTGTTTCTCTTGTCAATTTGTTTTCTTTGATTCTTTCTGACAAAATGAACAAAAAATTCAAAAGGGCTCTAACCATTGACAGCTTCTGTATGGAGAGATAGCAGACTTCAAACACTGAGGAGACTAAAAACAGACTGTCCCCAGAGGAATCCCCTAAGGGGGATATGATCTCTGCTCCTCAATACAAAAGAATCTCATAGAGGAAATCAAGAAGGCTCTCACAAGAGAGCTAGAAGAGAAATGGGAAAAGGGAAGGGAAGCAAGGCAAGAGAGTCTGGAGAAGTTATCCAGAGTGGATAAAGAGATCAAATCATTGAGAAATAAAATTAGTGAGCTGGAAAAAGAAAACAGCTCTCAAAAAAAAAAAAAAAAAAAAAAAAAAGATAAAATGGAAAAAATTCCATAGAAGAAAAAAATTCACTTAAAAACACAATTGGACAATTACAAAAAGATATAAAAAAAGTGAGTGAAGAAAATATATCATTGAAAATTAGACTCTAACAAGTAGAAATGAATGAATCAAGGTGAAACCAAGAAGTAGTTAAGCAAAATCAGAGAAATGAAACAATTGAAAAGAATGTCAAGTACCTTATTAGAAAGACAACAGACCTGGAAAATAGATCCAGGAGAGACAATTTGAGAATAATCAAACTCCCTGAAAAATGTGAGGAAAAAAAGAGCTTGGACACTATTTTCGAGGAAATTATCAAAGAGAACTGTCCAGACATTCTGGAAACAGAGGGTAAAATAGACATTGAAAAAATTCATCAATCACCTACTGAAAGGGACCCTAAAATCAAAACGCCAAGAAATATAGTGGCCAAGTTCAAGAACCATCAGACAAAGGAAAAAATGCTGGAATCTGCTAGAAAAAAGCAATTCAGACATGGAGGATCCACAATAAGGATAACCCATTATTTAGCAGTGTCCACATTAAAAGAACGAAGGGCCTGGAACATGATATTCCAAAAGGCTAAGGAACTTGTATGCAGCCAAGAATAACTTACTCAGCAAGAATGAGCATCATTTTCCAGGGAAAAAGATGGACATTTAATGAAATAAATGAATTCCATCTATTCTTGATGAAAAAACCAGACCTATATAAAATGTTTGATCTTCAAATACAGAACTCAAGAGATTTCTAAAAAGGTAAAAAGAAATCTTGAGAACTATACTTCTGTTATAAAAATATGTAAAGAACATATGTATAATTTGTCCTGGAAACTAAAGGTGGAAAGGAAATTATATCATAAAAAAGTGTAAAATGATGGTACTACATCTCATGAAGAGGCAAAGGTAACCTATTATATCTGAGAGAAAGAAAGGAGGGAGATGAACATAGTGTGTATCAATAGACATATTTGATTTATGGTGAAACTTCTTCCACTTCATTGAAAAGTGAGAGGGAAGGAGTAAGCTAAGGGGAAGGGAATACAGAAATTGTGAGGAAAGGGGGTAAAATAAGGGAAGTAACTTTAAGGTAGGGGAGGGATACTAAAAAGGGAGGGTTGTGAAAAGCAAGTGGTGTTCACAAGTTTAATACTGGGTAGGGGGGTAAGAGGGAAGGAAAGGAGAAAAGCATAAGCAGGGGTTAACAGGATGACAAGCAATATAGAATTAGTCATTCTAACCATAAATGTGAATGTGTTAAACTCCCTCATAAAGAGGAAGCAGTTAGCAGACTGGATTAAAAGTCAGAATGGTTGGTAAATTATGGTATATGAAGGTTATGGAATATTATTGTTCTGTAAGAAATGACCAACAGGAGGAATACAGAGAGGCTTGGAGAGACTTACATCAACTGATACTGAGTGAAACAAGTAGAACTAGGGGATCATTATACACTTCAGCAATGATACTGTATAAGGATGTATTCTGATGGAAGTGGATATCTTCAACATAGAGAAAAGCTAATCCAATTCCAATTGATCAATGATGAACAGAATCAGCTACATCCAGAAAAGGAACACTGGGAAATGAGTGTAAACTCTGAGTATTGTTTTTTTTGTTTGTTTGTTTGTTTGTTTGTTTTTTCTTCCAGATTATTTTTACCTTCTGAATACAATCCTTCCTTTGCAGCAACAACAACAACAACAACAACAAAATTCATTTCTGCACATACATATTGTACCTAGGATGTACTATAAGATATTTAATATGTATGGGAATGCCTGCCATCTAGGGGAGGGGGTGGAGGGAAGGAGGGGAAAAATTTGGAACAGAAGGGAGTACAAGGGATAATGTTGTAAAAAAAAAATTACCTATGCATATGTACTATCAAAGAAAATGTTATAATTATAAAAATTAATAAAAAAAGAAGAAGTTAGCATGTATATAATTCAGAGAAAATGACTACCCAGGCTTCTATTATTGTGTCTTATCACTGTATAATTCTACATAGCATTTTGAAAATAAAATATTTTATTTAAAATAAAAAAAAAATTATTGTTCTAACTAATCTCTCTCTATGGTGATTTCTCTATTTTCCTATCAGGAAAACTTAACCATGTCCCAGAAAAATAGCTAATTGTTTTTTCTGTCCATTCCACTTTCACTTCATCCTGATAATCTGGGATTTATAGAATCATTACTTTTAAACTGAACATTTAATAACTATAGTTTTAACATGATTATAGATTATGTCTTGCTGAATTCTGTCAACCTATATAAACTGGGAGTCTACACAATATCTAAAACTTTCCCCAACTTCTATCTTATGAAAAAAAATTTAACTATTAAATCTAAACTGAGTAGGTATATATTATGATATAATTAATAATATCATCAAAGTAATCTATAAGTCAAAAAGTAGTATTCTCATGATAAAGGAGGCCTTAGACAGTCTATGTGCTCCTTTGGCATTTTCATAATAACAAAAGAAAATGAGAAAATTTACAGCCTTTTGGGAGTATACATATGGCAGATTTATGGGAGGATATAGATTAGGTCCATACCATGGACACATCTCATATCAAACATACATATCACACACATATCAAAAAGATTATATGTGCATCTTGAGATCTAAACATATAGTAAAATTTTATTTTAGCATTATATTGTAGGACTCTGCATAAAAAGAGATTTAAACATTTGTGAGATGATGAAAATAGTTATTCTGATTGTACTTTTAAAAATGTATTATCCTTAGTTTTTAATTGTGGATATTGAAGTACTTCTGAGAGATTAAAGGATTTGCCAAAACAAAATAGTCTGGCAAAGCTTCAACTTGTACCTGGGTCATCTGATTGTGAATCGTTCTCTTTCCACCATATTTCAACACAACCATGAAGATACTTCAAAATATCTTCTATTTAAGTTTTGACTACAAAACCTCTTTTAGAAAGAAATTATCAAAGTCAAAACCCAAGGGAATTAGCTCTTATCAGCTTTGCTCCTCAAGTAAAAGCCCCTAAGATTATCTAACATTGTCCTGGCTGCCTTTCTATGGAGCAGTTTTTTAGAAGTATGAGCACATGTGTGATCAAAGAACAGAAGCTGATTCTAAATTATTTTCTACATAAATTCAGGAAAAGATTAAAATTAAAGTGTCTTTCAGATTCAAAATCCAGAACATGAATGCAAATGTGTACGTGCATATTTATATGTATGCATATACATACATTTGAATGAATGTGTATATGTGGGATAAAACCATGATTCCTCATGTAACAATACCTCTTACTTTAGGCTTGTTTGAGCATAGGAGAACATTTGACCTACACAGCTCTTATTTCTAGTAAATAATGTAGCTCCTTTTTGAGTACAGCTCTGTGGGGAAGTTGGAGAAACTCTGTGAGTGAATGTAAAAGCAGATGGATGAGCAAAGTGCTTATTCATCATAGACACAGAAGAGGTAGAGAAGAAAGGAGGATTTTCTGGAGAACCTGAATAGTAACTCTCAAAAGCATTTTGAGATGTCTAAATGAAGTATTATACTGTATTTTAGGAAACATCATTATTTTAGGCAAGTGAGTAAGGTTTGGACATTTGAATGCAAACTCATGGGAGGAAATAGGCAAAGAGCCACTTTTTTTTTTTTTTTCATAGCTACTGCTTACATTGTTAGGGATAACATTTTTTGCCACTTTTTATAACTATTATTATTTCCACATTAGTCATTTGTGAAAGAATAAATAGAACAAAAAGGGAAAAATATAAGAAAGAAAAAATGTTTAAAATAGTATGTTTTGATTCACATTAAGACTCTACAACTCATTCTCTGGATGTGAAAAGCACTTTCTATCAGGAATCTTCTGGAATTGCCTTAGATCAAAGTATTGCTGAGGAGAGCTAAGTCTATCAGTTGATCTTCACACAATATTGCAACTACTGTGCACAATGGTCTAATGATTCTTGCTTCATTCAGCATCAGTGCATGTAACTCATATTTTTATGAAATCTGCCCACTCATCATTTCTTATAGCATAATAGTGTTACATTATATTCAACTACCACAATTTCTTTAACCATTCCTCAATTGATTGTCATACCCTCAATTTCCAATTCTTTGCCACCACAAAAAAGAGCTGTAATAAATATTTTGCATAGATGTATTAACGACCATGCCTAAGTGAAGGGGCAGGTCAATTCTCCAAGAACCTTCACAGCTTTGAATGATAACATTTGAAGGAGTTGCAGGGCAGCCTTGGCTGATGCAGATGTTCCTTGTGGACTGGGAATGAAATAAATTGGAGGCAAGAGGGAAGAGGAGAGAGGTCAGACAACGCAACTACCTCTCAGTCTCCTGGTATCATCATCATTCTCTCATTCTACAGGTCTGAATTAGACATCCAGCAGTCACTGCCAGGTCCTATATCACATCCACATGATGGAGATGTAGAGAACCACAGATAGTGGGGAACTCTGGGAAAGGTATACTTGAAATATACTTATAGCAGAGTGTTTACTCAGTGTAATTGATGAGATAATGGTTCTCTAGTTCACATATACTTAGTGTGATATAATGATATAAATCACTCTAGTTGGTATATACTCAGTGTGATATGGTGATGTAATGGTTCTACAGTTGGCACATGCTCAGTGTTATATAATGATGTAATCATACTAAAGTATTTAAGGGTTGAGAGGACTTGAAAGAGACTCAGGACTCCATCTTTGACCATCCTCATGGTGTCTCTCCTGCCTTCATCACTTCTCCATCTAAGACCAAGGCTCATCCAGATATCCTCCAGAAAGCTAGCCCAGACACTACATATATGAATCCTTTTCCATTATTTATGATCTTTTTGGGTTGTTGACTTAGTAGTTGTATTGCTGCATCAAAGGGTAAACACAGTTTTATATCTTTTGGGCATAGTTCCAAATTGCTTTCCAGAATGGTTGGATCAGTTCACAACTCCACCAACAACACATTAATGTTACAATTTTATCACAACTTCTTTAACATTTGTCATTTACTTTATCTGTGATATTAACCAATCTGAAAAGTATGACATGTTTTAATTTGCATTTCTCTAATCAATAGTGATTTCAACTATTTTGAATAGCTTTACTTTCTTCTTCTAAAAAATAGACCATTTATATCCTTTGACTGTGAATCAATTGGGATTTGCTTAGTACCCTTACAAATTTGATTCAGTTCTCTATATATTGTAAGAAATGAGGCCTGTACCAGAAAAACTGACTGTAAAAATTGCTTATCAGCTTTTGCTTTTCGTCTGACCTTTGCTGCATTGGCTTTGTTTGTGCAAAACCTTTTTAATTTAATTAAAATTATTCATTTCATAACTTTATTGTTTGGTCCTAAATTTTCTCCTTATCTATAGATCTGAACGATAAATCATTCCCTGCTCTCCAAATTTGCTTAATGTATAATCTTTTATATTTAAACATTATATATAAACATTATATACTATGTTGGTATATGTCATAAGATGTTGATCTAGGCCTAGTTTCTATTATATTATTTGCTAGTTTTCCCACCAGTTTTTTCTCCAATAGAAATTTTATATCCCAGAAGGTACAGTTTGGGAACTTATCAAACTGTAGATTACTATTATCATTGACTACTACATCTCATATCTAATCTATTCTACTGATCTAAAACTCTTTTTCTTAGCCAATACCAAATAGTTTTGGTGATTGTTACTGTGTAACATAGTTTTAAATTTGATATGGGTTTGTATTTTTTTTCATTCATTCCCTTTATATTCTTAATATTTTGTTCTTCAAGATGACTTTTCTTTATGACTAAAAAATAAATTTTGGTAGTATGATTAGTGCAGCACAACATAAATAAATTACTTTAGATAGAATTGCCATTTTTTTTTTATTATGTTAGCTCTAACTACACATGAACAATTGATGTTTTTTCCAGTTATTTATGTGGACTTTATTTATGTGAAAAATGTTTTGTAATTGTGTCCATATGGTTCCAGGATTTGTTTTGGCAAGTAGGCTTCCAAATAGTTTATATTGTTTTTAAAATGGAATTTCTCAACAGCTCAGGGGGAGGTTTCCCAGGAGGCCCTTTCCCAAGAAACCTCTAACCACAGCCTTTAATGAGCTTCCCGGCTGGCCACCAACCCTTATTCAGCAACTCTGGCCATAAAGGTCAGCCCGAGCTGGGCTTAGTCACTGTCTGTCCCAGCAGGGAGCAGGTGGGGAAGGGCAGGGAGGGAGCCCAGTGTAGGAGTGGTCACCCCGACCCCTCTAAAGCTCCTCCTTGCCAAGGCTTTCCCTGTCCCTGACAATCTCGACGGCCTTTTCTCCGTTTCTGTTCTCCGCTCTCTCCGCTGCCTTCTGGACACTCACAACTCCTGAGCCACCATGATTCACAACTCCTGAGCCCCTATGGCTCCCACACCTCTGGGCTGGCACAAGGTGGTATGGAGCAATGGGAAGCTGCTCAGCTCTGAGGGGGAGAACCCGGTCCCTGTGCCGTGTCTGCTTTTTGGTGCCCCCGTGAGGAAGGCACTTAACCCCTGTGGTCCTCAGTGTCCTCATCTGTAAAGTGGGGAGACAGGGCCAGCAGACACTCCACAAGCCCATGGCCTGGCTGACCTGGCTTTTTAGTCATCATTGATGCCTTTTTCTCTTTTTCCTTCCCTCTCTGGCCTCCATCCTCCGTCCTCTGCCTCTCTCCTGCCTCTCTCTTTGGCTTGAACACATGGAAAGTCTTGCTTAAGTTCTGAGTTCCATCTTTAAGGAAGGCCATTGATAAACTGCAGATAAGATCTCTTCTTCTTGGAATAAAATTCCTCTAGATCAGACATGATTTTAGTGTTTTTTTTTTTCCTTTTTGGTCTGACTTTTCTTGTGCAGTTTGATATTTGTGGAAATAAATATAGAGGAATTGCACATGTTTAACATATATTGGATCACTTGTGACTGGGGGAGAGGAACAAAAAATTAGAACATAAGGTTTTGTAGGGGTGAATGTCAAAAATTATCTGTGTATATATTTTGAAAATAAAAAGATTTAATTAAAAAAAAAGAAACAATATCCATTTGAATTTCCCGGTGCTTATATATATATATATATATATATATCATCATTTTTCCATTTCCCTACTATACCTGTTTGCAAATGAAAAGAAAAATTTCCAATTGTGTTGAAATTTTAAATTCACATCTCTTTTTTATGTTAATCCTCCTCTTTCTTTATTTTTAATTTTACTTGGTGTAATATTATGTGTAATTCACATTTGATTAAATGTTTTGTGATCATTGATCCGTGATATCAACGACTTTAATGCCATGGTACTAGCATGATATTTTAAGATGGTAATATTGTATACAATAAAAATAAAAATGGTATCAATAAAAAAATTAAAATTAAAAAAAAATGGAATTTCTCTTTCTATCTCTTTCTGCTGGACTTTGTAAGTAATATAAAGAAATGCCACTAATTTTATTACTTTGTTTTATATCTAATAACTTTACAAAAGTTTTTAATTATTTCAATTAGTCTTTTACTTAATTCTCTACGATTCCCTAAGTGTTCAATTTTATTATCTACAAAGAGTGACATTTTTGTTTCCTCATTGCTTATTTGAATTCCTTGATTGTCTTTTTCTTTTCCTTTTTTTTTTTTTTGATACAGCTTACATCTCTAATTCTATTGAATCATAGTAAATTCTATTGAATCATAGGGTGAATAATCATTCTATGTTGAATAATAGTGTGATAATAAGCATCCTTGTTTCACCGTTGATCTTATTGGGAAGGTTTCTAGCTTCTCCCCATTTAAAATAATTATTGACAATATATTTACTTCTCTTTTATGGGAGAGTTAATAGCATTCACATTCACCATTGTGATTTCTATCTTTGTATATTCTTACATCCTATACCCCATCCCCACTTACAAAGTTTATATGTTTTTCCATCTCCTTTCATCCTGACCCTTCTCATATCACAATATTTTGCTTCTGTTTCTCTTAATCTGCCTTCCTTCTATCAGCCCCCTTCTCTTTTCTTTTGCCTTTCTCTTCCTACTCCTACTTTCTCTTTTATGCACCTTTCTATTTTCTTTCCCCTTTCTTTTCCTACTTCCCTATATGGTATGATAAATTTCTTTATCTGAGTGTGTATGTTATTCCCTATGAGCCAAATCCAATGAGAGTAAGGTTCAAATAAAGCTCATCCCCTCCCTTCCTTCTTTCTCTCTATTGTTGTAGATCATTTGTATCTCTTTATGTGCTATAATTTTCCCTACTTTGCTCCCTTCCCTCTTCTCATAGTACAATCTTTTTTTGTTTTACCTTTTATTATACGTACATGAATATATATTGTGACATTAAAGTCAACTTATCTATAAAGATATAGTTTTCCAGAGTTACAAGTAGGAATCTTCCTATGTAGGAATGTAAACAGTTCAACATTATTGAAAAACATTTTTTTTTCTTTCCGGTTTACCTTTTTATACTTCTCTTGAGTATTACTTGAAGATCAAATTTTGCGTTCAGCTATGTTTTTTTCATCAGAAATGATTGAAAATTCCTGTTTCACTGAATATCCTTCATTTCCCCTGAAAGATTAAGTTTAATTTTGCTTACTTAGTTGATTCTTAATTGAATACCAAGATCCTTTACCTTCTGAAATTTCATATTCCAAGCCCTCTGATCCTTTAATGTAAAAGCTGCTAAATTCTGTATAATCTGCTTGAGACTTCATGATATTTGAATTTTCTGGCTGCTTGTAATATTTTCTTCTTGAACTGATAATTCTGGAATCTAGCTATAATATTCCTTGGAGATTTTATTTTGGGATTTCTTTTCAAATAGTGATAGGTGGATTTTTTTCAGTAACAATTTTGCCTTCTTATTCTTGGGTATCTTAGCAGTATTCTTTGATAATTTCTTGAAAGATCATGTCCACACTTTTTTTTTTTTTTTTTTTTTTTTTTTTTTGGATATGCTTTCAGGTAGTTCAGTAATTTTTAAGTCATCTCTCTTGGATCTATTTTCCAAGTCAGTTGTTTTCCCATGAGGCCTTTTACATTTTATTCTATTTTGTTCATTCTTTTGATTCTATTTGACTGATTCTTGATGTTTCCTAGAATCATTAGCTATCACATATTTAATTCTATTATTTAAGAATTGTTTTCTGCAGTTAACTTTTGTAACTCCTTTTCCATTTAGCCAATAGGCTTTTTTAAGAAATTATTTTCTTTGGCCAAAAAGTTTCCCTTCTTTTCCCAAGCTGTTGAATTCCTCTTGTATACTCATTCCATTCCCCAATTTTTCTTCTACCTGTCTTATTTGACTTTTAAAATCCCTTTTCAGCTCTTTCAAGAAGGCTTTTTAGCATTGAGACCAATTCAGATTCCTCTTTGAAGTTTCACATATAGGCATTTTGACAATGAATTTAATTTTTGATCTTGCCTTTCATCATAATAGCTATGATCGAAGATATTTTTTGGCTCTTGATTGTGTGTGTGTGTGTGTGTGTGTGTGTGTGTGTGTGTGTGTGTATGTGTATGCGTATACATGCACAACTATTTCATGGCTTTTAAAGTTGAGCTCTGATCCTGGGGTACAGGGAGAACTATCTCAAACTTCTTGTGCTGGAGTTCAGAGGTCTAGGATGCTGGCTCCTTGCTCATTATACTGTAGTGGCCAGGCCTAGTCAGACTATTGTTGCCTATTCTGGGGCTGGCAATTTGCCATCTGTACTGAGCCTGGAGGCTCCACAGCTAACCTATTGTTCCACTGGCCTGCTGAGCCAGGACCAAAGAGTATTGGATTCTGATTGGTACTATGGCTAAAAGTCTCCCACTGGTTTGTCCAGACTGTCTACACTAGGCTCTACTCCCCTTTTACTTAAGTGAAACAGACCTTTCCTTAAGTCATTCTAAATTATCTCAAACTGGGAAATTGTTTTAGTCCATCTTTTTGCAGATTCTGTCACTCTATAATCCATTTAGAGGCTTGATTTAGCATTTTTTGGGGGGGAAATAGTGCTCCTGAAGCTTCCTTGCTTCTCTCTCCCATCTGGAATTTGCCCTTTTTATCCACTTCTAATTGAGGTATAGGGCACTCTGAAACAGAATATAGGGGGTGGGAGTCACTGGAACCATTCTCTAAGGCTTCTGTCTTTGTATGAAAGTAACTAAAATTCATATCATTAAAATATAAGTTGTAGTGAGCTGTTGTCTCTAGAAGCTGCTGGATCGCTCTCTGGGAAGAGATCTGCTGTGTCTTCTACTCAAATCTCTCCGACAGATTCTTCTTCCTGTAATGAACCGTTGTCTCCAGGCAGTTGCTGTTAACTCTTGTCCTTAGAAGTGACTTCCCTTCCTGCAGAGAGCCCCGTCACGCCTGATGCAATGCAGAGTCTTTCTTCTTGAATCCTGGCTCTGAATCTCCTCCAGCTCTTATCCTTCTCCAGGCCGATCTGCTCCCTGCGCCCAGTGCTGTCTCTTTTTATCCTCCTAGAGAATGGGCGTGGGATAATGCAAGGGCTTCTGGGAAGAACCACCCCAGCCAATGAGCTTGCCCCCTCTATCAAGTCAACCTGAGTTCTCACCTTGTAATTGTCCAGAAAACCTGAATTCTCACCTTGTCACCATCCAGACAACCTCAGTTCTCACCTAGTAATCCCAACATCTCCCCCTTTCTTTTGATTTAGAACATAGGACAGTCATGACCTTGAAACATAAATCCATCAATATGGGAAGTATTACAGATAATTACATAAATTACATAAGCACATAGTAACATAGTAACATAACACATGCTAGAAGTATATAACATAATCATAATCATAAATTGAAAATTTATAAATGTCCATAAGTCCATTGTCCATTATTCTCATCTTGTGTGAGGAAGTCCAATGATTCCTGCTGGTTTTTAAGTTCTTTAACAGTCTTCTTATTATCCATGCTCTTTCAGTGTCAGATGTTTCTTAGATCTTCTCCTTTATTTTGAGGTTTTTCTCTTTTTCTGTCTCTCTCTGATGGACAAGGCGAATATGACTCATTGGCACCCATCTGATTCCTTCTCCTGCTGAAGAAATACAAGCAAACCCTCTCTCCCAGGCCATTAACCTATCTAATTACCTTCTATTTTAATCTTTGGCCAGTGACCGGGCCAATTGGCACCTCTAATAACTGTACGATCTGCACCCGTGTCTACCAATCCTTCAAATGGTATTCCGTTTATATAAATAGTAAGCATAGGTCGGTCAGCTGTCACAGCTGCTGTCCAATATATTCCTGGATTTTGTTCATTGGAGTCAAAATCTAGGCGACTATCACTAGGTTGCTTATTAGGGGTCCGTAACAATAAGCCTGATGCTACTACTTCTCCTGGTTGATAAATCACACGTTGTCTGCCTGTGTTAGTGACTGGGATATTAGATACACGTTCTCCAGTCTCCCACATCAGTGTATGGATGGACACTGTTTTGTAGCCACTCTCAGAAGGTGAAATGGTCAAGCCTACTGTGCCTGGAGGCAAAGGATCCATAGGCTCAACAGGAACAGATTTCACTTCTCCAGGGAGTATCTCGGTAGTCTCTACTGCACACAACTCTATTTTTCCTAATTTCAATCCCTTTCTTCCATCTGATTGCCTTTTGGCTGATTGATCGTGTCTTAAAATTCTTTGGATGTAACCTCGGCTGCCATCATGCCCCACTTGGGGGGCTGAAGCTGGGCCCCACCTGTCATTTCCCTGTGTCAATCTACATTCAGAGGCCCAGTGGAGGCCCTTGTGACATTTTGGACATGGAGTTTTAGGTCTTCTCTCACCCTGTCTTCTCACTGTATCTCCATATCTACACTGAGCTCTTAGATGCCCAATTTTTCCACATTGAAAACATCGCCGAGTTTCTCTAGAAGGCCCTTGCCATGAGGGACCCTGTCTTTCCACATTCATCATTGTCCGGGTGTAAAAAGCATTTGTTCCCACTGTAGCACAGCGTCTTATGATCTCCTCTAAAGGAGCATCTTTGTCTAATCCCCATATAATTCTTTTGCAAATCTCGTTGGCATTTTCCTTAGCCAGATGTCTGGTCATTATTTCTGTAGCTGAATTTTCTCCAATAGTTCTTTTGACAGCAGTTTGCAAACGTCCCACAAAATCTGCAAAAGGTTCATTGGGACCTTGCTGTATTTTAGTGAAAGCCTCTCCACGATCTTTCTGTCCAGGAAGGACACCCCAAGCTTTTATTGCAGCCTTAGCAATTTGTTCATATATTGTCATGGTATAATCAGTCTGTTCTGAATTCTCTCCATACCGACCTTCACCAGCCAAGTGCTCAAAAGTGAATTGTGTGTTAACTCCTATTTCCAAATTGCATCTGACTTGAATTTTACATAATTCATGAAATTCCGAAAGCCATAATAAATTTTCTCCAGGTTCCAGGCATATCCTTGCTATGGATTTCCAATCATTCGGGGTTAGGACTTCATAAGACAAACCATCTAGTAACATTTTGACATAAGCTGATGTAGCCCCATAAAGGGTACAACCTTTTTTTCAAATCCTTAATTTTATTCAAATCTAAAGGTGCATATCTTCTCCTTTTTTTACCTACAGAGTCAATATTTTCAATCACAGGATATGCATGTATAAAATCACTTATATCCTGTCCTTCTCTCTTAGCTTTAACCAATGCTTTTTCTAATCTTGTCATAGGCTTAGGCTTCTTCACAGGCAATTCTGTTTGTGTTT
This sequence comes from Sminthopsis crassicaudata, assembly GCF_048593235.1. NCBI lineage: Eukaryota > Metazoa > Chordata > Mammalia > Dasyuromorphia > Dasyuridae > Sminthopsis > Sminthopsis crassicaudata. The sequence continues at coordinate 540,337,560 of NC_133619.1, forward strand.
CTGCCTCTTCCTCTCCTCCTTCTTGCTCCACCCATGAAGGGTTAATTGAGGGAGGAGATGGGAGGTGCTCCTGTTGCTCAGAATTGTACTTAACTTCATTGTTATCTGATTCATCCTTTTCACCTAGTTTAGTTGACACTTCCCCATTTTGCTCCTTCATCTCTTCCTTTAGAATAACATTTTTTAAAGCCATTTGGATTAAGTTGTAGGTATGAATTGTATCTTTGGAAACTGAGTTTGGTCTGGAACCAAAGGGTAAAATGTCACAAAGGTAATTGTACTGTTCACCTAATTGCTCTCCTACTAATTTCCACTCATCTGGATCCAATTCTTCTTCCAGAGAAAAAGAAGGACATATAACCTTCACAGTTCTTAAAAGTTCAGTAATCTCTTCTAAAATTATAATCAAGCCTTGGCTTTTCATAACCTTGATGATGCTCTCTAAACATTTTCCTTGAACAGAAGGTGTTTGCCCCATTTCACTATAAGAGATTGCTGGTTTAGCCCTTAACAAGTTCCTTATTTATCTATTAGCACGCTCACTTAATCTTTAACAAAGTTTCCTCGTTACTCACGGTTCTGGGTCAGAGAGACTGAGATCTAGATCGGAAGCTTTTCCACTGGAATCAGGACCGTGTCTGTCCCTGTTCGGGCGCCAAATTGCGAAGGTCTGGTCTAGCTCCTCTTGTCAGGATAAGCAAAAGTCCTTGCCCCACGTTGGGCGCCAATTGTAGTGAGCTGTTGTCTCTAGAAGCTGCTGGATCGCTCTCTGGGAAGAGATCTGCTGTGTCTTCTACTCAAATCTCTCCGACAGATTCTTCTTCCTGTAATGAACCGTTGTCTCCAGGCAGTTGCTGTTAACTCTTGTCCTTAGAAGTGACTTCCCTTCCTGCAGAGAGCCCCGTCACGCCTGATGCAATGCAGAGTCTTTCTTCTTGAATCCTGGCTCTGAATCTCCTCCAGCTCTTATCCTTCTCCAGGCCGATCTGCTCCCTGCGCCCAGTGCTGTCTCTTTTTATCCTCCTAGAGAATGGGCGTGGGATAATGCAAGGGCTTCTGGGAAGAACCACCCCAGCCAATGAGCTTGCCCCCTCTATCAAGTCAACCTGAGTTCTCACCTTGTAATTGTCCAGAAAACCTGAATTCTCACCTTGTCACCATCCAGACAACCTCAGTTCTCACCTAGTAATCCCAACAATAAGTAATTTCTTGATGTGAGTTATTGGTAATCTGTTTCTATCCAACATAGAATGAGAAGTGAAAGTTCTACTGACTTATAAGCTTTTGTATGCATGTTTGAATGCAGTTACTCTAAAAAAGTCATTTTTGGGGAGGGATTTGTTACTATTCAAAATCTAACTTTCAATAAATTGCTTGACTTCTCCACTACTCACAGAACAATCCACATCCTAACTAATCAACTTTGCCTTCACTATATTTACCACATTGTCAAAGTAAATATGGAATCAATATAAAGAAAGCATTTAGCAATTTATCAGAGTTATGTATATATAAATAAGTGAGAATAATAACAACTATAGTAATACCCATAATTTATAAAATATCTGCTTTATTACTTCATTTGACTCTAAAAGATAGGTGTTATTATTATCTCTACTTTAAGCTGTGGCAAACAGAGGTTTATGTAACTTACTCAGAGTCACATAGCCAGTAAGCATATCTGGCCAAGATTTGAACTCAGGTCTTCCTATACCATGTTCAGTGCTACATCCACAGTTTCACCTAGTTGCCTCTATTACAATAAAATTTGAGATACACTTAGTTGGAATTGGAAGTTTTTCATTTTTTTTAACTGCCTTGATCTAGATTTGTGATTTTATCATTTCAGGTAAATCATAACAGCTAATTGACTACCAATAAGAATTATCAAATGATATACAAATTACAGTCTTAATTTCCTGAAGCACTAAGATTTAAATGGTTTCTCTATATACAACTAATATGTTTCAGATATAGCTCTGGAACTCAGATCTTATTGATGACAAATTAAGTTTTTATAGACACCATGCTGTCTATGAACAGAACATAATACCACAATATGAATATAATAACAACACATGATTATTACTAATTGATGAAGATTTTACAATGAAACTTTTAAAGTATGCCAAGTATTGCTACAGAGTGAACAATTTGAGCACAATCCAAATACCTAGAAACACACAAGGCAATTAGGTGGAGTGGATAGCATTAGATTTGAAGTCTAAGAGATCTCAGTTCACATATGACCTCAGACTCAATACCTGTGTGATCTTGGGCAAGTCACAAACTTACCCTCTGCCTTATTTTTCTTATCTGTAAAATGAGCATCAGAACAGCACCTATCTTACAGGCTTGTGAGAATCAAATGAAATAATATTTGTAAAACACTTTACAAATCTTAAAATTCTATCTAAATACTATTACTACTACTACCACCAATATTAGCATTGCAGTTGGCTAGTTTTACATATGAAATATTCACTATGCTTCACAAACAATCCCCCCCAAATCTCCTATTATAAATAACTCCACACACAAAATGCTTAATGATTCAACAAATAAACATTGGAATTTAAATATCTACACAAAGAAGATTGTTGTCCACCATTATCCGTATGTAACAATATTTCATAAATATTTAAGAGCAAAGTTTGTAATGAATGTACCACACCAAATATTCACAATCTAAGAAAATATGGAAACATAGTAAAATAAGTCAAAACCACATGGGAACAGAATGAAGGATGTATCATTCTTGTCACCCTTCCTACCACACAAGTTTTTTCAAATATTTTCTGTGAGCCTAACAGAGATGAGCTTAACATGTTTATTAAAACATGTTTAAAAAATTAACATGTTTATTTAATACCAAAAAACAGTCATTTAATCCTCCCTTGCAATAGTATGCCAAGGACTCTTTTTTAAAACATTAGGATTATGAATTGCCTAAAGACTCTTTTTATCTGACTTCCATTGACATCATAGAGAAGCAAAAATAAAACTATTAATAATAGCAATATTTGTTATTTTAGTATTGTAAAGTTTATAAAGTGCTGTATCTGCATAATCTTAAATTTTTAGATAGATGCCATTATTACTCCCATTTTACTGATAAGGAAAAAAAATTAGATTGGTTAGGTGATTTGCTCAGTAGCATAGTAGCATCTGGGGCAGTATACTTGCCTAGAAATACATAATCAATCCAATGTATATGGAAAAAACAGAGCATTGCAAACACCTCTGTTTTCAATTCACAAAATTATCTATCACAATAAAATAGGGGGGATAAGGGAGGAGTGGGAGAAACATTCTTAGAGAAATAGTTCTGACCTTTCATTGAATATAAAAAAATCTGTCATAAAACTATAATTTGGGTATCTCTTAGGTAGGATTTTGCCTTCCTATACTCATCCAGTCTGGACTTCATATTCTAGTCCTTAAAAGTATTAAAGCTAAATATATATTCACCTTTCCTCCCTCTCTATTCCCCTTCTCAAGTATTTCACAAGCTTCCATGCCGAAATGTCAAGGTTCTTTCCTATTGTTCCTGCCTTTCATGATTAATCTGACTTTAATCTCCACACTCCCCTACTCAGCACCCCATCTGTACTCAAGATTCAATGTGTGCTATATTAATCTGTTCTTGTCAGATGCTGCTTTGTAAATGTAGTCCTCACCTGTTTTAGATCTTTGAACTCATCTTGCCCACTTAATGAAGAATCTTTTACTTCTTTTGTGTCCCACATAATAGATAGTTTGTTGTCTGTAAAGAACAGGTAATTGTGCTATTCCCATATTGGTTATTTTAATGTTATCTTTATTACTTCATTTTAACATTTCTTCTGCTTAAAATATGCATTTGATTGTTAATGAGGTTTTTTGTTTGTTGGTTGGTTTTTAAGTTTGAAACTTGTATCGGAAAGTAGCACCTTAGGCCAGAAAAAAAAAAATAAAAATAAAAATAGAGGTCCATATATAGTGGAGCACACTTAGAATCCTAGCTACTGGGAAGCCTGAGGATTATATTTATGATTTCTTGTATTTCTTGTATTTATGAGTGCTAATCTATAAGAGGTTAAATAAAATAGAATATTCCCAAGGGAGGTCTATTAGAAAATAGAGAATGTCAAAGCTTTATTCTGAATATAGTGAAATCTTGAACAAGCTAACAAATAGTCCCTGTCCTTCTAGCATGAGTAAAATGGGAAGACTTGGCCTTTAAAAAAGGACAGAAAAAAATAGAGAAAGACAGAGAAGCAGAAACAGAGACAGAAGGAAAGAGAGAGAGAAAGAGAGAGAGAGAGAGAGAGAGAGAGAGAGAGAGAGAGAGAGACAGAGAGAGACAGAGAGAGACAGAGAGAGAGAGACAGAGAGAGAGAGACAAAGAGAGAGAGAGACAAAGAGAGAGAGAGACAAAGAGAGAGAGACAGAGAGAGAGACAGAGAGAGACAGAGAGACAGAGAGAGAGAGACAGAGAGACACAGAGAGAGAGAGAGAGAAAGAGAGAGAGAGAGAGAGAGAGAGAGAGAGAGAGAGAGAGAGAGAGAGAGAGAGAGAGGAGGGAGAGAAAAAGGGAAAGAAGAAGAAGAGAAAGGAAAGAAATTATTTGCATTTGAATATAAAAAAATTGAATTCACTAAATATTTCAAATATATTCCTGCCTCTCTCCTGTTTATGGATGCCATTTCTCATTCCTGGATTCCTTTATCCTACTAGTCCAATTCTATTCTAATTTCAATTAGATCTTTTCTCTCCTGAAGTATTTACATTGAGATCATATAAGACAGTGAAGTATGGCAATTTAAAAAGTTCAAGAGACAATTTCTGGGTAATTTAATGATTTTATTAATACTACAACATTTTGATAAAGGAAATCTGTGACACTCTTGAATGCCAAAGATATTCATGGTTGCTGGCTCACCACTTATATGCCCTTGGAAGACCGAGGGTTCCAAGGGTGGAAACCAATTATGATTGGTTAACAATGAAGAAGGGAATGAATATTATAATGAAGGGCTGAACCTATTCTAATAAATTTTGTACAATTTAGTTCTAAATTATCAAAAACCTTGAGTAATCTGTTCAAAGAATTTATCCCCAATAGAAGTCTAAGCAGAATGGAGTTTCACCGGAGATTAGAAATCTGATCTACTTGGACAAAGTAGCAATATCCAGAATTAGGAAAATGTTTATTTTCTAGCCCAACTCCTTTAGCCCAATTTTTGAGAGATTGGACAAGGAAATGAGACTGAGAGAAAGAGCTAGGGTCTCCCCAATTTCAAACATTGGCTATTTATATGAGAAAGAAATGATCACTTCTCTCAGAAGGAAATATTTGATGTAGAATTGGAGAATCTAGGCTCATAACCCAGATCTTCATTTTGTCATCTTTATAAACTTGAACAAATTATATTTTCTTTTTTGGGCCTCAATTTCCTTTCCTGTAAAATTAGGACACTGGATTTGATGGCTTGTTAGATCCTTTTGTAGCTCTAAATTTTTATGATCCTATGTTTATCATAACTCATGGAGTTCTCCTGATATTAGGAGAACTATACCATTACTTAGCACTTAATCATTTTCTGCATTGTAATATTGCATGCTGTTAATTATCTTTCATATTTTCATTTTATATTTTATGTAAGAATATTTTATGTAAGAATTCTGGCCTCCGGTAGACAAAAACAATATAGATCAAAAAAAAAAAAAAAAAAAAAGTTGTTTTTTAGTTTGTTTGGTTTTGTTTGTTTTTGTTTTTTTCCAATTAGTACACAGTATAAAATTTGATGAGCACAAAATGTGCATTTAAGTTCACTTGAGAAGGAAACCTAAAAAGGATTGTAGCTATAGATTTGGAATCCTGAGCTAGGAGAAAAATTAGATATAATTTGATCTACCCTCTCTCATTTTATAACTGAGGAAAATAAAGTTTATATGAATGAAGTGACTGGTTCAATGTCATTCAGCTTTTGAATGTCATAACTCAATTTTAAACACAGGTCCTATGAAAAAGATCAATATTCTTCCTAACATGCCATCACAAATACAATTGTCATTTGATTACTGATTGTTGGATAAGGAATAGAAAGTTTATTACTTCAATAATATTAAAAATAGTTATTAGGTATAAATTTGCAATTCTTTCTCATCTATTTGCTTTAAATGTGAGTACATTCTCTTTTGAGGCTGGAATATTGATTGTTTGGATGTTCATACTAATGGGAATGAACTGCAAGTAATTCTCCTTTTCTCTCTCTTTCCTTTTTCCTTTCTCTCCCTCTCTTTTCTCCCTCTTCTTTCCCTTTCTTTCCTCCCTCTCTTCCTTCCTCTTTCTCTCTCTCTTCTATTGCTTTCTCCTTTTTCTTTCACTCCAAATATGAAACTATTCTTCACCTCATACTTTTCTAAGGTTGTCAGGAACACTTACAGGTTGAGTGACTTTCCTGATTATGCAGTTGTATATAAGAACCCAATTCTTCTTGATTCCTAGCCTTAGCACATCAACTATACAATTTAGTTTTTTAATGCTTTCAAATGTGACAAGTAATAGGTAAATAGAAATAATGATACTTATATGACTTTATCACCCCATTTGGGTTTTTTTTTTTTTTGGCAAAGATACTGTATTGGTTTACCATTTCCTTCTCTAGCTTATTTTACAGATGAAAAAACTAAGGCAAACTATTAAGTGACTTGCCCAGGGTCACAGAGCTAATGTGTCTTGAGGCTAGATTTGAACTCAAAAAGAGGAGTCTTTTTTGACTCCAGCCTAAATTTTGAGCCCACCTAATTGCTCCCTGCCCTATTTTACTTCTATTTTATAATTTTTATTTTCCAATTAATAACTCCAGTTTCTATGGTACAATATTAAAATAGGTATGTTTAAGCATATTTTATCTTTATAATTTACAACCAGCTAAAAGCTTTTTCCTTCAACCCTCTCAGAGTACTTTGTTTTAGAGTGTTATGGAACAATGATCATACTGTAACATAATTCTTTCTGTCATCAGCTATCCAGATTTAACTTCTTGCACCAAGAATTGTGGTGCCTTTTCCACCTTTGTCTTTACTTTAGCTCCTTTGCTACCATAAAGACTTGTATACAGTAGGGGATAAGTATGTATCAAATCGAATCACATTGACTCAATTACTTGACATTTTCAGGTGCTCAAAATTTAGAAGTTTTGTGGAGGTCCTATTGTTTTGCTATAAAGCTAAAAGCAAATCTACTGAGGACAATTTTTTTGAACATCTATTCATTTGACTTGAAGATAAACTAGGGAATGAGAATTTCAAATAGAATGTGGGTTATTTGAAAATAATTTGGGGTATTTTGGTAACAATTCATCATTCTGCTTTTGGAGTACTTATGTCCAAAAGCAGATGATTTTGTTCTGAAAAAAAAGTCATAATACAGTGCACTATCCACTCATGCGAAAATTTGGAAAATGCTTGTTTCATGTTAGTGAAAAGTGGTATTTTTCCTGGGAAGCCCTTTTATATGTTTGACATTTGCTGGCTTCATTTTTCATGCAAAGTACTTTACCTTATGGTACCATCCATAATTTTCCCCCAAAAAATGTCAACTCAAATATTTCACTCGCTACAATAAGACAAGAACTGTCAGCTCCCCCAAATTATTCTCATGGAAAGAAAGGAAGCTTTTGTTTAATTTTTTTTAAGGGAAAAGTTGTCACCTATGAAACTGAGAAGGCCTACTTTTTTTCAAGAATACCCTGGATACTGAAATTTGTAATGCCATATTAATTTTTCTAAAACTGATGCTTTTTGTCATTAAAAGGGTGATCAGAAAGTGAACCTTTTATAGCATGACAAAATAGTTTTAACAACTTTAGAATCAACTTAGGTTCAGACTTTAACTCATGCTGCCTGTGTGACACTGGGCAAGTTAAGTTCTCCATGCTTCTAGTTACTCTTTCTGAATAAAAGTTGGAGAATAGCTTTACATTTTCAATGGTGGAAAGAATTTTCTCCCTGAGAGTAACTTTTACCAATGAAATCATAGGTCCAATTAAAAAAAAAAAAAAAATACAGTGAAAAAAAAAAAAAAACAACAACTATTATTTCTAACTGCTAAATATTCATTGACTTACATAGCAAAAGCTAAAGAAATCAGTGAGTTCCTTCTAAGAATCAGAAGCTTTAATTTTCAATATAATGTATGCTTACCTAGGAACCTTCATGTTCTATACCAAGGGTTCACGAAGTGTGGTTCAGAGAAATCTTCCTGGGGAAGTCTCTGAAACCCTTTTGGAGGATCCACAATTCAAAATTGTTTTTTATTTCTAATGTGGTAAATTTCTATACATATAAGCCACTGACATAAAAACTCTTTGGACAGATCCTCAATTATTTTTAACAATATAAAGGTAGGAGAGCAAAAGGTTAAGAACCATTGCCCTTTACAAAGAGTAAAGAATTTAAACCCTAACTCTCACAGTATTTACATAATTATGGGCAATTCAATGTGTCTGAGCTTTAGTTTTCTCCTAACACAGGACAGAGAATAAGTTCCCTGTCTATTTGCAAGCTTTTACAAGATTCAAACAAAATGATATCTATAAAAGTACTTTGAAAAATATAAGGAACTATATATACAAAGAAAGATATATAATGTTTACCTACAGTTGTTATTGTTGTTTGTTTTTCACTCTCAAGAGGATGATGATATCAGGAAGAAGATAAGAGAAATTTACAAGTGAATTGGATTTAAGTCAGAGTGAGCTGTACAAAGTCTCCAGCCTTACTTTTTCCTTTGGAGTCTTCTGAGTCCAATGGCTAGGTATAAATCGGGATGACTGGAGATAGTCTAATGATTTGAGGAGGGTAGCAGGAAGTAGGTTTGAACAGTCAAGGGAGGGGTAACATTTCAAAATGTGTTGGGAAGAATGTAAATTCTACAGGATGACCATAACAACTTTATATCCTCTGGCTGTTAAAATTAATGGTTACCCTACTATGCTGCCTTGAAAGCAATTGTGGATTGTTAAAGGGCATTTCTGATAAAAAGAAAGGCAAGCTTGAAAAACAGATGGTTTAAGGGAAAGAGGTTAATCAGATACCTCCTCCCTCGGACCATATTTATAATGTGTTAGATAAATTTGGTTTCTTTATTTTGCCTAGTAGCAAACAAAAATATGAAGAAATTAAATAGGAAGAAGTTTTATCTTGGTCTTTGTATTTCTAGCATAGGACACAATGCTGGGTAAATAACAGGTATATATTGATTGATAGCATCTATGAATATTGTGAACTGGTGATAAAAAAAATCATTAATGTTTTGTCTGAAGTCAGTTACTATATTCAAGTTCACATCTTTATGTAAAGGGCCCTAGATTTAGAGTAAATTAGCATTGGGTTTGAGTCTTCAGTTTTCACTATATGAGTATCACTGAGGAAGATCATTTAATCTCTGACCCTTTATTTTTGCATATTTTTAAAACTCAGGTTATCATTAGATTCCTCACAAGGAAGTACTGAGTAAGGATCAAATGGTAAAATATTTGGAAAAAAGGCATTTGTAAGCATAATATGATACCTAAGGGAAATTATAGATGAGAAGATAGATAAAAAAGCTGAGCATACAAAAATAAGCAAGCAAGATAGATCCCACCTTAAGGAGCTTACATTCTAATAGGGAAAGATAATACTGGAAGAGGAGGTTGAAAAGTGGCAGTTACTCAATAAGGTGGGAATTTACCTGGAGGCTTAGTTCAATTTACCATAGATAAATGCATATCTTAAAAGTCAGGAATTTCTTATTGACCTTTGAGCAACTCACTTGCCTTATCTATAAATTGATGGGACTTGGACTTGATCTCTTGGGTTGTCTTCTCTGAAAATAGTCTATTTCTCTGGGTTAAATATAGATAAATGGTGTATTCTGTTCCTATTTCAGCTTTACAGTACTCTAGTCTTAAGCCAGATATTTAGGTGGAATGTTAGAAACTGGCTTTTTATATACCATTTAGAAATTCCTTGGCCAATATTTTTGTAACTTTTTCTCAAATAAATCAAGAAAGTATGTTTATGCTTGTAATGAAGCTGCAGTTGGAATGCTAAAAAACACTGAACACCTAGCATTTTAAGACCTTTACAATCTGCCCTACCTTTCCAGATTTATTTCACCTTACTATAGTTCATATACACATTGTTTTAGTCAAATTATACTTAAAACTCAGCATTACATCCCCTGCCTTTGTGCTTTTGAACATACTGCCCTACATAACAGGAACATGTACTCCCACCTCAATTTGGCCTCATTAAGTTCCTTAGCTTCTCTTAAGCCTCAACTCTTAGTGGAAACTTTCCTTCTTCCTAGTTCTCAGCATTTTCTCCACTTCAATTCATCTGGAGTTAACTTATGTGTAAGTAGAATATAAATTCCTTGAATTGAGGGACAACTTTAAAATTTTGCCTCTATTCTTAGTGTCCTCAAAAGATCTTGCATATTATAGATCTTTAATACCTAAACAGAATAAATAATAGAAATAGTGATGTATTTATTGGTCATTATCAGATAGTGTGCCTTTTGGTTTGCCACATGAAAATATACCTCTTTTCCCATGTCTTCATTCATATTAATTGTTTCCAATACTCTGTGAATAAATACACTGATGGGCAGTGGGAGAATAGGCAAGAAAGAAAACAGCATGAGTACCATCAAATGGACCAGTCATGACTTTGTAGCCCCTTTAAAGTCTGAATCAAGTTTTAATGAATTCCCAGATGTTATTCATCATTGTTTCTACTCTGAGGAAGTTTCAAACTCAATTCCTGTTTCTCTATTATGATAAATATGACAAGTTCAGTCAGATTTTGCCTGGCCAGAAGATTGTAGCCTTTAAAGTATGCTTGACTAACAATTCTCTGTATTTTGTTTGATGTTTGTTGCCTTTCTCCTTCAAATTCTAATTTTCATATATTTAAAGCTTCAAGAAATAGCTATAAATTTGCCACTAGCAGATTTAGCCACTAGCCAAATCTGAGGCCCTACACATTATGTTTGGTTTCATAAATCCTTATGAAAGACACTAAAAGACTCACTTCTTTCCAGAAAAAAGCAAATTTAGCTACTAGTCTTGAAAAACAGAAAAAGCAATGGGTAGATCACTGAGCCTATAGTCAGGAAGACCTGAATTTAAGCCTAGTCTCAGATGTTCAGTGATTTTCAGCCATGTCCAACACTTTGCGACCCCATTTAGGATTTTCATGGCAAAGATATTTGAGTAATTTACCATTTCCTTTACAGAAGAGGAAACTGAAGCAAAAAGAGTTAAGTGGCTTGTTCAAATGATATAGCTTGTAAATGTCAGAGGCCAAATTTGAACTCAAGAAGATGAGCCTTCTTAACTCCAGGCCCAGTGCTCTACCCATTGTGCCACTTGACTATCCCAGTTAAGTTACTTATCTTTTGTAAAAAAAAAATGCTAAGTATCTGTGGCTGGGTAGCTAGGTAGATCAGTAAATAAAACAGTTGGCTTAAAATAAGAAGAATCTTCCTGATTTCAAATTCAACACTTTACTATCTGTGTAAACCTAGGCAAGTCAATTAATCTCATTTGCAACAATGTCTTCTTCTATAAAATTAGGTGGAGAAAAAAATGGCAAGTCATTCCAGTATCTTTGCCAAGAAAACCTCAAAAGGGGTCAAGAAGAATTGGTCACAACTTAAAATTACTGAACAACAAAAGTAACTTAAATGTGGTCTATCTCACATTCCACATAGATAAGGAAGAGATGATGGTATCCTACCTCTTTGAGATGTGAAAATCCAATGAAATAAATATGGGCAGTGTTTTGCAAACTTTAATTTCTATTATACCCTTTTTTGCAGTTTATTTAAAGGGTATATTGCCTGAAATGACTATAAGACATTAACTGAGATTTATAGGGATAATTGATGAGGTTGTGGGTAGTGAGGTGGGCCTTAATAGAGAAAGCCTGAAGCACTAATAAGATTACAATAGTCCCTGAGGCAAGCAGGGAAGAGCACGGATGGGATCATTAATGAGTCTTTTGTTCTTAAGTAGGTCTTTTGTTCCTGTAGACTTTTGCTTATAGTCTCACCCAAGGTGGAGATTTTTAGAAATCCCACCTTACACTATCCAATGAGAAAGCTGAGTTATGATATTAAACTTGCCAAGTGATATTTCTCCTATAAAAATCTGTTCATGGTATAGATCTTTGCTATATCCCTTTTAGGGTTAGCCTGCCATGGTGTTCTGCCTCATGGTGTCATCTCACCCCCTTTCTCCCCTCCTCCCTCATCACCTCATGGCTTCTTTCTCGTTGCTATGGCTAATTCTTTCAGGGTGCTAAATCTTTTTTAGGGTTAGCCAGCCAATCACTAGTGTAATCCCCTCCTCTTGCTAAGCATTTTTTGGGGTTAGTCTACTAAACACCTCTACAGATTTAGTCTGCAGTTAATGGCATGTTCCTTCTGGTTTGTGAATTCTACTAAGGAACTTGTCTTTCTCCTTGTAATTGCTTATTGTTATAATCCCTTTCCTTGCTAACTCCTGTGTGTTAATACACATAATAAATAGCACTCCTTTGTACTTGTGATAGATGTCTTGTCATGGTTCCTCCTTGTCACAAACTGAATCTTATTATTCTATTTTTTATATGAAATTATTTTTTTCAATTTATGGCTCTCCCAAAAGTATTTCATATTTACCACTCCTGGTGCCTATTTTACCTCATCATAAGGAGTCTTACAGGGAATTCCTAGGTGAGGAAGCTCCATCAACAATGTAGGTTAGCACCTTCTCTACAACAGCCAATATGTGACAGGAATAGGAATTGATCTGACTTTAAAACCAGCATTTTAATCTACTTTGATATAAATTGAGATTTACATTGTATTTCAAAATGTGCAGACTATGCCTATAAATGTAGAAATATATGTACATATTATGTATCTTTGATCTGTAATACAACTCATTGTAGATCCTAGAGGTATCATCATTTTATGGATAAGAGAAAAAAATTTACATTTAGTCCTCCTGACTTCCAGTGTGGCACTTTTATCTGTTTTAGCACATTATGTTATTTTGTTTCTTCACCCTATATAAAACCATAAAGGTGATATTTATCTACTGAATCACTTCACCTCCTCTCCTTTTTCCTCCCTTTCATTGACACTTTCCCTCACATATTGCCTTATTCCTGATCTACTTATGTTGTTGCTGCTGACTTAAAGAGCTAGTGACTTAAAGTGTGGAAAACAGTAGGAAAAAGAAGTAGATTTGAGGATTTCTTTAAAATCTAGCTTTGCTACTTACTGTATCTGTGACCATAAATAAAATATGTTGGTTTTATTAGTCTCAGTTTCCTTGTCTGTAAAATTGCAGAATTGGACCAGATGTCCTCAATGAAAAGGGATTTTAAAAAGAGCAAGAAATAAACCGAAGAAAATAAGATAAAAAGAAATTCATAATTAGTAATCATAACTGTCATTGTGAATGGGATGAATTAACTTACAAAATAGAAGCAAATGGTCATAATCATGAGCATCATAATACTATTAAAGGCAAGATGATTTCAATAAAATCATAAAATTTCATAGAATTTCTGTGCTTGAACTCAGAGTTGGGATAGTTATCTTTGTCTTCTGGCTCTTTAAAGAAATATCAAGCTATGGAATGACAAAAGAAATTCTGGATTCCTTCTTTATTAGAAGCATTTTAACAACTGATTTGCTTTTGAGAAATGCAGTTAACCTCAGATTCCTCATCCAAATGTGGTCAATGTCTTCTCTATAGTATTTTCTTCACAGAAATATTATAAAAATCAAGAAAAATAATGTGTGAAGGAGTTTTTAAAAATTTAAAAACAATATACTATTGTAAGATCTTATTATCACTACTTTCAAAATAATATATTCATTTTACTAAGATGTTTATGTATAGTTGCAGAGGGCAAGGCACTACTAATGGCTCTTACATGAAATGTTTTTAAAGTTGATAAAAGAACAAGATTCTCTCCAGAGTATTGGGATGAACTCTGATTCTTACAAATGAAAGAGACATTTGGCAGCTGAGAATGCTATTTAATCTTAAGTCTTGATCTTTGATTTAATGACAGTCATGTACAAAATCATGCTTGATCTTGAGGATAATGGATATAAAACTAATTTAGCATCAAATTTTCCCCATGTAATGTAATGTGAAAATTGACATTAACTCTTCTACAGTTAGAATCCTTACTTTTTATTGATGAGCTTTTATTGATGAGCACTTCATTCCTATAGTATAAAAATATTCCAGAAAATAGTATTCAGGCATATCTTGTGATGTACTATTGAAATATTTAAAATATTGCAAGGGAAATTTTACTAAATAATAGCAAAAACTCCCCAAATTGCCTAAAGCACAGGTGAATTGTAACCCATTTAATTAAAATGTAAATAAGATTCTTTAAAATAATAATGTTTATATATTCTCACTTTCTATTTGGTTATAAAATTAAAAATTTCAAAAACATATATGTCTGAGTATTAGTTAAGACATAAGCATAGGAAGAAACTCTTAGATAATGGAAAGCAATAGGAAAAACATCATGATACACAAATGCAATTTTTTTTTTTTAATAGGTAAGGGAAGAGTAAATATCCAGCATTTTTCACAATGGAATAATGTTTGCTTAGAGCACTTTTTTTTTTTTTTTTTTTTTTTTTTCATTTTAAAAGTAATGTCCTAACTATGCCCACCCAAAGGGCTATAAAATCGTTGATACTTTTTGATCCAGCAGTTCTACTCCCGGGTCTGTAGCCCAAGAAAATCAAAAGGATGGGGAAAAGACCCAAATGTTTGTAGTAACTCTTTTCTTGGTGGCAAAGAATAAGAAAATGAGTAGATGTCCATCAATTGGGGAATAGCTGAATAAGTTATGGTATATGAAAGAAAATAAATATTATTGTTCTATTAAAAAAAATGATGAACAAGCTGATTTTAGAAAGTCCTGAAGAGATTTATATGAACTAGTGCTTAGTGAAACAAGTAGAATCAGGAATACATTGTATTGCAATATTGTGCAAGATTGTGTGATTACCAACTATGAAAGAGTTGGTTCTCAGCAGTTCAATGATCCAAGGCAATTCCAATAAACTGGATAGAAAATACCATTTCCACGTAGAGAGAGGCTGAATGTAAATCAGCATATGCTATGTTCACTTTTTTTTCCCTTTTTCTTTTCTTTTTTTTTTTTTCTTGTGGTTTTTCCTTTTTGTTGATTTTCTTCTCCCCACATGACTCATAAAGAAATGTGTATTTAAAAAATTAAAACACATGTTAATCAGAAAAAGAAACAATAAAATAATAGTAGTGATTCCAATTTTTTTCAATAGCTACCCCACAGCATGGAATGAAGCATCATTAATTTCATTTTCTAGATAATTTGAGGTATAGAAGGTAACTCAGTTATTATATAGCAGAACTGAAACTGGAATCCAGGTCTCCTTACTCCCAAGCTGGTATTATTAAATGTGGAATATCTAACCCAGGAACACAGAATTATAGACTTAAAGTTGGAAGAGACAAGGGTAAGAAACATAATTCATCTGTGTCTTCAGCAAGGAGTTACATTTTTTCTTTAAAATCTTGTACCAATTTGATTTATTATTATAGATGTGACATGTTATGCGTCTCCTTGTTATGATGTCTTTTGAGCTCTTTCAGAGGAATGTAATGCAACATTCATGATAGCATCAATATACTTCATGATGGAACTATTTGTGTGTGTGTGTGTGTGTGTGTGTGTGTGTGTGTGTGTGTGTGTGTGTGTGTGTTTGTGTGTGTGTCCTTATTCTAACTTCTAATGACCCCTTATAATTAGTACATGAACCTAAAGCCACAGGTTATCCAGCCCTGACAAGAGCAGTTATTTTTAGAAGAAAGAGCACAGATTTTAGGATAAGAAATACTAGGCTTGAATGCCAGTTCATGACCTATGTTACCTTGGGCAAATAATCTAAACTTCTTACCCTCTGATTCTTATTTGTGAATGGTAATAATGTTTATATGTTAATTGTCAACAAAGTGCTTTGTGAATCTTAAATCCTACATTGTCATTACAGTTAACCACCTCCACTACCACTGCCATCTTTTCCCAAGGCTTTTGTGAGATGAAAATAATCTGTAAACTTTTAAGACTAGGATCTTTATGAGATATCAATGCTACACTATAGGGAAAGCTGTAGCCTAAAGTATGGTAAGCATCTAGTCATGTGTCTATGAAAATGTAAAAATATAAAGCATCATCTGAACAATGTGAAATTTTGGGTAGAGATGAATGATGATTGGACTAAGAAAGGATCAGAAAGTGGAATAATAACTCTGGAATAGTCTTTTCAGAAAATTCTGAGTCATGAAGGATAGATTGAATATTCAAAAAAATTTCTGAGTGTTAAATTAGAGGAGAGGAGAGGAAATAAGAGATCAAAAGAAGAAAAGAGAAGAGAAGAGTAGAAAAGAAGAAAGGATAAGAAAAAAGGAGAGGAGAAGACAGTACAGGAGAGGAAAAAAAAGGAGAAGTCAGGACAGAGCATGATAAAAAAAGAGGAAAGGAAAGAAAAGAGCAAGAACAGAAAGTAGAGGAGAAAAGAGGACAAGAGAATAGAAAAAGGAGAGAAGTGGGAAAGGATTTTTAAAAAAATTACTGAGCATTAACTATTCTGGCACTGTGCAAAGCACTTTATAAACACTATCTCATTTAAATGAAGGAGTTTAGTAGATGTTGCAAGGTTGTCTAGTGATTAAAGATGTTTTAGAAAATATTTTCATACAGAATCCCAAATTTTGTGCTAAGCTGATTGATTCATACTACCTATACAAGGGAAAACAGTGAGTCTTATTCTCCAACTTATTCCTTTTGAAAACAAAACAATAACAACAACAACAAAAAAACCCTCTCAATTTATTTTAAACTTAGTTCAACTTCATTTAACAAAGATCATACAATTATAGTTAGTGAAATTTATAACATGATTCTTATATGTAATTAAGAAAACTTTTGTGTTATTGGAAATAGTATTAAGCTGGAATCAAAACTGAGATGCAGAGGAAAAATTGAAGAGTCATGAGATCTCTGTAAAATAAGGCATATTAGACTCGATGGCCCTCAAGATCCTTTCTAGTTCTGCATGTATGATCTTTTGAGTTTTCTAGGTTTTTTTTAATAATATTGATTAAATAATTCTTATTTCAGAGCCATCTATTACTACAGAAAATGTAGATTTCAATGTATTTTTTAAAACCTAAATTCCAGAGGTTATCATAAATGAAATAGTAAAAATTATGAAAGGTCCATATTTGAGCTATAATTATACAGAAAATGCTCCACTGAATTGACAACATGTATGTCAAATAATATATATGAATCTCTAAGGTAAAAGTGATTTTCCATCCCTCAAATTTGTTAAGCCTAATTATCTTGCATTCATTAAATTTTGCTTTGTATTATTATTTCTGCATACATCTTAACTTTCCTCTTTCATTACACAATATATCTTTTTTACTTTACTCCATTTATGTAGCTCTCTGTATAGTATCTCACACTTTTCCTATTATTCCATGGAAGACATCAAGTCTCTGGCAAATAATTTTGGCTATCAGATCACATTTTGCTAGGTATTTGGTAGGTGCTAAATTTGTATACATATTGTAATGTGTTTTGTTTCCTTCAATATAAAATTTTCAATAAAACTGGGATCCTTGTAGTTAACCTTTCTATAATTTCTGTTAGCAGTGATCAGGGCATAAATTGCTACCAATAAACTACTGTATTTCCGTAAAAGCCCTTAATTGCTTATGATATATTGATTAGTCTTTTGTAACAAATCTCAAATATGCTCTATTCTCTGTTCTGACACTGCTGCCACTCTTGTATAGATCCTCATCTAATAGGATCTAACTATCTTAGCAGAGGTTGGAGATCAGGATGGAGTGCAACATGGGATCAGGAACATAGGATGGGCAGACCATCTTCACAACACTACATCCCTCCAAAGACAGGAGATTAATGAAACAAAACAGATGATGACTAACATTTTGATGAGGCTTACACATTTGTAAAGTACTCTAGATTTATTGTCTTATGAGATCTTCAAAAACCATCTTGCAGAAGATATGATTATTAATACCATTATACAGATGAGGGGACTGAGACTCAATAAGATTAAGTGCCTTGTTCAGGGTCACATTAATCAACATCTAAGGTAGGATATCATTTTCAGACCTTTTCAGCTCCAAGTTCAGCCTTTATCCACCATACTGTCTTGGTGTTTATTGAACTGCAGGGCTTCTTTGGTTGTTTGCAATTAATAATACTTAAATTATGATAACTAACATTTCTATAACACTGACAATATGCCTAGGCACTGTGCTAAGCACTATACAATTATTATCTCATTTGATCCTCACAATAATTCTAGAAGGTAGGTGTTATGATTATTCCCATTTTTACAGATAAGAAAAGTGAGACAAATAAAAATTAAGTAACTTGTGTGGGGTATCCGAGATCATATTTGAATGCTGGTCTTCCAATGCTCTACTCACAGCACAATCTATCTCCTTTTCACTAGAGAAGCACAAGGAAAGATTTTGAGGGGGAAAAAAAAATTACAAGAAAGTACATTTACCCTAAGTGAAGTTTTGAGATTCTAAATATCCCTTAGTATCCATAGGGGAAGCATAGAACTTCTAGTTCTATCATTACATAGGAATGATCCAATCTCTTCAGTTCTTCAAGAAGCTATCAACTGCCTTTGATAAAGCTTTCTTCTATATTTTTATTCTTTCAAATAAAGAAAACCAGGCATTTCTAAACTGTAGCACTTCTGGAGAGAGGCAATATGTTCCATGTATAAATGAAATTTAAATGAAACTGATTGGAAAAAAAAGTAGCTTTAGTTCTTACTGACATATGATTTAGTATGTCAGCCAACAGAAAGTAAGATATTATAGTCAGTCAATAAGCATTTATTAAGTGTCTGCCATAGGCCAAGCATTATGCTGAATGTTGGGCATACAAAGAAAAGTAAATGTAGCCTGCCCTCTAGGGACTCACAATCTAAAGGAAGAGACAATAAGCAAATAAACATGCAAAAATGAGATATATAGATTAAATAGGAAATAATTAACAAAGGGAAAGCACTACAATGAAGATAGTAGAACAGGTTTCTTCCTTATAGGAAGTAAAATTTTAGCTTAGACTGATTTGAAGGAGTCCAGGAAAGCCAGAAGGCAGAAATGTGAAATGATTATATTCTAGATAAAGCGAACTTCCACAGGTAATGCCCCAAGCTGAAGAGATGAAGTATATTTAGGGTAAACTCAAGATCAGTATCACCAGATCAAAGACTATGGGAATATAGAATTTAAGAAGACTAGAAAAGTAATGGCAGGGAGAATTTATGAAAGGTTCTAAAAACCAAACAGAATTTGTATTTAATCTAGACAGTGATGGAAACGACTAGAGTATTGAATAAGGTAGTACCATGTTTGGATTAATGATTTAGAAAAGTCATTTTTGTGGCTAAGTGGAGGATGCCCTGGGGAGGGGGAATCATTTGTGTCAGGTAGACCAATGAGCAAGCTATTGTACTAGAGAAAAGATAAGGAACCACACCAAAGTGGAGAGGAGAGAAGAGGGTTTATTATAGAAATAATGTAAAAGTGAAATCAACAGATCTTGGCAATGGATTGAGCAAGAGGTGGGAAGTGATATTGAGGACTCAAAGGTAACAACTAGGTTTTGGGTATGGGGGACAGAGTCTGGCACAACTTGACAGTAACAGAAAAGTTTGTGAGAAGGGTTTAGGGGAAAACAGTTCAATTTTGGACAGATTGAGTTTAGCTGTTTACAGGACACCAAGTGTGAGATGTCTAATAGATAATTGCAAATTTATGACTGTAGGTAAGCAAAGAAGTTAGGTATAGAAAAAAAAAATGTAGGAATAAGGTTTAAATTTAAATGACATTTTTAGCACCTAAACTCCTCCATGAATGAGAAGAGAAAAGCTGCATCCAGATACATGACAATTTGGCAGAGGTTTTTTTTTGTTTGTTTGTTTGTTTTTTGTTTGTTTGTTTTTTCTTTGTTTTTGGTAAGGAAGAGAAAATTCCAAGGTTCCAAGGAACAACAGTCTGGACAGATAATATTGTCTTTCCTTCTGAGTTTCAGCTGAAGTGGGAAATAGATATTCAATGAAATCATAACAAAAGGATTTCAAGATATAGACATCTGAATCAGGAAGACTAGGATCCTTTAAAGGTCAGATTTGAACATCCTGTAACTGAAGAACAGGGATATTTTGATTAATATTCACCTCTCCTTGGAAACTGCAAGCATCCTAAAATTTTCTATCTTACCGATAATATGTGCTCTTAATATTTAGTAGGCAAACCAGGGGAAAAAAAATAAAAAAAACAAAAACAAAAACAAAAAAAACAGCATATGTGCAACCTGGTTTAAACCTAAATTTTTGATCAAGTCTTTCTAGCTGTAGGAAATTCAAGGAATTATATTTTTATACCATTGTTTCCCAGATGGGTTCTTCTAAGCTATCCTGTTTGTGAAACAGTATCTTAAAAGCTTTCTCTTTATTTCTCTCCTGGCTCTCAGGATCTGTAACTCCAACTCATTACATATACATACATCAGTGTTATCTAGATCACTTGTACTTAATCACTGGCTGTTGGTATGGTGAAAGACATATTTTTGTTTGTAAGTTTGTTCTGACCCTTATTTGTCTGGAGTTAATAAATGGTTTATTTTTATTCATTTTTTTTCCAGTGGAAGAGCTTATTTCATTGCAGTTCTGGTCGGGGAAAATAGATTTCCATCTTATCTTTGTAAACTTAAGCATTGGAATTGAAGGCATTGTCTGCTTAAAAAAGAAGTAGAAAAAATGCTGTTATATGTTATATGTTATAGAGATGCTGCTTTTAAAAAACACTTTAAAAATTAAAGATTACTGAAATATAGCAGAGCATAAAGGAGTCATAAAGAGTAGTTAGTGGCACCTAGGTTGGAGAAGACTAGAATTCAAAACCTATCCCTAACCTTTTTACTAGTTGTACAGTCCTTAACAAATCCTTTAACCTGTCTCAGAATTCCCTTCACATTTTCTTTATCTACCTCTCTTACTTGATTTTAAAAATCTTTTTTGAGCTCTTTCATGGATTGAGACTAATTCATATTTCTCTTTGAAGTTTTGGATTGCAAAAATTTTGATTTTGTTTTCTTCTGAGTGTGTGTTTTTTTCTTCTTTGTCACCAGAGTAATTCTAAGAGAATTTTTTCTTCTGTTTGCTCATTTTCTAGCCTATTTCTTGACACTGTACAAAACTTCAGGTTTTTTTGCAGTTGTTTTCAGAAATAATTCTAGGGACCTGTAAATTTACCTTTCAAGGTGGTATGATCTAGGAAGAGGTGTATTTACTCCTTTCCTGAACTGTGCACTGGTTTGTAATTAACCACAAGCATTCTTTTCAATCCTATAACTATGATCATGGTCCCCATTCATCAGGCCATAAGTTCAATCTTTTAGTGCACACTAAGATTGTGACCCAGGACTGTAACCCAGTTCTAAGTATAAACAATGCAATAGAGTCCTTACTTTAGTGCCAGCAAATGGACCCCTATAAATTGCTCTATGACCTATTATCTGATCAATCCCTTTACTGACTGGGGATAGAGAGGCCTGGAATCTGCCATTGCTGTCACTAGTTCACTCACCATAATGCCTACTGCTTGTTTGCTGGGCCAGATATATATTAGTTTGATTTGTGCTCCTCTCTCATCCAGTTGAAACAGATCTTTCCTTTTGAATGTCTATGTTGTCTTGGGCTGGAAAATTATCTTAATTCATCTCTTTATTGATTCTGCTACTCTAAAATTTGTTTAGTCATCATTCAATGGTAGTTGGAGGGGTTTGGGGGACAGCTGAGGCACAATGTCTGTCTTTACTAGCCTTGCTCTGCCTTAAATTTATTGTGAAGATAGAATGAGCTAATATGCAAAGTGCTTTGTAAACTTTAAAACTATACAAATATGCTAATTATTGCTATTATTATTACTAAATGGAGCACAAGATAGTCTTCAATACTCTAAACCAGGGGTCCTCAAACTACAGGCCGCTGGCCAGATGTGGCCCACGGGCCAGATGCAACCCTCTGAAGACATTTATGTGGCCCGCCAGGACATGGCAAAATCAGACCGGAAGTGATGTTCAACCTAAACTTGTGTTAGTAATGCACACTTCCGGCACTGGGCTGAGGCAGCGAAGACAGAGTGTCCAGCCCTCCAACAGTCTGAGGGACAGTGAACTGGCCCCCTATTTAAAAAGTTTGATGACCACTGCCTAAACACTCTAGGGTGAAAAAAATATATCAAAGAGATCCAGATAGTCATTTAAATGAATAAACCCATTCAGAGGGGTAGACATGAATACTATTATTAATACTACTATCCTACCTTGGATAGGATAACTGAAAATTAAGGCATGTGAGGATGAGATTCTCCTAAATAACTCTACGTTTAAGCTCAATTCCTCTCTTCTGGAGCCAGTAAGTAAAGAATTAAAAAGAACAATGAGAGAATGTGGTACAGTAGAAAGGTTACCACATTCGAAGCAGAAACTTGAGTTCAAATCCTCTATCAAACTGCTTATTATTGTTGTGGACACTGGCCAATAACTTCTACCTCAGTGAACCTCAATTGCTTTACCTATAAACTGAAGAAAATTACTATTTCTTAAAATTGTTGTGAGAAACAAATCAGATAATACATGTAAAACATTTCAAGAAATTTAAGGTGCAATAAAAATGTTAGCTATTACCTAGGAATTTCGTCCTTTGGGAATCATGTATCATTAATAGGGCACTCTTCCACTCATCAATCAAAGAACAAATGGGGACAATATGCTGTGTCCAATGTCCAATAACAGTTACTTCTAAAAAAACTGAACATAAAGCCAACATATTTTAGTGAATAGAGTACCTTATCTGAAGAAAGGAGAAACTGGATTCTAACTCTTCTTCCAACAATGTAAATAAATTATTTGATCTCTTAAAGTTTAGTCTATTTATCATTAAATGGGAATAACAATTGCATTATACATCTCAAATGGCTGTTCTGAAGCTCAAATGAGATGATGTAAGACATTATCAGAATGTCAACAATTATAACTGCAATTTCAAGCAGTAAAGTTATTTTCATTTTACTGTATGGGCTTAGAGCAATATGCCATACAAGAGATCAGTTGAAGAGATGATTCGTGAAAGCTTCTAAGAAAATATCTTTAATTAAAGATTTAATTTTTAATTTTAGTTAAAGTAACTTTTACTAAGTAAATAAGGGGAAGGTAGGTGGTTCAGTGGCTAGAGCACCAGCCCTGAAGTCAGGAGGACCTAAATTCAAATCTGGTCTCAGACACTTACCACTTCTTAGTTGTGTGACCATGGGAAATCATTTAATCCCAATTGCCTCAGGGGAAAAAAAAAGTAATATACTTCTCAAATCTATGATTTAAAAAATATGGAAAGTTATTAGACACATCTTTTGGGGGAAATGAAGAAAATTTCCACCGAATATACAGTGATACTAAATGAAATCTTGAAAAATCTTTTCATCTGCATTCCTATCTATGCTGTATATTTATAGGGTTAAGAATCATCCCAGTTAAGTTAATGCGGTTGGTGCTTGACAGTTAATTCTGAAGAGTTCTACTCAATAAAAAGCACTAAACACATTGAAGAGCCTGCAAGCTGGGGGGATTTATTTCTTTGACAAGTCAAGTCTTTCAATTTTATGGAGACACGAAGGAGAACATATGTCAGCCTAATAGAAAACGTGAAGTGCAACTAAGCCAAATAGAATATTTTGTTTTTAAGCATTCAAAAAGTTTCTATGAAAATTATCTTTGCATGTATTTTGAAAAATAAAAGCTATTATTTTTTTTAAAGTATGTAGTGTCCAGTTTTATAGAAATTGTTGACTTTTAAACATCTGCTTTGGAATTAGATTTTTACCTCTCTATCTCCATTCTTCACTATATTAAAGATCTCTGAACATTTCAAAGGTGGAGATGAATTCCCCTAGTCAGACTTTGTCAGGTTCTGCTAGAATGACAACAGCGATTGTGGAAAGTATTTCCATTGAAATCATTGTCTTAATAATATGTCCTTAAAGGCTTCTTAAATCATCAAACCTATACAATTTTCTGACTTTTACCCTCCTGGAAAATATAATTTGACTCACCATTTGCTGAACTTGTTCAGTTGTTTCAGTCATGTCTGATTGTTTGTGACCCTATTTTGGGCCTGTTTGGCAAAGACACTTAAATAGTTTACCATTTCCTTCTCCAGCTTATTTTACAGAAGAAATTGAAGCAAAAAAAGGGTGAATTGGTTTGCTCATTATTAAGTGTCTGAGACTGGATTTGAACTTGGGTTTTCCATCTACTGTACCATCTAATTTATCTCAATACATAAGCTGTCTTCTAGTCTACTGGCTTCTTTACTCTCCTATAAGAGTGATTATTGCTACCTCTCACAGTGCAATAGAGGACCAAAGAATAACTCAAAAGTTTTACAAATTCTAAAATACAAAAATCCTTTAAAGGGTGAATGATCAAATGCAGGCCCCAGATTTCCCATCTGATCTATTTGAAGCAAAAAAAGGCAACTCCAAGCATGAGAGAGGAATATGGTGTGGAAACAGGAATAGAATGGTCTCAACTAGGCTTTTTTAAAGGAAAAGACATATGCACAAATTAAAATGCAATTCTCTGAACAGAAAAGAAAAAACAAAAACAAAAAATCACTACACATCTATTTGCATCTGATCTAATAGTCAGGTGGAGAACTGCTAACAGAATTCTGGCAAAGCTCTTATCTCCCATCATAGTATCATTTCTCTGATGACTATATTTGTATACATCCCACTCTTATCTCATTTCCTTATTGGTAGTTTTTAAGGAATGTGTGAGAGTATCTAGGTAACGTAAATTAATTCCCTCAATAATCAGAAAGAAAACAAGATAACATGAAACATTTTACTCAGTACCTCTGGAAAAATGTCATCTCTGTAAAGGCCATCAATGCTTTCTTGCTTGCACACATGCTGCTGAATATATTGAAAGCAATGTGATGTCCAATATTTTAGCACAATTTAGATCAAAACTGCTTATAAAATCTATTACGATTCTTCTTGTTGCAGTTCTTTTTCTTGTAGAATAACCCCTTTTAAAAAAAAATTCTTATTACTTGTTAACGTTCATGCTTTCTAACAGCATAAAAAGATGCAAGATATCCCAGAGTCCCTTGACTAAACCATATGAATCCATGCCACATAAGAATGTTCAAACTCAATACAGGAGCTTGGTTTCATGAAATCAAATCTACAATCACAGCTTATGTTTGGCCTGGTCTCTTGAGTGGCAAAGGAGAGTGAATTACAAGTGGCTCTATAATAGCCACAGCAGAACTCAATTCTCATCTATAACATCTGTAAAAAATGCATGATAAGAATTGGAGGGGACTGAAAAATAAATAAAATGAGCAACCCCTTAGCAACAAAAAAGAAAATAAGATTATAAACCATTTGGAGAAATTCACACAGACAGCAAAAAATAATTTCTTCCTTTTCAAAAATCTGTAATGCTGGACTCAAATTGAATAAATCCTAGGTCATCTAATGACACAGGATCCTAGGCCACCCATTTAAACTCCCTCAACTTCAGGCTCTATATATTGAAAGTAAATCTAATAATATCTTCAATATTTATCTCACAATGTTATTGTAAAATTGAATTAGAGAATGTATTTAAAGAACTTTGACTTTATTTTTGATTTTTAAGTATCAGGTTTTGCTATTTTTTTTCTCTTATCTTTCCTGTCACTTTCTTCTGATCCTTCCTTCATTCTATTTCTAACATACATTGTGTAGCAGCATCCCTGAATCAAAGGAGATGCCATCACAGAAAGCAGGCAAAATAAAGCATGGGATAATGTGTGAAAAAAAGATTGTGGGAAAAATGACTTGCTTTCATGCAACTTGGCTTACATTATAATCAGAAATCTGTTTTTATCCGTCACAGTTTCAGTATGATGCCAAACATCAAAGCAGAAAAAAATATATCTCAATCATCCAGATATTTTGTTTAACTATCTATCTGCTTATTTGAATATTTGGAAAAGATCTGGAAATCTTAATTATATGTTTTTCAAGGTTTATCCATATTTTTCCTCTTTTAGTCATGTTTACATGTTTGCCAGGATATGGTTCCTTCTGTTTGGAAATATTAAGTAAAAAAATTCATATTTCTATGGATAAAAAACCTACTTGTTAGAAATAAAGTAAGAACCCATATGAGGTAAATGAGTAGTTATAGGGTATTCAAGTATTGGGAAGTATATATAAAAAAAAAGATAATTTACCAATCCTTACCCTATTCACCTTTAGATGCTCAATCATCATTCAAAACATTAGACATTGAAATCCTAGCAACTTATTTTAATGTCCATGTACCACTAGGTATTATTAGGAAGATAGGTAACCATACACTTATGATCCATACGATTCTTTCTTTCTTGAAAAAAAGATTGAAGTTTCTGACCATGTCACATCTTATGACAAATTTTTAATATAGCTATTAAAATTTGTTAACTGTGAAGAAGGTGATAAAGTTGTTAAAATATATATTATTTATAGGAATGATATGCAAGAGGTTCTTTGGTAAGGAAGAATTCATGTTATTGCTATTTTCTTTTTAATATTTCCATTGCTATGAGCTAGCCTCAGGGCTTAGATATTGCTTCTAATCTTAATTTTCTTTTGAGTTGTCTATTTTATCAACCTATACCTCATATTTTAAATGCTTATGACCTAATGAAAAATTCTTATAACTGTAAAATTCATGTATTTACATAATTTTATTCTTTATTCATTTGTTAATGCATATTTGATTTAATCAATAACCTAGGCATTTTCTTTCATCCATACCTTAAAAACACCCATAGCTGTTGATTGAAAAACAAACATGGATAATTGAAAAATAGTACCTTAATTATTGCCTTATAAACATTTTATTTTCCAATTTAAAATAACTTCAGAGTTTATTTGGTTGTCAGAAACAAGATGTGATTTCCAAGAATGTTAAGGGAAAAAACTTAAGACAATCTTTTTTATTTTATTGATGTGTTACTGGAGATGTTATACAGACAATGAATAATACATGAGTGCATAGAATCTGTTACTAATTTTAAATACTTTTTTTTCTGTTTTTCACATGTATACTTCTATGGAACATATATAGATTTGGAGTCTTTAATCTAGATATCTTGTGATATTGCAAAAGGTTTATAATATCATATTAGTGTTTTGCAACACATTTTTCCCTCAAGCTTATTTCAACTATCTCAGTTTGTAGTACACTAAAATATATTTCATTGTATGACTGAATAATAACTAATATTTAACTTGATGAGAAAAGAAATACCTAAATCACACATATTCTTAAAATTTTAAATCTCCACCTTTGGCTTTATCTCTCTATCTTATTGCAAATAATTATTGGTAATAGTTAATGTCAATTACTATATTACAATTAGTATTATTAGCACTGTGTACAAATAATATTATTTTATTCTAACTAAAACCCTCTCTGTAAGATATTATTATAATTCCCATTTTACAAACAAGAAAACTAAGGTAGAGAGAGGTTGTCACTTGCCCAGGGTCAAGTAGCTGTTGTTCATGGTTGGGAACTTGAACTTGAATTTATTTATTTTTATATGAATGGAAAAGGAAGGAAGGAAATTTTTAGTAAGCAAAGCAACAATATCGAAGTAGAGTGAGTTATTTCTAGAAAATATTTAAGGTCTCTAGCCCTATAGTTAAAGAGTTATTTTGGGGAATATAGGGAAATAAAAGTACTCTTTCTAGACCCATATTTCCAATCACTTTCTGGTAATTTCCAACTTAACATCTCACAGACTCCTTAAATTTAACATATTCCAAGTCAAACTCAATACATTAATTCAGTTCTCCTAATTTGGAGGGTTTTTTGCTTGTTTGTTTTTGTTTCTTGTTTTTGTTCTTTTTTGGGGGGGAGGGTTTGCATTCCCTTTTGAAGCACTCTTTTGTCTATACATTACTGAAGAAACCCTATGACAAATATATATATATATATGTTCAGAAGATTCCTCAGAACCTCTTTTTATCAGACTGATGTTTTGGATCCTCAAAAAATGAGATATTTTTCATTGTTTTTCCTGAATATCAGCACAGTTGACAGAAAGCTTGTATTGAAATTGAGAAAATCTGAGTTTGTCTTGTCTCTGATACATCCTGGTTTCATGGTCTTAAACAAGATACTTAACTTCTCAATGACCATAGCATCTCTAAAACTCAAAATTGCAGAATAGGGATTAATCTGACTTGGTAAAGAGAGTTTCTTCATTGAAAGCTCTCTAATTTATGGGTTCTTGTTCACAATATTGTATCATAAGTAAATATTCAGGGGGAAAAGCCCTGGAAAAATACAATTAGTGTCAGGGTGGAAACCTTGAAAATTAACTGTATCGTAGATTTTTCTATTTATTATTTATGGATATATGTATGCCTGTATTATCACTTAAGAATCAAATTCCAAGGGCAACTAGGTGGTGCAGTAGATAGAGCACCAGCCTTGAAGTCAGACCTGAGTTCAAATGTGGCCTCAGACACTTAATACTTGCTAGCTGTGTGACCCTGGGCAAGTCACTTAACTAACTCCAATTTCCTCAGCCAAAAAAAAAAAAAATAACCAAGAATCAAATTCCACAAATGTATGACCAATTAAATGAAAAACACCAAAGCCCACACAAACACTTAGGTTTAAACAGACCAAAGGCCTTCAAAGCCTTAAGCAGGTGTTAAATCACCTAAACTTTGAACAAAATAAGAACCTCACCCCTTTTGTAAAAAAAAGAAAGGCAGGTAAAGCCCAGGGAAGTCTACATAATATAGTGCTGTTTTTGGAGATTAGAAAACCCAGAATCCATCCAGATTCTGGTATTTACTAATTTTTTAACACTGGGCAAATAATTTAATCTCTCTGAACCCTAGTTTCCTCATTTATAAAATGGGGATTACAATACATTTAGCACTAACTTCATAAGATTGTTATGATCTAATGAAATAGTGCATACAAAATGTTAATTTTTGTTAATTAATGTTACAAAATGTTAATTAATATTATTTTTCCTAAAGTTTCATTTTGTTCATATGTCAAAGTGGCCCTGCTCATCCTATTATTCAACCCTACCTCCAATATTATTTGTTGATAGTGTGATAGTGTGTATTCAATTTATTCATGCCTTTCTTGAATTTATGGAATATAAAGTCAATCGTGTCCAAATCTAGGTTTCATAATTGAAGCATGAAAATTTGTACTTGTTTTAGTTTGTCCTGATAAGGTATCCTCTTATCCATGTTTCACTCTTCTTGATTGGCTTTAATTCTGTTACATATTTGTAAGGAAAAGTGAGCTGAAATACATGCAATATCACACACACACACACACACACACACACACACACACACACACACAGCAAAAGAATACCGCTATGATATTTGGAGATACAAAGTGGTATGGAGAAATAGCTTTTTAAACACTGTTGGCATGTTTTGTTTTATATATTCAAAATGATTATTTAAAAAGGTATGCTTTTTAAAAGAACTCTCCTTTAAGAAATGGCTACATTTGACAAGATAAAATAGCCTAAGCACAAAACTATCCCTTTCTTTGTATGTAGTCCTCAAAAAGGGCAAATAAGTAATGGAGAGAGGAGGTAGCTTCAGGGAGTTCAGCACTCTGGGACTCTTGGTAAATCAGAATAGTTAGAAGCAGAAGATGTGCTGGGAGCACAATCAGCCTGGTCTAACTAGGGGAAGAGACTCTTAAGGAACAGCAGGGGACATACTCCTGCCATGTAGAAAGAGCAAATTCTAGGTTAGTTGTGACCCCACGGGCAGAAAGGCAGAAAAGTCAAAAACCACACTGGCTATTTTTCTGCATGAAGAGGAAAACATGTGTTGCTGGCCAGTAGTTCAGGCCTCATTAGCAGAAATGGGATACCTGTCTGTCACTACACCTGAGGTAGCTAACTAGCTAATTAAGATCTTCAGAGCAGAAGTGAGAAAGCAAGCCTAAGGGGTAAATTTTCATCCCCCACAGCTGAGTTGTAAACCAGATTCCTGGACTACAGCCCTTAAATTCTCTGGCTTGAAAGAAGGACAACTGGTTAGGATTGTATCTTAAGTTAAATAAACTCAAAAATACGAGTAAACCCCCCAAAAAACCCCAAATCCCAAAAGTGTTTGTGTGTGTGTGTGTGCGCACACGTGTGCATGTTAGCATATGTTATGTATGTGTATATACACATGAGAATATGTGGATATAAACATAAATATACATAAGCATAAACCTGAATTCAACAGTTATTCTACAGATAGCTACATCTATATACAGAGATGGAAAGATATGTATAGATAAGATTATATATCTATCTTTCTTTACATATATATATACATATATATTTATACATACATATCTTAAAATATCTTTAATTTCTACCCTCCCTCAAGAAATGTTTCATCTTATGTTTAGTCATCCATTGATTATCTGCTAACCTATTCTTTCCACTGGCAGACCTGTCAATATGCAAAATTCCTTTTCCTAGCAGAGCAATGATTTTTTGGAAGGATTTTATATCATTAGAGATGAGGCTGTAAAAGAACTATAAAAGGTATGTGACATCATGAATTCTAGTAATACCTTCTCATTTTACAGATAAAGAAACTAAGGGCTTCTTGAAGAGATGCAACATAGTTCAAAAAGCATTAAGTTGAGATTCAGGAGATCTGAATCCTAGATTGATTTCAACTAGTTCTTTGATTATCACAGAAACGGGAAGGGATTTCAAGTCCACGTAGTCCAACTTGTAAATGGACAGGAATCCTTTCTGCAAAATTTCTGAATAAATCAGCATCCAGTGTTCCTCTGAAGGCCCTCAGTAAGAGGAATTGTACTGAAGTAACTTATTCCTCTTTGGAACATCCCTAACTCCTAGGAAGCTTTTCTCTTTATAGACTTCTTTCTCTTTGAAACTTTCATACATTTTCCATCCTTCTTTCTCCTAAAAGAATGCGACTAATTAATTTTTTAAATGACAGCCTTTCAAATATTTGAAGAGAGCTGTGCAAATTTTGTTCCATAGGTTCTTCATTTCTTTAAAAGATTCTTACATGGAATAGTTTTGAGTTCCTTATCAATTCTGTTTGTCATTCTTTAGACATCCTTCATCTCATCAAATTTGCTACTCAAAACATTATGGTGGTCTGTCCAGAATCAAGTATAACAGGATTACCTTATGATACTCTGCTTCTATAAAATGACCATAGTGGCATTCACTATTTGGATTGCCTCATTATATTATTGATAACATAATACTGTTGACTTTTTTTTTTTTTACTGGATTTGCATTATTGGGCTACACTCCCAAGTCTTCACATTGTTTTCTATCTAGGTCTCTTTTTTGCTGTTATAGTTTTTACTTTTTTCTTTTTCTTTTTTTTTTTTTTTTTTGAGCATAAACATGGTATTTGACGTTTACCCTTGTCAACCTTCTACTTGGTCCATCATCCTAACCTGTCAAAAGCTTTTTGAAACCAATTCTGTCATTTAGCTGGATCTCTCTTTGAATTTTGTGTCACCCACAAATATTATAATAAGCTATCTGAGCTTTTGGTAATAAGCACCTATTACTTACCTCGAAAAGTGCTTGTGAGATAATTGCTATGCAAATTTGAAGGAAACAAAACTGTCTCTGCTGTTTTCAGTGGAATGATCCCTCCACATTTTATAGATGCTGAAAATAAGATGCTCAATTTCTTTGTGTACTTGTTGCTTAGGCTCAAGGTAAACATGTTTATTCACATAACTGAGGACTAAGTTGCTGGTAGATCCTAGATACTATATATATATATATATATATATATATATACACACACACATATATATACATATATATGTATATATATATATATACACATACACACACATATATATGTGTGTATATATATATATATATACACATACACACACACACACACACATATATATATATATATATATATATATATATATATATATATATATATATATACATTTTAATATGCTTCCTTTCTTTTCTTCTGATAGCTATTCTTCCTACATGCTCAAATGCACTTGATCTGCAATTAGCAGATTCCTGCTATTCCTTAAGGCAAAACCTACTTGTCTTTAGCTTCTATCTTTACTTTTTCTGCTTCAGTATTTGCAAGGTAACTGTAATTATCTCTACTGATTTTTTTCTTTCTTTCTCAGATGAGGAAACTGAGGCTTAGATAGCATATGATTTTCACAGATCATACATTAACTGAATAAGTACTTGAATATAGATTTCTTGATTCTATGTGTTTTTATAGCACATTAGTCTTCCAGATTTAAAGCTTTGGGAAGTCAGGGATTGTCTAATCCTATCAATCAATCAACAAGTATTTATTAAGCATTTATGTTCCAGAAGCTAGAAGCTAGGGATGAATATATACAGAATGAGACAATGCTTCCTCTCTTACTATTAAAAGAATGAGAGATAATACTTTAAAGTACTTTCTCTCCTATAGGTGATATTTGCTCATTTTAGACATCCTAAGATCAAACAGCCTTCTTCTGTAAATATGGGATAATGTAATTTGAGACACTGCATCCTATGTGAATCTGATTTTTTAAACAAACAATTCTACAAATTACACTTAAATCATGATTAGATTATCATCTATCAATTTATAAAAAAAAATAAGGCAGGCTAATGAACACGACACAATTTTCAAAAGGGCCTGTCTTTAAATAGAATATCCCAACTCCTTCATAATGTTAAATTAATTGCCCCTGAGATAGACTGTTTACATCCAACAACTTCTAAAAATGGGTATTGTCTATTCTACTATTTCTACTATTATTACTGCCCTCACCCCAAATCTTCCCCTTTAAGATAAATGAGAGTTAGAAGGTCAATAAATAATCATAATTTTTTTTTAAAAAGTCAGGTTAAGATGAGAGCGATATGTCCAGGAAATAAATATATGCATTTAACTCCAGAAAAGGATAGTGGGAGTGAGGAGGACTTTATAGTACCCAAGTCTGTTAGCTCAGAAAGAAGAGCTAAGGGAGGTCAATTAAGGTATATATTTCAACAATTTGGGGTATAATTATACCAACACTGGGTTTAGTACTGCATTGCTTTTTGCCAGAGAGCATTCCCTTTGTGTTACGACTGCATTCCTATCCCCCACCCCAACTGGAACTATATTGGCTATAGCTATACCTATATTCATTCAGAAGGAAGGTCTCTGGTGTATAGTTATCCTTAAATCTCTTCATTACTTGGAAATGCTTATTAGCACTATGACTTTTTTGACTGGAAGGCAGGTGACCTAAATATTTCTTGGGGAAGAAACTTCAGGTGACTGTTTCCCTTCTTGATTATAGCTCTCACTTTTTTTTTTTTTTTTACTATATAGAGAACTGACCCTAATTTATAAGAAATCAAACCATTCTCCAATGGATAAATGGTCAAAGGATATGAACAGACAATTCTCAGATGATGAAATTGAAACTATATTCACTCATATGAAAGGGTGTTCCAAATCTCTACTGATCAGAGAAATGCAAATTAAGACAACTCTGAGATACCACTACACACCTGTCAGATTGGCTAAGATGACAGGAACTAATAATGATGAATGTTGGAGGGGATGTGGGAAAACTGGGACACTGATGCATTGTTGGTGGAGTTGTGAAAGAATCCAGCCATTCTGGAGAGCAATCTGGAATTATGCCCAAAAAGTTATCAAACTGTGCATACCCTTTGATCCAGCAGTGCAATTACTGGGCTTATACCCCAAAAAATACTAAAGAGGGGAAAGGGACCTGTGTGTGCCAAAATGTTTGTGGCAGCTCTATTTGTAGTGGCTAGAAACTGGAAGATGAATGGATGCCCATCAATTGGAGAATGGTTGGGTATATTATGGTATATGGAGGTTATGGAATATTATTGTTCTGTAAGAAATGACCAGCAGGATAAATACAGAGAGGTTTAGAGAGACTTACAAGAACTGATGCTGAGTGAAATGAGCAGAACCAGAAGATCACTATGAACTTCAACAACAATACTGTATGAGGATGTATTCTGATGGAAGTAGATATCTTCAACATAAAGATCCAACTCACTTCCAGTTGATCAATGATGGACAGAAACAACTACACCCAGAGCAGGAACACTGGGAAGTGAATGTAAACTGTTAGCACTACTGTCTATCTACACAGGTTACTTATACATTCGGAATCCAATACTTAACATGCAACAAGAAAATTGGATTTACACACATATACTGTATCTAGGTTATACTGTAACACATGTAAAATGTATGGGATTGCCTGTCATCTAGGGGAGGGAGTAGAGGGAGGGGGGGAAATTTTGGAAAAATGAATACAAGGGATAATGTTATAAAAAATTACAGATGCATATATACTGTCAAAAATTTATAATTATAAAAATTAATAAAATAAATAAAATAAAAAGTCTTAGCTTCTGTCTCATTCTGGAATTTCCTTTATTATCTGGGGCTTCTTCACTTTGGAGTATCCACTCAAGCCCACAGCATTATTACCCTGGAATATCCATTGAGCAGGCTGGCTTGTTTTTCCTCCTGGTGAGTTCCTTCCATCGTTTATAGTGGGGCCCAGGCTAGCCAGGTTTCATTCCCTTCCAGGCTCTGTCCCTGATTTGAACATGCTTCAAAACATGTTTCTTTTACTTAGCTTCTTTAAGTGGGTTATCTTGCACCATTGAGGTCAGAGACTGTCTTTCTTTGGGCTTGTATTTGTATCCATAACATTTAGCAGAGTATCTGTTTATTATAAAGTGCTATAAAAGTTTGTTCTCTTCTTTCCTGGGTTAGTAAAAATACTTAACATTTATATGATGCTTTTAATTTTTTCAAAGTGATTTGCAAATATCTCATTTTATCCTCAAAACCACCAAAAAAAAATTCTAGGAGGTGGTTTTTATATCCTTTTTAGAAATGATGAAACTATGGCAGACAGAGGTCAAGTGACTTGCCAGGGCCATACAGCCAAAAAGCATCTGAGGCTAGAATTAATTCACTTCTTCGTGATTCCAAGTTTACAATTCTATCTACTGTGTCATATAACTGTCCAGTTGTTAGGCCCTAAAATCACAACTGGTATTGCCTCTGAGACTCTTTACCATGTTTTTCACAACCATTGCCGTTTAATGCTTCTTGATAGTACAGCTAATTCAGTCCAGCTAAAGATGCCAGTTCCTTTATTGGCTTTCTCAACTCTAGCAGGGTACTAATCAAGGCCTTCCCTTAAAGGGAACAGCCTTAAAAAGAATATTTATGTTTTGAAGTTCTAGAAGATGAATAGAAATTAGAAAAAAGATCTGGCATTCTACAAGTTAATAAGATCTGATAGGCACTGATGGCTTTTAAATAGGAATCTGATACAGGTAATCATAGCAATGTTGATTTTCTGCTCTGTCTAGTTATCAATATTTTAATATTCAATCACACTTTAACTTTTTAAATTTTTAATAAGAATTGGTTTATGAATCATGTTAGGAGAGAAAAATCAGAGCAAGAGGGAAAAATCATGGGAGAGGGAAAAAAAACATAGAAAAAAGAAGTGAACATAGCAGGTGTTGATTCACTTTTCATAATTCTTTTTCTAAATGAAGATGACATTTTCTGTCCAAAGTCTATTGGAGTTTCTTTGGATCACTGAACCACTGAGAAGAACCAAATCTTTCATAGTTGTTCATTGTACATTCTTGCTGTTACTAAACACATTAGATTCCTGGTTCTGCTTGTTTCTCTCAGCATTAGTTCATGTCAATCTTTACAGGCCTTTATAAAATCACCTTGTTCATATTTTTTTTATAGAACAATAATATTCCATTATTTTCATATGCCAAAATTTATTCAGCCATTCCTCAACTGATGGGCATTTACTCATTTTCCAATTCTTTGCTACCATAAAAAGAGCTACTACAAATATTTTGCACATGTGGGTCCTTTTGCCTTCTTTAGGATATAGATCCAGTAATGGCACTGCTTGGTCAAAGGATATGCAGTTTTGTAGCCATTTGGGCTTAGTTCCATATCATACTTTTTTATATATATAGTCTTCTTCCCCCAAATGAATAGAATTACAAATATTCAAGTCCCATAAGTCATCACCAGTAATACATTAACATTAACCTTAGCTAATCAATAAGTTGCCTGCTGTTGTTACCTGCTACAAACTCCTTGAGCTCTGGCTTTATAGTAGCAATGAATTCTATTGTTCTTAGTATACCTTCACTATTTCCTTATTGAGAAATCCAAGGCTAGTGCCATAGTCTTTTCTCATAATAACATAGGCTTTCTACATCTGGAAAGAGATTTAAAGATCATTCTTGTTCAATATCTTTATTTTAATAGTTAAACAAATGCTGCTATACAATTGTGATGAAATACTATACTATAAGAAATGATGAGTTCAATGCCAATAGAAAAACATGGAAAGACTTGAATGAAAAAAAGAAAAGTGAAATGTGCAAAACTAAGAGAACATTGGACACAATAATAGCTATGTTGTTTTAAAAATGATTTGTGAGCAAATAATTTATAATTTATTTGAGCAAATAACTTACTATTATAAATATCTGAATTAACTATAAAGGACTTATGAAAAAAGAAACTATATTTATCCAGACAAAGAATTGATAAATAGAAATATGTATAATTTTACATATATGTGTATGTGTGTGTGTGTGTGTGTGTGTGTGTGTGTGTGTGTGTGTGTGTGTGTGTGTCTAATGGTGGCCATCTCTAGAATAGGATGGAGGGGAAGAAAAAAAAGAAAAATTAAATTTTCATGATTATTTTGCTATATATTTAAAAAGAACAAGTTAAATATAGTATTATTATTAGAGTTTCATGTGAAATCATCTTTTACAAATTATACTATCTGATGAAAATTCTTGTTTTATTCCATAAATTAAAAGAAAAACAACCTTCATTTTCCAGAAGAATAAACTAAGATAAAGAGAAATGAATAGATTTCCCTATAACAATTCTCTTGGATAAATTAAACCAATTTCTTATTCTTTCTCTTTCTAATGCAAATTGAAAACTCTTGTTTTTAAGCTGTTCTTTCTCTACTTAAAGTACTTTTTTTTTTCCTCTTGCTAGTTCCTTTTACTCCCTTTCACATAAGAACTTTTATTTCAAAATAAAAAGCATAGATCTATCCCTCTATCCACTCTTCCTAATATCAATACGTCTTTAGGGTTTCAAAGTTCAGAAAGCATATCCTTGAAGTTATACTGTACTCCAAAGTATCGAAATTTAGAAATCTGTCAAATCTTCTGAATCTATATTACTTCAATTTAATATACTAATCTCCAGCTTCCTATTCAATGGCTGTGGTTTATTGCTATAATTTTTTTAATGCTATATTAATCTATGTTTCTTGCCCATAGTTAACATTTAAATTGTCTATGAAAGATAGGACTTGCAAATAGCAGAGGATTACAAAGCAGAGGATTGTCCTACCACATGCACAATAAAGGCTGTTAATCATATGTATTTACATGTTAAGCTATGTACCCTAGACTGGCATATACACACTCTCATCATATGATTTATGTGTGTGTGTATATGCAGAAATTCACCTATCTATAAATGGTTAGAAAAATGCCTAATTATAGAAAAAAAAAAGATTGATGGAAGTATAAAACAAAACCAGTTAATTTTAAAATTACTTCTATTGACTTCCAAAGCAGTGAATTAAAATAAAAATTAAACAATCACATATTAAGGTTAATGCTAATTTACATGTATATATCACTTTCAAGCACTTTCAAAAATGTCATCTGATTTGATTAACAATAGTGGAATCAACATTATGATTCCTATTTTTTTCAGATAAGGAAACTGAAGCCCTGAGCAATGAAACAAATTATTCAATGTCACATGAAAATAATATAATATAATAGGACATAACAGGTCATAATATAAAGACATGATATAACATAACAGTATAATATAACAATGCAATAAATAATCATATATCAACTTCTTTGGTGTCATATCAAGAATATGTATATGATATTATCATATATATGACAATGTATTATATATAATATAAAACATTTATATAACTCCTCAACGTTTGTTGTCATATACTTATAACAACCTTGGAAGATAATTGTTTCTATAATCCCCATTTTACATATGAAAAAACTGAGGCTAAGTGACTTGCCCAGGATCATATAGTTAATAAGTATCTAAGGGAAGATTTGAACCCCATCCTTCCTGATGCCCTGTCTAGTACCCTATCTACTATATCACCTACTTACATAACTAATAAGTGATAAAGATAGAACTAAAAACTAATTATCTTTCCCGGCCTGGTATTTTTTGTTTGTTTGTTTGTTTGTTTGTTTTTTCAAAAACAATTGTTTTTTTCTACATTTCAGCTTAACAAAAATATTCTGAAAGTTATCTTATTGAAAAATCTTGATTAACCTATATATGTTACATGAGTTGCCATTGACAAGAAAAATCATTATCTAATAGTTATCCTTCAAAAGTCAAATAGCATGTTGTGAGACTGAACCTGAAGCTTCTTCATTTTGCTAGAACCTACAAATGTTTGTACTAAATAGAAATACCTCTCAAAAATATAGGATCACTTCCATGTAACAATGAAGTATTAGAATATAATTTTAGTTTTTAATCATGTTTTTGTTCTTGTCCTTGTTTTTGGTCTTGCACTGAAGCATCTTTTGAATTTCAAATTCATGGTTTTGTAAGTATGGATAAGTGTTTGCCGATGAAGATTTATGACTTAGTAGATTTAACTCCCTAAGTTATTAAAGTCAAAATAATTTATTACATCATAGACAGCCTTCTTGTTATGAGCCTTTCTGAATGTAGGTGGGTTAATCTAAGACACAACTGGCACAGCTCTCATTTTTATTCACCTTGTAGGTATAGTATTCAAGGATCCAGTGTTATATGAACCCAACAATTAGATAAAAGCATCAAAATGCAGTAGGTATCTCTTTGGACCTCAGTTTTCTTGATATGGTTTAAGATTCCTTTCTCATTCCCAATCCCCATGAATTCTAATGGGAGATATCCGGGCTCTCCCAGCCCCCATCAGATCTGAGACAACTTGGGCTGTCCCAGCCCCCATTCTAATGATCTGCTCAGGTTTCCCAACTGCCACCCCAAGCACAAACAGCTTCCTCCTTATTTAAAAACCCATTGAATTCTATTCAAATTCTAGCCCTGGCTGAAGCTCAAGTCAGTGACCAACCTGGGACACCACCCACAAGCCCCTTCAGATTACCAAAAGCCCTCCTGTTATAAAAGGGGCAAAACTGGCATCCACTCTTTGCAGAAGTCCCGAACATGGCATCCTTACACTGGTCATGTCAAGGGTTTCTTCCCACCGGACCTGTAGTTCCGGTGCCCTCTTATCTCTACCCTCAACTTTACTAACTAAAGTTTACTTCCAAACCCCACAATAAACCTCTTTTATCAATCTAGGTTTTTGCTTCTGTAAATTCCTTTACAGAAGACTCTTGTACCGCTACTAGACCTCATTTAACTCTGTAGCTGCACCGAATCCAAAGAGGTTGCAGGGGAGCTCTATTTGACTCCCTGTACCCAAAACCTGCCACTAGACCTAGACCTCAATTAACCCTAATTTCATTTAGATACGCCTTATCTAATTCTCATCATTCTCACCTGTAAAAATGAAGTGATTAGATTAGATGAATTTCTGATCCTAGTCTTCTTCAAAGCTATAGAGGTATAAACAACTTGGAAATAAAAACATTTCATGCATTTGGCTTTGCTATTTGCCAAAAAAAAAAAACAAAAAACAAAAAAAACATGTTGCAGAGTTTGCAATTTTGCAATATATATCTGTATTCAACCTTAAGTACACAGGTTTCTGTCCATTCCCTATAATACACAATTGGAAGGGAACTAAAAGGTCACTACAAGAAACAAAACAAAACAAAACAAACAAACAAAAAAAAACTATTAAAAGAATAAATTCAGTTTTCAGTATTTTCAACAAGTGGTTATCCAGCCTCTGTTAAAAACCTCAGATGATTGGGAAATTACCCCCTCCCCCCAACTTCTCACTTAAAGCAAATATTTCCATGTCTGGGGATTGATAAATTTTTTTTAATGCTGAGCTGGAATCTGACATCCTTCTTCTCACCAATTTTCATACATTGTTTCTAGGTCTGTTATGTGAGTTCTACAAAACATATTTTACCGAGAAAAAATACAATACTGAGTTTTAAAGTAACAATAAAACTCTATGTGTATGTAAAACTTTGTTCTTGCAGGGATCAAAATTATATTCTATCACTATAGAAAGTAAAATATCTTCTAATAATATAATAAAGTTAAGATGTCTGAGGTATAATCTGCTGAGGTAAGAATCATCATATTTTAGATAAATTTTGTTTTTAAACATTTGGATCAAACTATTTTTGAATGATATGGGGCTGCTTGTACCCCAAGATATAGTTTGGTTTATTTAACTTATTTTTAACATTTAAGACCCATTTTCTTTTCCTTCCTACCTCTATTCTGATACTGTTTACCTGACTATAAGTCTAAGACAAGGATTTAAAGGAAATGTCAAAAAAACAAAAAAAGCACTATTCTCTATCATCAGGGGAGTTAATACATCAACAATAATATAAAATTCAAGATTTGGCTACATCATTATTTCTGTCCTATCTAACAGCACATCTTATTCTACAATGCTGCTTTCCTTCCCTCCCGAACAAGCAAAAGCTCAGTGTCCGTTCTACTAGAATGATGTCCTCCAAAATGATTCACACATTTGTTAAATGCAAAAGTCCCAGGGTGAAGCAGCATTATGAAAGAGTTCTGCAGGACTAGATACAAGTGGAGAAGCAGGCTCAATTAACTTCTGGGCTGAAAATTGATAGAGAAGCACTAACAAGTAGGACAGAAGACAGTGAAAGGAATACATGTATAGTACACATATATGCAGCATGTCATCAAATTCCTTGGTGCAGATTGAAACCATTAAAGATTTTTGAACCTTAAATTTTATACACACACTTACACACTATAAGGAATACATAAATACATACACATACCTATGTTTGTTTATATAACATTTAGCTTTGATATATAATATGTATGTAAATATATATATATATATATATATATATATATATATATATATATATATATATATATATATATATATATATAGTAACTTAAATACTGTGCAAGCTACAAAGGCTTAAAACTGCACCAAGACTTTTGTGGATACCCTATATAGTGAACTTTAAATTTGCAAATTTTTTTTTCCACATTACAAAACTGAATAGTAAATAATGTCAGTAATATACTCATGTCAGTGATGAAAAAAAAAACAAAAAAACAAAAAACAGTAGCTCAGAGAGGTCAAGGGAATTTCATGAAGTTACCCACTTTAATAAATGCCTGAACTGGGATTTTAACTACATTCTTGACACATGGTAAGTACTAAATAAATGCTTGTTAATTAGCAGTGACTAGATACCAGTTGTCACTCATATTGCAGATGAGGAAGCTAAGGTTCAGTGAAGGGAACTTTGTTGCCCAAGGTGAAGGAGGGAACACAAGGGAGTTAAGCACATGATAATTTGTTATAGGATATATTTAAATATTCAAAACAAGAATCCAGAATCTACAAATCTAGAGTGTTATCATACTGTATTATTTAAAACTTATAGCTTATTAATATCTAAATAAAAAGCCAAAAATAGGATTTAGATTTGGCTTTTTTCTTGTCTACATATACACACGTAGATGAACAAAGATATATGTGTGTATCTATGTATATATATAGTCACATATATGTATATGCACACTAAATAATGTAAGTATATATTTACTAAGTACTAAATACTGATATCTTCATTTTGCTTTTAAATTGCTTTAATTTACTAAGATATCTTTTCTCCCTAGATTCAAATCTAGCCTGGCATAAAACTTAATATTTAATCTAAGATTTATTTTCTCAGCAGTAAAATAAGAGTATTCAATTAGATTGTCTCTAAAGTTCCTTCCAGTACTACTCCTCATTCTTTTGAGGGACACAAAGATCCCCCAAAAGGGGTCTCTAACTCAGAGCCCCTTGTGAACTAACTAGGATCTTGTGATATACTCTTGCAACACCTAGGAGGCAAGGAAATATACTTGCCAAGAAGCTATTTTTTCTGTACCCTGGGCCCATGTCTATTGACCTTTCCTTTGTCCTTATTATATTAATATTTTAATTTATACAATATATTAAATATATCATATTAATTAGTAATAAAGTTATATTAATAAACTCTTAAAAGTAGACATAGACCCATATGCTCATTCCCTATCAGGACTATCTGTCAGCCAGCTTCGTTGCCTTCTAAACATCCTCCTTAAAAGCTCATCCACCCCTCAGCTATTTTGTTAGATGGCAGTTGTACTTTCTCCTCTGAGTCTAGCCCACTTCTCTTTT
Source organism: Sminthopsis crassicaudata (assembly GCF_048593235.1). NCBI lineage: Eukaryota > Metazoa > Chordata > Mammalia > Dasyuromorphia > Dasyuridae > Sminthopsis > Sminthopsis crassicaudata. Next base: position 540,380,295 of record NC_133619.1, read on the forward strand.
GTGTTAATAAAGCTTTGTAATTATAAGAAAATTTCCTTGAATTATTTCAAGCTATTTGGAGGGCACATCTCTATGATACAACAATCCTTCCCCTAGACAGTGAGCATCTCCTTATAAGGTGTTAACATGTAAATGATATGTGTTAAAACTCCTAACTCCATCCCTGGCACTCTATCCATTGAACCATCTAGCTGCTATATGCATACACACACACACACACACATACACACACACACACACATACACACACACACACACACACACATATATATATATATATATATATATATATATATATATATATATATATATACACATCATATATCCATATATGGATATATGATGTGTATGTAAACACATGCAGTTATTTAGCAGAAAAAAAAAAGGGACGGAATTTTTAAGGGCAGACAAAGAAAATTTTAGATTCCTGTGCAATGAAGTGTTAGCATACCAATGTATGTTTAAAAATTAAAAAATCACCTATTTGCTTATATCATGATAATCACATGCTATTTCTCTTGTCCATTTAATTATTAAAACAAAAAACTATTAAATCTAATGAAAACCTTGTCCTTATTTTGCTCAAATTATATTTATATCAAAAATTCTCAAATATAATTACTAAAGTATGCAGTCAAAGCTCTTGTCTAAGCCCATGGGCAGGCTATTAGATAGCAATGATTCTCTACTAATGAGAAAATATGATTTTATTCATCTAAGCTCATTGTTTTCTGTTCTGACAGCAACTAATTGAATCTTAAATCACCATATCATCTTGGCACCAATGACTGACCTGGTTATACATGAATTAATTATTAATGAAGATAAAAAGAGCCTTGTGGTATTTCCAAATGTTTTTTTTTTTTTTTTTTGTTATTTGTTGCTGCAATCCTAACATTTGTGGAGATTTCCAAAAGGAAGTAATCTAAAATTTTCTTTGTTCGCTCTTAAAAATTAATTCCCTTTTTTTGCTAAACAACTATATGTTTGTACAAACCTGCATACCTAATAAAATTAATTTAAATGTATGCATGTGTGTGTATGCATGTGGCAACTATGGCTTAGTGGATAGAATGCCAAGGATGAAGGTAGGAAGACCTGATTTCAAATCTGGCCTCAGATACTTACAAGTTGTATGATTCTGGGCAAATTACTTAACTTTGTTTGCCTTAATCCATTGGAGAAGGAATGGCAAAACACTTCAGCATCTTCACCAAGCAAACTTCAAAAGGCATCATAAAAATTTGAATGTGACTGAAAACAACTAAACACACACAAGTATTTATGTATATATGTATATATATATGTATATATATATATATACATATATATGATCTCAATTATAATGTATGTTATATATACATAGTACATATGAACATGTACATATTCATATCAAATATATGTAAAACCTCTGTTTTTATATATTTCAAATTTAGCATACATTTATTAATCATCTATTTTGTTCAAGGTACTAAACTATTGTCTTAGGGACTAAATGCACTAAAGCCACTAAAGCTTAAAACTGCACTAAAACTTAGGATATCAAATACATTCATTCATTGGAATTGATATCTATGCATTTAGGTGATATAGACATATATATATATATATATATATATATATATATATATATATATATATATATATATATATATACTATACATTATAACTACATAAATATAAATATATTTTAAATTCTTGCTAACATGTAAATTTTATTAGGTATTTGTTTTAAATTAATTTTAAAGAATATGCATACAAATTCAAATTTGACATAGAAAATACCTCTAACACTTTTTGCACAAGATTCAAAGCTAAAGTCCACAGACCATAGAACTACTGATCTATGTTATCTGATTTACCAGCTTATATATATATATATATATATATATATATATATATAAAATACATTATAATATTATAATATATATATATATATAATATGTTATTTTATATATATATATGTATATATAAATATATAATATATAATATAGATATGAATAATCCAGAGAAAGCTTTGTATAGATAAGGAGTACAATTATCAATAGAATAATTCTGAATATTTTGCCCACACTATGCTTCCATAATACACTTTGGAATATTTAGACTCTAATTACTAACCAAAAATTTGAATTAACTTAAATACATGTGTGCATAATATGTATTTTTATATATAGTTTCATTAATATATACATATGTAAGTTTATAAGGATACTATGTATTTAGAGAGATAAAACATTACAACATTATTAACAGAACTATTAACAGAGAGACTGGAAATTCAGAATGCAGAATGTAAATAGAATATTACAGGAAAGTCAATAATACTTGGCAGGAGGAACTATTCTAAATGCTTTTAATGAAAATGAGAAAGTGTGTGAATTCCATGTAAAGATTCTGAATGGACTGAGTTAAGCATATGGCTGTTTCTGAAGCAGGAAAATGGCTGTCAATTAAGTTCCTTAGAAAAAGACTAAGTAAGATTATTTATCATGCTCCTATTGTATCCTGTGGGCATGTTGCTCTCTAAAAGAGATAGTAGCAGAAATAAATTTTATGAATTTAAATCCAGGCTTCTTTTCTGGTAATAGATACTCTAGAGGAGTGATCTTCACTAGGTGGAGCACGAGGTCATCTCATTACATCCAATAATGGTTATTCTTAGAAGAACATTGCTCCCAGTTCTGGCCAAAAAAGAGAGTTCAGACAAATGCCAGAAAAAAGATCAGCTCTCCTTACTAATACCAATACCTTATGTTATAAGGGCCAGCTGGCCAAAACATCTCCCCTAGTAGTTTAACATTCTGTTTTACTTTCCAGATTTCCAATGATGTATTCCACATTTTCTTCCATTTTTTCATTCTTTTTGGTTTGTTTGACTGATTCCTGATGACTCAAAAAGTCATTACCTTCCGTTTGTCCTGTTGTAGTTTTTAATGGTGATTTTCTTCAATTAGCTTTTACATCTCTTTTTCCATTACGTTAATTCTAATGTTTAAGAAGTTGTTTTTTTCAGAAATTTTTTTCTTTCCTTTTCCAATCTGTTGACTTTCTCATATGTACTTCTCATTTAATTTCTCTTTTTTTCTTCTACCTTTCTTATATGCCTTTTAAAGGCTTTTATGAACACTTCTAAGAAACCTTCTTGGGCTTGAGACCAATTAATATCAGTCTTGAGATTTCTTCAGTGGACATTTTACTTGTCTGAATTGGTGTTTTGTCATTATAGTAGCTTTCTATGGTTAAGGTTCTTTTCTGTTTCTTGCTCATTTTTTTCTTTTCTTTTGGTATTTCTATCTTTTTTTTTTTTTTTTTTTTTTAACATTTTTGTTTGAGTTTTGTTCCTGGAGAAATGGGGTGTGCTGTCCCAAGCTTTCTGTGTAGCCTTGGCTTTGAGCACAGCTCCCCTTATGTTTATAGGGGCAGCTTTGCCTGCTCTGTTCAGAAAACAACCTGGTTTCCCAGAGTTTTCCTTCTAAGTTGAGACTGTGGACTGCTCCCCAAATCTCTCCTCTACACTTAGTTGCTGAATTTCTGTGCTTAAGCCTCTCTGACCAGCTTTCCCACAGTTTGTGTGAGCTGGGCTGAACATCCTTTTCATCCCAGTGAGACTGACCATTTTTTATGTTTTTTTAGTCTATCTTTAACTGGAGAAAGGTTTCATTCTGTTAGAGGATTGCTTTCTTGTGGTTTTTGAGTGAAATTGGGAGAGCTAGAGCAGCTTCCTAACTTTATTCTATCATCTTGGCTCCCTACTTCCCATATTACCACTCAAGTAAGTGATTAGATAACAAATATGGGCCATTATTGCTAGAAAGTGATTATTAAGATGAACACATTAATTGGGGAGAAGGGAATGACTAGCCCTAGTAAAGGGTATGCCTTTCCTTTCTATTCTTTCCATTAACATATTAAAACATTTACTATTAACTAATTTCATGGATGGATTCTGGAAAAATTTTGCTTCACTTTCAATCACCCTAAATTTCTCCTATCTCCAGAACATTACAAAACCATATTTCAAACACTAATAATCTTATTTGGGGAGTATAAGGAAGGAGGGGAGAAATCCCTATCAAGTCAAGAATAAAAATTTTCAGTAAAATAATAAAGCATAATTTACTTATCTTCTAGTGTAGCCTGAGCATGACTTTAGTGTTAGGGATATATATATATTATATATATATTTAAAAGTTTTGAACATAATAAACAAAGAAAAATAAATAATTTCTTATCCAACAGTATAAAAAGAGGATTGCATATTAAACCACACACCTGGAATATATAACTTATTTAAATATAAATAAAGGTAATGTATTATCTTTGAAGTTTTTTGCTTTTTAATGTTTCTCTATGAACTTCCTTTTGTTCCCTTTTGATCATTTTCATATACTTCAACTGTCTACTCTTTTCTTTTCTTCTTTGGTAGAACACTGCCAATAATTGCGCTCTCTTTTCCGCTATAATTTATAGGAAGCTTAAATTTCTAAGAAATATATGAAAACAAACAATTTTTTAAAAAATCAACCTATTGTCTTCCCACTCTCCTGAAAGAATGTATTCTGATTTTTGACATGAGATTTGGAGTTTGCTGAGCTTTAAAAAAATATGAAATTCAATAAATTGAAGGAAAGAATGAATATAACTTTAATAGGAGATCTTCAGGATAAACTGATTAGGCTCATTGAAGATTACAGATGAGAATGCAGTGATGTGTAAAATTCTCCAAGATTACTCCTGGCAACACAACTATCTAGCCTATGAAACAGTATAATATAAATTATCTCTGACTACATTAAATTGTGCATCCTAAGGGTGGTTTTCTCTTGTCACACTTCATTGAAAACCTTGACTATTGGCCTGCATAGCAGAGATAATAATTTAACTTCTAAACTTAACACATTTAACACAAATAGAAAATAATAAGATAGAAAAAAAAATAAGAGAAAATTTTCTTGATTTAAATGGGTATCATATTTCTGATCCTAGGTGAATAATATCCTCAAGGGCTGAAGGAATTTATTCTCTAATAAGCATTGTCTTCTCAGAACTCATACAGGAAGAGCTGTTTCTCCAGCAGATTGACAGTGTCAAGGTATATATTTTTTTAAAATGCTAAGCAGTGTGGCCACTAGGATGAGATCGAAGTGCTGAGTAAGAACTTGAAATGACTGAAGCTTGCATTAGTCAAGCAGAAAAAGAAAGAGAAAATTAACTGATGGAAACAAGCACAGGAATACCATCTGTATTTGGGGTTCTTGTTAGGTAATGTGAGAAAGGGAAGAATGGATGGTGGGGCTTGAAGTAAGGAAAAAGCAAGGTACACAAAGTTATGAAAGGGAATCTGCAATTTTATGTTATGTACTTTTACTGAGATATTTTCACTAACTTAACAAAGAGGGGTACATGAATGGTTTAATAAGCACAAAAAGAAAAGAAAATTCTATTCTCTGAGCCAGTTCAGTTCCCAGAGCTTCTACTCTACTGATGTGGGATTTGAGAAACCAGAGATTTGAGAATCTCATGACATAAATTTTAGAAGCAAGATGAGAGTGGTACATTGTTACTTATTCCTATTGACTTTTATTTTGGGAGTGAAAATAATTCTAAATTGTTGGAATGTTGTTTTAATCTGTCACTTTTAAATTTATGTTATCTGTATTTTATAAGCTTATTATCCATTTATTTAAGTTGATTATATTTATAATGGATGTTTTGATTCTATTTTTTACATCTATACACTCATATCACTGTCATCATCTGGTTCACATCTCACCATTTTTCTACAATGATGCCAGGTTTGTTTTTTTTTTTTTTTTGGTTTTTTTTTTTTTTTTAATGCCTTGCTCAAATCCAATTATTTTATTGATTCAGAATTCACTTACACTAATAAATTAATTCCTCCTCTCTAAGACTTACCTTCTATCTCGTCTATATTTCATATGTTTGTGTGTGCATGTGTTTTCTTCCATCATTAAAAAGTAAAGCCCTTAATGGCAAAGACTTTTTGATTTTTTCATTATAATCCCAGCATTTAACACATTACCTGACATACAAATGCACAATAAATACTTGTCAATAAATGGATTGATTATTCTAGTGTAGAGTTAATTGATATGGCATTCTAAGTAATATTAATTTGGTTTACCATATAAAAAAATTTGTGTTAGCAGTGACTTCATTAACCATTAATTCATTTAATACCTGAAAAATAATCTTCCATATAATATACTTAATAAGTAGTCATCCATTCTTTATTTTAAAACCAACTAGGAAAATAAAAAAAATATTATCAACTGCTATAATCAAGATAATAATAATAAGATTTATTTTTGTTTTTCTATAGAAACCCTATACATTGATGGAGTAAACTTGTACAGTGATAAAATCACAAGTCTTTGAAATATTGAAATAAAAATACCTCACATTTACATGTATATTTACTTAATAGTTAGAAAACTTTGTATATATTTATAGCAGTTGATATTCACAACAATCTTATAAATTAGGTAGTATATGTAATTATATGTATGTGTGTGTGGTTATTATTATAGAAAAATAAATTTAGGCACAATGTTGGTGAAAAGTTCAATAAATTAATTTTGACAAAAATGGACTCATTAATAGCCATATAAAAATATTTTCCATCACTAATAACTAGAGGAAAGCAACTTGTACCTGCCCCATCTTACATTTATAAAGTTGATATATTTTTATGTGAGTATAAAACTTTGAGTTTATTCCTATTCAAGTTCACCATATTAGTTTTAACCTGGATTCTCAGTCTTCTTGTATTCTGATATTACCCTGTTTATATTTTGGCTATTCCTTTCAGTTTTATACAATCTGAAAATATGATGAAAATATCATTTATGCCTTTATCCAAATCACTGACAAATTATTGAATAACATGGAGCCAAGCATAGAGTCTTAGACCATGTCACTGGAGATGTTCTGCCAATCTTGGTTCAAAGGCATTAAACCAGTTAAAATTATTTGATTTCTAACCATTCTCCAAGGTCCAGATCTATGTTGTTATGCTGTACTTTACATTTCTCTGTCTTTTCAAAAAATATTCACACAGACATATAAGTATGTATATAATATATATACATATAAAATAAAAATACAAATAATTCTATTTCTACTAATGTGTTTATATATGTGTAGATCTAAACAAATAGATAGACAGACAGATAATATTGGTAATGTTGGTTTCCAACTTTTATATCATTTAATGACAATTAATGTTATCTGAAAAGCTCCAGAAGCCATATTGGAAGAACTAATGAAACAAAAAGTCAATCTTAGACATAATGAAGTTTTTAAATTAATTTTTAAATTTTTATTTTCAGTTCCAAATTATCTCTTTACTTCTACTCATTGATAAGCCAAGAAACACAACTCTTTATATATATGAAATCATGTAAAAAAAATTTCCACATTAGTCATATTGGGAAGGGAAAGGACAAGAAAAATAAATGATGAAAAAAAATAAAACATACTTCAATCTGGTCTCAGAATCCATCAGTTTCTCTCTGGAAATGGACAGAATTTTTGCGATGAAATTTTATTGCTGTTTATCTTCATTTTTTAATTTATAAAATGAACTGAACAAGGAAATAGAAAATTACTCCAATTTATATGCCAAGAAATGTCAAATGGGTCATGAAGAATTGGACATAATCGAAAAAGAATTTACAGCAGAGAAGTATGCCATCTACTGACAAGAAAGTTTTTCCAGGTTAAGAGTCAAACACTTACCACATATGTTGTCTACTTATGTGTCTCTCTATAATTGTACTCTAAATTTAAACCCCCTCCTCTCATAAACTCTTTGTATTTGAGAAAGAGAGTAACTCAGGATTCTGGGAGTGTTCTGCCTCAGTTTCCCTAAATTGTCCTACATCAATCCCCATGGTTCCAACCCCCCCTTTCCTGTTCATTAGGATTGAGATAATTAGGCCTCTGGAGATCTGGCCACTCTGACATTCCAAAAGAGTCATAAAACTCCAGATGTCCTATACAGATATCTAATTGGCATCCTCTACCTCTATCTCTCCAGACTTCCTGTTTCTAGCTACCTCTTTCACTCCCAATTTATCAGAATTTATGGTCCTACCCCCAACCTGTTAGAACCAAATTGATGGTCCCTTCCTGGAAATTCCCACTCAACAGTTTTTGGACTCCACACCTTGCCTTTGTTTCTTCTGATGGCTAGAGCCCTATAAAAATCACTGGAATCTCATATTTGATGCTGAATTCTTTGACAGGAAAGTGCAATTCAGCCCTAGGGGGCAAAATGCATTCTGCTGTGCCCCCAAACAATCTATCCCTCTCAGACATTCAAACAAAATATTAAAAACTCTCTAATCTCTATCTTGCCTCAGTTTCTCCAGCATTACAGGAGGGATATTTGCAGCAAATGACCTACTCTACCACTCAAATAAGTGAATTATTATAAAAAAATAACAATGGACACTCAACTGCAATAATAATAGATGTGTAACTACTAAGGGCTACATACCTCATTAGAATAGTGGAGCCAACTTCCTGAGACCTCACTCACTTTGATTGCCAATTGAGTCAGTGTCCCCAAAAGGAGAATTTCATATTCTCATCTGATATGTCATAAAAATGATTTATTCAGTAATGGATTTAACTAGGTGACCTCTATGGCAACTTTTAGAAGTTTCAGGGTGGAAAACTTTTTCTCAATTAAAGAACATCTAATAATTAATATCATACAAAAATGGAATGGAATGCTTTATGAGATAGTATATTCTCTGTTATGGGAAATATCCAAGTAAGCAGCTAAATGAATTGTGGGGAATTTTGTAAAAGTTATTTATGGGACAGCTAGGTCTCACAGTGGGCAGAATACTGGCCCTGGAGTCAGGAGAACCTGAGTTCAAATATGACCTCAGGTACTCATTAATTATGTGGCCCTGGGCAAGTCATTTTATTCTGACTGCCTCACCAAAAAATAAAAAATAAAAAAAAAATTAAAATCATGTAAAGATTAGGGGAATAGACTAGATGGACACAGGTTCTTTCTACTAATTTGTTAATTCTGAGAAAAACTGATTCATGCTCTCAAACAATAGAATATATACATCATCTTTCTAGGAACCAGAATTAAATAATTTAATATTTGGATGGGACATCAGAATTCATCTAGCCCAAATGAGACATGAAAGGAACCTCTACTATAGAAAGTGTCTATTCAGGTTCTAATTGAAGACACCCCAGTAGTTGAGGTTGTCTATAGTACTTTTGACAGTTCTATAACTGTTATGTTTTTTCCCCTTGTCATCAAGCCTAAATTGTCCATTTTCTAATTTCTACACATTACTCTTGTATCTGCTCTCTTGCCTGCCAAATGAATAAATGAAAAAGAAAAATACATTTCTTATATCATTTCCATATATCTGAAATGGTGGCATGTGTTTGTAAATTGTTTGTTGTTGTGTTGTTTCAACCATGTCTGAATCTTTGTGACTTCTTTTGGGGTTTTCTTGGCAAAAATACTAAAATGCTTTGTCATTTTCTTCCTCCATTATACAGAGGAGGAAACTACGTCAAACAGTGTTAACTGGCTTGCCCTGGATCACATAGCTAGCCATGAAATAAGTTCTTTCTGACTCCAGATGCAGTAGTCGATCCACTTGCACCATATAGTTGCCCAATTTACTTCAGAAGAAAATATGTATTTAGCAAAGAGGAGGAGGATTTTATGTCCATAATTTTTATGTCAAAAAAAAAAAAAAAACAGGAAAAAAAAAAAAGAAAAAAGGTTAAACACGTGAACATGTCAGTGAAATGTAATATTGAAAACACTTCAGATGAATATTGAAATGAGTAAGAGAAAATACCAGATCAATGATACTAGTTAGAGTCCATCTATATGCTTTTAAAGAATTAAACAATAAAATATTACCAGGAAAAAAAAAAAAAGTGCTTAAAGCCAGCAGGCTTTTAAAAACTAATTCAGAAACTGAAAGGTGAAAATCTGGGGGTGGAAGGCAGGAGTCTTGAAATTGAAACTGAAAGGAGCCAACCTAAAAGCAACATTTACTCTACCCCAGATCATCAGCGTGAAGAGAGCCTGAGGGCAAGAAAGCATTCTGGCCCAAAGATGAGTTTGAAAGGACAGCTTCAGGGCAAGAATCCTACTTGCCCTAACAATAAGGACAGAGTTTAAGGGCAGCATGCACTAAGGCAAGGAAATTGAAAAAGTAAGCAGATAGCCAGGGGCTGAGTGCATTTTTATACTTTGATAATGAGGCTGATTAGTAAAGGCTATCTTGTAGTGTGCATTCTAAATGAGCATAGTAGAACTTGCAAGGAGATGAGAAATTGAAATAGAGGAGAAAAAGGGAAAGGCAACAGGGCCATACTTGGTGATAAGAACAGCATAACCTGAAATAGTAGGGAGGCAGGTCAGTGTACAAATAGAGCCAATTAGTACATATTGATGTCATTGACTGGTCTGACAATTTGTGTAATGTGTAATTAATATCAACTCAGGAATGGCTATATAGAAGCACTTTCTTACCTAGAGGAATCAAAGAAAACTACCAAATTTCAAGACTTCTTAATTACATTTGTTATGTATTATACAGGAATACTTCAGATTACAATTCTTCTTGAAAACAAGTGTCTTGAAGGTTAAAAGCAGAAATATATTGAACACAGGAAGCAATTTATTGGATGTGTATTTTAAGCCTGAGCTGTAAAAAAGACATATTATTGTCTTAAAAATTATTTATCTATCGAACTCAATGAAAACCAGAAAGTACAGAAATATCACCTTCTAAAAAGAAAGCACAATCAAGTCTTAGCCACAACACTGGTGGGAGGCAACAGTGGCTGATAATAAGAAATAATGAGTACTGCAAAAAATCATATTTATCTTTGGAAAGAATTATTGTTCTATAACAGATTTGCTTTCTTAATTAAATCTTGTTTAAACTAATGGTAAAAAATTGATTTGTCTTAGCTAAGCACATACCACTTGGAGAATGGGGGATGGTGAATATACTAGGCAGTAGGGAAAAGCAGTTGGGAATCAAAATTTTTATCTGGTAATCAACAAAGCAATTGATTCTACTCATTTAACATTTATCTTTACTGATTTTATCCTTCTAGTTCCCCAATTCTAAGATCTTCCTAGAATCTGTCCTCTCTTCCTTTCATATCCATTCTATTTCTAAGTCTTGTCATTGTCATTTTTCATCAATTTCCTTAATTCTCAATTCAAAAAACAAACAAAAAAAAAAAACCACCAGTTAATCACCTACTATATGCAGGATTAGTCTTCTGGGCCTTATTAGAAATTAAAGAAACAAATTCTCATCCTATTAGAAAATAAAATCTAGCTCAAAAAAAGGGAATATGTACAAATAATCTTGACACATTGTAATACATTGTGGAATATGAGAGAATCACAAGACTTAGAGGATAGGTAGCAATTTTACAAACAAAAATGAATGAGGAAATTTCACATCTAGAAAAACAGAAAAGAGACAGGATGGAAGTAAGAAAGCACAAGATTCAGACTTGAGAACAGAATACTCTGTAACTGAAATATAAAGTAGATGGAGAAAAATAAAATGAGGTGAAATTGGAAAACAGAGTAGGACTAGATGTAGAAAGTACTAGACTTAAAATCTACATGAAAGGCAACACAAATCACCAAAGATTATTGAGGTTAGGTAATTCTAATGTCTTTTTAGCTTTAAATCTAAGCTCTTATTTTATGTGTGAGGTGCTATTTTTCAGTTGTGTCCAACTCTTCTTTAACTCCTTTGGAAGTTTTATTAACTCAAGGATATTGTAATGATTTGCCAGTTCCTTCTCCAGTTCATTTTAGAGATGAGAAAAGTGAGACAAAGAGGGTTTAGTGACTTACTTAGGGTCACACAATTAGTAAGCATCTTACTGAATTTGAAATTAGGAAAATACACAATGTATTACTGTGTGTCATGATTATTTGTACATATTCCCTTTCTTTGAACTAAACTTTATTTTCCATTAGGATGGGAACTTTATCTTGTTTAATCTTTATAACTCTAATAAGACCCAGAAGAGTGTTCTGCGTATAGAAGGTGATTAACTGCGTTTTTTTTTTTTAATTGTATTGAGAAATAAGTAAATTGATGACAAAATGACAATGACAAGACTTAGAAAGACTTTCTGACTCAATTTTGTTAAAACCTCACAAGTTATCTTGGGGTTTGAACACTAGATTTATTTCTTAAAGATGATACCTTCCAAATCATTTTGTTTCTTATTAATTTACCAACAATGGGTACCAGGCCAATTACCACTTGGTCATTTTAAAGCTCTGATTGCATAAAATAAATATAAAGATAGATTGTTTGGAGATTATAAATCAACCCATACCATGTTCATTTTTTCTTTTCTTTTTCTCTCATTGTTTTCCCCTTTTGTTCTTATTTTTCTCTCCCCATATGACTCAAAAATAAATATATATTAAGGGGAAACTAGATGGCACAGTGGATAGAGTACTGGCCTTGAAGTCAGGAGGACTTGAATTCAAATACAGACTCAGACACTTGACACTTAGTAGTTGTGTGACCCTGGGCAAGTCACTTAACCACAATTGCAAGTCAGGGATTGAGCATTGCCTCTGGGACAGACCTTAACTTAAAAAAGCTAAGATCTCCCACTGTATCCAACTTCAGTCATCCTCATTCTATATCTTGCCACTAGATACAGATATCTTTGGAGGAGAAAGTGAGTCTTGCACAGCCCTATCTCACTTAAATCCAATTCACTTGCATGTCAGAGTATCATCCCTGATATCATGGCCCTCTTTAAGAAAGAAAAGCATAGAACAACAACCTTCACTCTATCCACTGTGCCAGCAAGCTGCTAAAGTGACATTGCCAAAAAGAGATTAATCGGGAAGAAGTATGAAGGAGACTAGTAGATAGGGACAACTAGTCTACTAGTCAGGTAGGGAGAGGGATGATAGACAAGAGAACAGAAAAACTTTGGTCCAGACCATATTGTTCTCACATATCTAGACTTCTGGAATCATAGATTTCGAAGAAGAAAGGAATTCAAAGACCATCTAGTTCCAGTCACTAATTTACAAATGAAAAACTGAGGTCAAGAGAAAGATAGTTATTTGCTCAAGATGACACACTTAATAACAGGTGGGATTTGAATACAGGTCATGGTGCTCACAAATCAGTGAATCCATTTTCGGTTTAGACAGGAGATATAACAATTCTTCATTAATCAGCCTTACTATTGATGAAAATGCTAAAAGAGCGACATTCAATAATATGTCTAATGGAGAAAACTTTGGCCATGAAGTTGTGTAACTCTGAATAAGGCACTTAAACTTTATCTGCCTCCATTTTCCCATCTATAAAATGAGAATAACACCTACCTTCCACTGCTGTGAGTGTATCTGTAAAGTGCTTTACAAGCTTAAAGTGTTACATGAATGTTAGATCTCATCATCATCAATCAAGTTGACTTTTCAGCTTTCTAATCTCTTCTTAATTTTTTACTTAACTAAAATCAGCAGTCAGTTCAATTAAGGCTCTAAGTGATTTTAACTTATCTTCATTGGTGTTGGGCCTGTTTTTGCTGTTATGACACAAGCAACTTCAAATCTGTGATTCCTTTGTAACTCCCCCTTAGAGTACTTAGCACAATGCTCTGAGCTCTATATGTAGACAATACTTGCTGTTGCCTATTATAGTAGAATAAATTTGCAGAAGTAACCAGCCTTGTCTCAAGCAATGAAACTCCCCATAGTGATTTGGGGTGTGCTAAATGAAATCACCACAGGAAGGTTTATGAATGATACACTGGATATTCCAAATGAATGTATACTTTCAGACATAGCACCCTTGGTTATAATCTTTATAGATCTCACAAATTAAGCAAGATGAGGCTTAAAAATCTGAAGGAAGAAAACCCTGGATGGCATTAATTAGTCAGTAATTTTTCTATTTTCCTTTGAGACAGACTAAGAAAGTGCTCTTACAGAGATTAAGGGAAATTAAAGATAATTTGTCAAATCCAGGACAATAATATGTCCAATAGGTGTGTGATCATTAATGATTGTGGGGTATATTGGAAGAGTATCTTTCAATTTAATGTTTCTCCTATCCACAGTAACTGAACATGGACTAGCTAGTGATTTGGTATCCTATGTCATTTTAACAATGTATTTCAATTCATTAATATTTATTAAACTAGTACTATATGCAAAGCATTTAACTATGCACAAAGATAGTACTTGGTTTGTTAGTAGCATTTATTAGTTGCTTTATGTATTTCAGATACTATTTTCTAGGAATAGAAAGAAAGGCAAAGAACTAAAAACAAAAACAAACCCTATCTATCAAAAGGTGTACTTTCTAATATGGGAGATGGTCTATAAACAATTAGACATTTACAAGATACACAAAATGGAGATAACTGCAATGAGAGAAATGGAAAACATTAGTATCTGGAAGGACCAGGAAGGCCACTGAAAAGGGATATGAACTGAGTCTTAAAGGAAGCCAGAAAGATTAAGAAGAGGAGGTGAGAGAACAGAATTTCTCAGGGTGGAGACCATCAGTGCAACACAAGGAGTGGTGTGTTTGAAAAATACAAGTAGGCTAGTACAGTTAAAGGGAAGAAAAAAAGTATTTAGACAGTGCCAAAAATTGTGCTAAATTAAAAATAATAATAATAAATATTATCTCATTAGCTAGTTTTGAATAGCATTCAATTTCAAACAGAATATTTTTATTTTGTCCTGATTTAATAAGGAACTGCAAAGAGCCCTGGTAGCTCATATCCTCAAAAATGTCTCTCTACCCACCTCCAAAGCTGTTCACCATAAATAAATTAGAGGGCTCCAAAGCAAGCTAGCACAAACTACACTCCACTTTCAGTTTTCCTTAGTTATTATTTATCTCCTCCAGAAAAAGTCCAGATTCTGCCTGGCCTATGTAAAACAGGTTATAAATCAATAGATCCCATGGTAATCAATGATCCAGGCATGATCCTAGAAAACCACTAATAGGTCTTTGTGACTATCCACATTATGAGTATTACTAATAAATACTAGTTTTTCTTAATATCCGGTTCTCTTTCTCTGCCCTCCTTCCTTTTCTTTCTCTTGCATCCAGGTCATCTTTATCACAACCCAAAATGTTCCTGCCTGTTAAGGAAACTGTGCCTTACACAATCAGCCCAGGCCCAAATCTTCCTCTTAAGATTTGTCATAGCAGGAACAAATAACGATGAATGTTGGAGGGGCTGTGGGAAAACTGGGACACTGATGCATTGTTGGTGGAGTTGTGAAAGAATCCAACCATTCTGGAGAGCAATCTGGAATTATGCCCAAAAAGTTATCTAAATGTGCATACCCTTTGACCCAGCCATACTACTACTGGGCTTATATCCCAAGGAAATACTAAAGAAGGGAAAGGGACCTGTATGTGCCAAAATGTTTGTGACAGCCCTTTTCATAGTGGCTAGAAGCTGGAAGATGAATGGATGTCCATCATTTGGAGAATGGTTGGGTAAATTATGGTATATGAATGTTTTGGAATATTATTGTTCTGTAAGAAATGACCAACAGGAGAAATACAGAGAGGCTTGGAGAGACTTACATCAACTGATGCTAAGTGAAACAAGCAGAACCAGAAGATCATTATACACTTCAACAATGATACTGTATGAGGATGTATTCTGATGGAAGTGGATTTCTTCAACATAGAGAAGAGCTAATCCAAATTCAATTGATCAATGATGGACAGAATCAGCTACACCCAGAAAAGGAACACTGGGAAATTAGTGTAAACTGTTATTTTTACCTTCTGAATCCAATTCTTCCTGTGCAACAAGAAATTTGGTTCTACACACATATATTGTATCTAGAATATATTATAATATATTTAACATGTATAAGACTGCCTGCCATCTGGGGGAGGGGGTTGGGGGAGGAAGGGAAAAAATCTGAACAGAAGTAAGTGCAAGGGATAATGTTGTAAAAAATTACCCATGCATATGTACTGTCAAAAAAAAAGTTATAATTATAAAATTAAATTAAAATTAAAAAAAAAAACCAAAAAAAACTTCCTCCTTCTGACTTTCCACCAAAAAAAAAAGATTTTTCATAGTACAAATAGCCAAATTAACTGCAAAGATGCTGTTTACATCCAGAGAAAGAACTGACACATTCTCTCCCTCTCTCCTCTCAGCTACTCAATTTTATAATGTATAAATTATATATATATATATGATATATGTGTATATATATATTTGTGTCTATTATAATTACACATATACATATATAATTAT
This sequence comes from Sminthopsis crassicaudata, assembly GCF_048593235.1. Classification (NCBI taxonomy): domain Eukaryota; kingdom Metazoa; phylum Chordata; class Mammalia; order Dasyuromorphia; family Dasyuridae; genus Sminthopsis; species Sminthopsis crassicaudata. The sequence goes on from NC_133619.1 coordinate 540,396,642, forward strand.
AAACATATATTTGTGTCTAATGTTAGCCATTTCTGAGTGGAGAAGGGGAAAGATGAAATTTACATGATACATTTGCTGTATATTTAAAAGAAATAGCAAGTTGTACATAATATATTTGTAGTAATTTCAAGTACAATACTCATTTTAACTTTCTATTTTTACTTTGCTATGGAAATGCATATTTTGTTTCTTAAGTTCAGAACAATAAAATTTTTTAAAAAGACTTAGAGAACATATATATATATATATATATATATATATATATATATATATATATATATATATATATATATAAGGAGGCATTACTCATGCCCCAATGATAAGGATACCTTGCCTTTTTTTCTAACCCAGGGTTAGAATGAGGGCTTCATTATTCCATTGTTGACCTAATGCTCCTCCATTTCCTTTATCCCTAACAACATAAATATCAAAGGAAAGAAAAAATAATAGTAGCCCCTGGAATTTATGGAGTAGGGGAAATAGCTTGGAGTCTAAATTACATTTTCATATCACTAAGAGGTTTGTCTTTGGGAATGAGGATGATGATAATAGAGAAAGTTATGATAAAGAGTCTTAAGCTTTCCTTCCACAAAGACAGTGTCATATCCTCTATCCTCATTCCTGTTTGTCACATTTCTGACCAGAAGGAAAAAAGAAAACAAGAGTGGGTCCAATAAAGTAATCTGAACTCTAGTTCCTAATCTTCCTAAATTCAGAGAAGTACAAGAGATAGGAAAAGGAAAGCATATACTCAGAAGCAAAGATTAAAAAGATCAATAGCAAATGGACTAATGTATATGGGGCAAATTCCAGAAATCCCAATAGGATCCTTGAGGGTTTTGATAGGAAACATTTATCCTTGCAACACTTTTATTTAGATTATTCCCTATCCACTCAATTAGGCTGTAGTTTGTGCATAAATAATGCCAATTTAAATATCACACTTTATTCTCCTCTCAAAACCAAGAGATCTTGCCCTCCTTTCAGGTCCCACCTCAGAATAAAAGACAATATGATTACTGTCTAGAGGAAAAAAATAATAGCCACATGATAGTGGGGTGGGCTGAATATAGGTGGGGTGAACAGGGGTGAGACAATTTTCCTTACTACAATTATTATAATTATTCCTCTCCTGAAATGTTTTTTGATCTGAGAGCAGTTTGTCCTCTCAATCCTCCTATGTTTTCCAAGTACAATGTTAATGTTAAGAATAAGCAAGGAAAATTAAATTTCTAAAATTCTTAAAAAAAAACCTTAAGTTATCTGTTCAGGACTAAAATAAGAGACTATAATTTTTATAAAGCATTTCTATTTTCTTTAAAACATATTTTTGATACTGTATTATGATATATTATGCTACTCAAAGACTACTTCTTTTTTAGACTTTAGAAAAGCCAAGCTATTGCTTTTATTTATTTATTTTTATTATTATAGCTTTCTTTCTTTCTTTTATTTTTTTTTTTACAAGATATATGCATGGGTAATTTTTTAGCATTGACCCTTGCAAAACCTTTTATTCCAATTTTTCCCCTTCTTCCCCCCACCCCCTTCCCCAGATGGCAGGTAGACCAATACATGTTAAATATGTTGAAGTATATGTTAAATACAATAGATGTATACATATCCATACAGTTATTTTGCTGCACAAGAAGAATTTGACTTTGAAATAATGTACAATTAACCTGTGAAGGAAAAAAATGCAAGCAGACAAAACTGGAGGGATTGGAGATGCTATGTAATGGTTCACACTCATTTCCCATTTTGCTCAGTATAGAAGGTTCTATTCATTATTGAACAAATGGAACTGATTGGGTTCATCTCATTGTTGAAGAGAGCCATGTCCATCAGAATTGATCACCATATATTATTGTTGAAGTATATAATGATCTCCTGCTCCTGCTCATTTCTCTCAGCATCAGTTCATGCAAATCTCTCCAGGCCTTTCTGAAATCAACCTGTTGATCATTTCTTACAGAACAATAATATTCCATAATATTCATATATACTATATTATTCAGCCATTCCCCAATTGATGGGGATCCACTCAGTTTCCAATTTCTGGCCACTACAAAGAGGGCCGCCACAAACATTTTTGCACATAAAAGTCCCTTTCCCTTTTTTTTAACATCCCTTTGGTATATAAGCCGAGTAGTAACACTGCTGTATCAAAGGGTATGCACAGTTCAATAACATTTTGAGTTATTGTATGGATGTATTGTATGTATCTGGATGTATTCACAATTCTACCAACAATGTATCAGTGTCCCAGTTTTCCCACATCCCCTTTAATGTTCAGCATTACCTGTTCCTGTCATCCTAGCCAATCTGACAGGTGTGTAGTGGTATCTTAGAGTTGTCTTAATTTGCATTTCTCTGATTAATAATGACTTGGAGCATCTTTTCATATGGCTAGAAATAGTTTCAATTTCTTCATCTGAGAATTGTCTGCTCATATCTTTTGACTATTTATCAATTGATGAATGGCTTGATTTTCAAAGACTACTTTTGTAATTATAACTGGAATTTCATAGAACTTTTAAGGTTTATCAAGGTCTTTATGTATTATGTCATTTTATCCTTAAACCTTTGTGAGGAAGATACTACAAGTATTTTCCCCATTTTTCAGAGGAGGTTCTTATAGCTCAGAAAGGTTGTATGACTTTGCCACTTGTCACAAAGATTGTAAGTAGCAGAGTCAGAACAGGTTCTTCCGAATTAAAATACTGAACTCTTTAAAATTAGCTGATTTTTCACCTATTTTAGAAATTGATGTGATTTCATTAAGATGAAGGTGATTACCTCTCTTTAAAAAATTGAGTAGGAAGACAACATGGCTTTTAAATCTATTCTTTTTCCATTAAAATCGTCAACATGATCAGCCCTCAATTTCTCCTAGCATATCGTATGGACTTCTTGTCCTTTAATACTCATTGACTAATTTGTTGTATAACTGCTTCTATATATTTCTTACCTCTTATAGTAGATTTTAACTTCTTTAAGAGCAGGTTTTGTTGTCTGATGTTATAATTCACCAGAAGTACCCAGAAATTCCAGAATTTACCATTTTATTCTTTTATAAATATTTATAATTTAAAAAAAACAAAAAAAGAACTTCTAAAAGAAAGTTAAATCCTCTGTTTGTCACTACTCCTAACTCTGGCAACCAGCATTCTCCACATATCCCTTAATTAATATTTGTGAATTGAATCCAAATAATTTCATAAAATCATTTCATTTGACTTTGAAATCATATACTAGTAAGGTAGCATTATATTGTGGATAGAGAGCATGCCAAGAAGCGTGGGATCAAGGTTCATCTTTGACACATACAGCTTGTGTGATCTCCTCAGTGGTCTGACTTACAAAGAAGGTGCCATATTAAATTAGCAGTGTTACCTTATCAAGGACTTACCTATGCCATCTGATTTTGAGGAGAGAAGAGAGAGAGAGAGAGAGAGAGAGAGAGAGAGAGAGAGAGAGAGAGAGAGAGAGAGAGAGAGAGAGAGAGGTAGATGATAGATACATATATATATGTGTATATATATATATACATATATATATATATACTATATGTGTATATGTATATATAATACACAAACTCACATGAACGTATACATATCAACGTATATCAATTCTCCTCATGTTTTCTATTTCTGCTTTCTTTCTTCCTGAAGTGTCACTCGATGCATCTCATTGGGGAGAGTTGACTATCTTGTTTGACAGTAATTCTCTATACCCAAGAATTATGAAAGTAATCACATATTGTAAGAATGTGTCTGTACTAGCTTCACTGCTACAGCCCTTGGATTTCTAATTTACAAGTTTTAAATTAATGACTGTTTACTCTGCTATATAACAAAAAAAGTTATCATAGAAGCTAATTCAGTGTATGGTGCTTTTGATATCTCTTAGGTTCACAAAATTTTCCATTCACAGGGAACAAATAAGCAATATAATCAACAAATTTTTTTTTCTTTTGAAATATGTGGGGAATGTTGATTGTGAGAGTCATATATTGGGGTGACAACATGAGCATTTAATTTCTTCTAAGATTATGTTTTCAGAGTTCTTTTATGATTAATACTTAAGAAAGAATAAATGAGACATTCTTAAAAAAAAAAAAAAAGAAGAAATGGGGAATCTGGTTGCTTAAGGGAATGAATGCATTATTGAAAGGAAAACATTCTATATCAGGTCCTTTGGTGAATATTATTCATGTTCTCTATGTTTTCTACTTCTTTCTTAGAAGATATATTGTAAAGTGAGAGTTCACACCATTTTCCAGGACACAGCAAGTAATAGATAGTTCTGATATATCAAAAATTTCTTGGGATTCATAATTAATGAGAAAGAGGGACTGTGGATAATAAAATAACATATTTCCAGTTTAATACATATTATATGTGATGAAAGTTGAATTTGTACCATGACATGAAATGAAAAGCAGCATAGGTTAGTGGGAAAATTCGGAGGTCCTGGATGCTAGTTCTGTCTGAATAATGAGAGGTTGGACTTGAAGTTCTTCTAGCAAGCCAATTTCATCTCTAACTTAGTAGTTCCAGGAATTAGGCAAAATCATCTTTATTATTGAGTAGAAGTCTCCCAGGAGCCAAAGCATTTTGAGAAGAGTGTCAAAACTTCTTTAAAATAGTTTAATTCCTTTGTGCCGCTTGCATATTATTTGGTAACAGGAAACCATGATAACTTAAAGACCTAGAAGTCCTCTAAAAGGAAATTTTGTTACTTGCAGATAGTAGTCACTCAATAAAGATTTTGATAATATAAACTGATTAATAAAATATGTGTAACTATAAGGGAGAATGAGATCATTATAAGCACTATGCTCTTCTCAATATGCTCTATACGTATCTTTTTTATCTTTTACTGTCCATCTGAGAAACATACTATATTTAAACTATATACACAAATTGATCTATTTGATGAACTATTGGTAAGGCTGGATGCCTCATTCTAGAAAGTATGCATTTTTCACTCCCTCCTCTGTTTATTTTGCACTGGAGATTGTTATAGCAATCTGGAAAATATATATATATATATATTATTGGGAACCCAATATAATGGGTAAAATATAAAAATGCAAATTTAGATGTGTTGACCTGAAAACAAAACAAAAACACAATAAACCAACAAATTTCTAATAATCAGAGCTTTCTAAAAGTGGCATTAATTGCCTCAGGAAGTAGTTAGTGAATTCTTCAATGGAGGTCTTTAAGCAGAGGTTGCATGACCACTTACCAAATGTGTTTTATTGAAATTTTATTTTTTACTGAAGGACAGTGATACTGTATATAGAGTACTGGAACTGTTATCAAGAAGACATAGCTCTCATTTAAATAACATTATTGCAATTATATTTTGCCATATTCAAAAAGATATATTTCAAGAACTTTATCTTCAATCAGGAATCTTTATCTCAATTAAACTACATGGGAGGCATCTTTTATAACATTGGTGAATGCTTTACAGAAAATCTCTTTATTTTACATTAATATTCAGAGACTCAGTGAAGAAAGTTATCTAAATAGTTCCTATGTCATGAAATCTTGTAATATTTACCATATATGAGAGATAATTTATTTGAAAAGTCTTTAAAAGCTGCTTTTATTCTATTGATTGAAATAATTGATAATGACATATAATAGACAAAGTGAGATTTTGCATTCTCTACAATACTTAAACAGTTTCTTCTCTGTAAAGGTGTGTTCTAGAGAACAGAATCTGCAGAGGCCTTTTTATTTCTGCTTTAGGTTTCATCAGTGAAAACCTGGATATGTGCACAGACTGTTCTCATAAAGATTTTATAGAGATGAACAAGGAGATATGTGGGTCAGTTAATGATGTCTTCTCATTCCCTTTTTTGAGAGAGTAAAAACAGCACTGTGATCTGTTAGATTCTTTTGGGAAAAACTTATTTTACAATTCTGAAAAGGACACAAATTTTAGAGACCCTGAAAATTCACTTGAAAAGCAAAATGTTATTATGGCATAGTGATTCACATGCATATGGGTGTGAATATTTTTCCTCTACTTATATCAAAAATTCATCATCACAAGAAAGTGTTGTGTTTTGCAGAATTCAGTTTCATTTGGCTTTGACTCCTGAAAACTTAGTATTTCTGTGACACATGTTCTTGGATTCTGCTTGCAGAAACATATCCAAGAAAGAGGTAGAGGAAAGCGGGAAAGTGGGGACAAGAAGAAAGTTGAATTAGCAGCAGCAATAGAACTTTCAAATAATCATAACATATTTCATCAAACTGACAACACTTTTAAGGAAATTGAAATAGTATTTTAAGCCATATTTACACAACCAAACCAAAGGAGGAAAAGTAGAAAGATGAGCAATTTTGAGTGAATTTCAGTAGGCCATAGACTTTCTGTATAGCAGTGACCTAAGAATTTAACTAATATTACAGAGCAGAGTCAAGAAGGGTTTTTAAAATTTGATCAAATTATATTAATTTTTTTTGTTTGTTTTTTATTCAGTATTATAGCATTAAAATATAAACTAGGAAATAACTTTGCTAGTTATTTTTTAGGAGAGCTTTATATTTTCAAAAGGATTAGGAAAATTTATTTTAGTGAAAACTATTTACTTTGCATATATTTATTTATGTTCATATTATCTTGTTATAATATAAGTTCCTTAAGGGAAGAAGCGTCTTTAGTTCCCAGGTTCTAGCATAGGATCTGGCTCACTTTAGAGTCAGCTTAAATTTCACCTTTTGTATGTAGCTTTTACTGGTTCCTCAAGTGAATATATATTTTCTTTCAAATTTACTTTGTATCTATCACTATATATATACACACACAAATTTGTAACATGTATATATAAAGGCACGCATACACATAATAATAAATTCTTGAGGACAGGATTGTTTTCATTTTTCCAATACATCCTCAGCTGATTAAATTAATGAATTCAAAAGTTATAAAATGTGTATATAACATACAAAATGACATATAATATAAAAATGAATAAATGAAACGTCTGGTACTTATAAATCTTAATTAAAGGCTATGCTAACATCACACATTCCCAGGCAGGTCCAAACAAGGTAGAAAGATGATGAGAAGAGGCCCAGAAATGGACATTGTTGTTGTTTGTACTTCTTTCTCAAAGAGGACCATATCAACACAGAAGTGATACCATGATATTCAAGTGAATTGGATTTAAGTGAGGTAGGGCTATGTAAAGTCACCTGCTTCACTTTCCCCTCCAGAGCCATTTGGGTCCAATAGCAAGATAAAGATAAGGACAACTAGGGATGACTCTAGATGCAATGGGAGACCTTTGATCTTTTTAAGGTCAGATTTTTAACAGGTCTCAGTTTGACTGAGACAACACAGTGATTAAGGCTAGTTAAGAAATGAGGCAGAGAATGGTTTCTTTTACCTACTCTCTGTCTCTGTCTCTCCCTCCCTCCCTCCTTCTCCTTCTCCCTCTCCCCATCCCTCTCTCTGTCTCCCTCTTCCCCCCTTTCTGTCTCTTCCCCCTCCCAACCCCAGTCTCCCCCTAAGATATCTTATGAGGTTTCAGCAATCAAAATTAACATTCCTTTGGTTAGAGTACTCTCTCAGGTTAGAGGATGATACCCTTTGTGGACAGAGGGAAGTAGGGGAAAGAAAAAAGCAAAAGAAAAAGAAAAGGAAAAGAAGAGATAAAAAAAAAGCAAAGCAAAGCAAGGGAAAGGACAGTGTTTCCCAATTGGGTCCCCAGTAGGTTAGTACCTCCTCCTGCTTAGAGAGGTTGTTGATTGTTCTTTATTTTCTAAAAGGACCATGACATCCGGGAGGTTAATGTAGAGACTTTCAACCTTAGGATGTCAATCTCAGGAGGTGAATTTTTAGAAATTAGAGTGTGGACCAGTGGAACCCTGCTGAAATTATAGATCTCTGAAAATACTGTTTTTGCTTTAGATTGAGAAATCTTAGCATGATTAGATATAAAATAAAACTAGAATCCAGAAGGGGAAAAATCCAGTTTTTAAAAAATGATTTAAAATTTATATTTAATGCCTAAATTTATTTGAATATCTGAATTTCAATCAGAACACGATGTTTCTTTTCTTCTTTGCATTAAGCTTTTGTAGCTTTGCCTTGGCTTGTAGTAGAAAGTAAACCTATTTAGGACAGGTTGCTTTTAAAGCTGCCCCATTGATTTAGTGCTTTGGGTCACCTTCAATTTAATCTGTAAACTGACATCAACAGTTTGATTTACTATCATTTTAAGACCAGGTTTGTGCATGGACTGTGAAGCCCTCTGGGCAAAATTCAAGTGCAGAAAAGGGTTATTCTAAAATGTCTACTAGGGGTGCATGATTTTATTATGCTACTGAATTATAGATACATCAGTTCATTTGGTCTCATTCACAAACCTCTTTCAGAAAGAAGAAAACATGGTTAGTGATTTTCTCCATGAACTAACATGAAGAAAAAGATTTAATTCATAGTGGACTTAAAAAATAAAGTTAAGACCTACATTTGAATTCTAGATGTATTTTGTAAGCCACACAAGCTGTAAAGTATATAGATTACAAAATTGAAAATTTGACCAATTTTGAGTTAAAAATCATTTAAAATTAATACAACTATTCGATAGGACAGGTCCTGTGATTTCATTACTATGGAAAATCCTTGCTAAGAAGTTCCTTTTACCAAGGCATGAACCTACTCTGTGCTTTATAATTTATAGAGGTGCCTAGAGCATTGTGATATTAAAATCCAGGGTCACATAGTCAGATTCTGTAATTGAATTCATCTTCCTAACTTTTTACCCACTCTGCCATACTTCTTTATTGGTACCAATGATCACTTAAAAATTATTTGACAGAGTAAAAATTTAGCCTTAACATTGTCTTCTTCAACTAAATATCTCCTATTTGCGTATCATAAAATATTCTCCTATAGATAAAAGTGGTAAAATATCTTTGTTCAGTTATGTTCTAATTATTGGTTTCAAATATGGCATAAGGTAGGGAGAAGTACCCTCATCAAAGGTATCCACTGAAGTCCAAATGAAAGAGGAATCTGCAAGCAATTGTGAGGTTTCCTAGAAGGTCCTATCTAATTGTTATGATTGTATCCAAACCCAGGATTCTATGGAACATCCTCAATGTGAACACCCTCCCCTCAAAACAGAGGGAGTCCTAAAGAACTACTTACATTAACAATAAATAGATGATGAAATCCCATTACTTTATTAATTCCATGCATATGAATGGGTAAACCATTGAGTGGCACAGTCATTAATAGAAATTTAAATTCCTAAGAAAAGAATCATAAAATATATCCACACATGCAGAATAAAGAAGTCCTTAAATCATAAAAGCAAAATTTAGTTGAAATAGTGAGGATGAAGGAGGGATCTTAGATATCAAGACAGAAGCCCTAAGAATACTTAGGTTTTTACTAAAGAAGCCATAGTTGGGAAAAGGAGCAGTGTGGAGCCAGGAAAAAAGGAAGATTTGTTCATCTAGAATGATGCTGCCAGTGTGGTAACAATTAGCCATCTGATCGCGCCATATTTTAACTTTTTGCTTTTATTACCTAAATCCTAAACACATTTAGTTTTACCTGATGAAGCAATGCTAGAGCTCTTCAGTACTTTTTAAAAATTAATTAACCTTCAGTAAAGACTCAGATGTTGCACTCTAGCTATCACTCTGGTAAAATTAATATTGAATTATACTATAAGTCATAGACAGACACTACAGATAGATAAACAAATCAGAATTAAACAGGAATAAGAGATTGTTTGGAATGTTATTTGGGAAACTGTACAGTTCCCATTATTTCAAGTTGCTGCCATACCTCCATACCTCCTTTATGCTGACACATACCTATATTCTTCCAATGTTTCTATATAGTTTCAAAATATAGATTAGTATAATCTCTGCAGAATCAAAATGACAGATGACTGAAAAGACAATAGAGAGATGCATGATGGGTATGAGAAGAGCAGCATAATGCCAATAATAACCTAATTGTAAACTATGACCTAAAAGATATTATCAAGGAAATGTGTCATTGAAAAACTGTACAAAACATATATACAGAGTGAGGGGTCAGCTATGTGCTATTTTGATACTCAGAATATTAAAGACAAGGTAAGGACTCCAATGCACATATGAATAGTTTCATAAAGACTTTATTCATGGATATAGTGTTTATTATGTAAATCATCATCCTTAACATTTTTAGAGTTTATTATCTAATAATCAGTTCAATTCAATAATATTATCAAATAGCACAAATGGAATTGTTCAGAGCTTTAAACTCAAAAAAACTTTTTCAGGAAGATTATTAACAGAATATAATTTGCACTGCTGGCATGACACCTATTTTAAACATCAGGAATCCATAAGGCTTGAAAATAGTGTGATTATGTATAAAGAATATATGTGTGACTTTAAATGTTTTATGAAAGCAATATATTATTTTGGAATACTTTTATTCAACACATACTTCTTAAATCCTCTTTGGGAACAAAATACTGTGCCAGCCATAAAAAAAAATATGAAATTTAGTTTACATATGTATTTTACCTCACCTTGTGGAGGCAACAATTTTGTTCAGGACTTAGAAACAAAAACATATAACCATCATTTAGGATTAGAAAATTATAAAACAAAATCTCTTGTGAAGTCTGAGGAAGGAGATTTTTGTCAATTTATATCAAGGACATCACTGAGATAGAATATGACCCGATCAATAGAATTTCAATAGTTGCAAGAAGTCATAGAAGATATTTACAGTTATAAGTTTAAAGTATCATATCCGATTATGTATTATATAGTTTTAATCTTTAATCTTTTAAAAATATTTTGGGCTATTACAGTTATTGCCCAGGATCAATGCCAGAGTATGCATTGTGTCTGAGGTCACATTTGAATTCAGGACCTCCCAACTAGAGGGCTGGTACACTATTCACTGCTATTTGTTAAGATTATTGAAATTACCTTAATATATTAGGTAAGAAACTTCACAAGTATAAGCCAACTCTCTTAAATAATATATAATAGGTACTTAAAAATATTTGTTGAATTGATAATTTGCAATATGATTATTATTCAGGAATCAATCTATATTTGTTTTAAGTTCTGAATGACAACTGCGTCTGTTTAATTCATAAGATATTTTCTAAAAGTTTTCAAAGATTATATTGATTATAATTTATAATAAAGAGTTTTTCTTTTAAAAAACATATTTTCTAGTACTTTGAAAAGGGAAAAACCCACATGCCATATACATGGTCAAAGGATTATAGACATAATCATGGAAGGATCTGAATGAGCCTTCAAGTCCAACTTATTCATTTGACTGAGGATTAGGAGTAATAGAAGAATTAAATTATTTAACTAAAGAGACATAGGTAAAAATAATTGGCAATTAAATCTTTGGACCCCAATCCATTACTCTTTTCTCTACTCTACTTTAGCATAGTTAAATATTCTGTACATAGAAAATCAAGAAGCCAAGCATAAACATTGTGACAGTAAGAAGACTGGATTGAGTCAGAGTTTAAATTCATTTAAATCTCTCTTCAAGTACCACTTCATACTTGAAATCTTTCCTGATCTTTATAATTGTTAATGCTTTTCCATAACTCCAAAAATATTACCTTATATAATTTATATTTACTTTGTATCTGCTTTTATGTCCATATGGTATTTTTTTCTGGTGTAATTCTAAGTCCCTAAGCACAGAAACGATTTAATATTTTTTTGCGTTGCCAATACTTTAAATAGCCCTTAGTGCATAGTAGGTTTGTGTAATAAGTATTTATTAGTGATTAATTCATTAAAATATAACATGTATATAAAGGATGAAAAGATGTTTGAAGGGAAGGATTAAGGATTCTTAATTTTTTGAGTCATGTACCCTTTAAAAAAGTATTTCAATATAAATGAATTATATTGAAACAAAATAGTAATGTGTGTGTGTGTGTGTGTGTGTGTGTGTGTGTGTGTGTGTGTGTGTGTGTAAATAAGTTCAGATTCCAAGATAATAATTCTGACTCTATAGCAGTCAGTTGAAAAGAAAGTTATAGAATTTGAGCAGGAAGGGTCTCACTCCTTCATTTGACCAATTTTACATGGTATTTATTTTTAATATGTTTTTCTTTTATATCTTAACTAAGTAAAGGGAAAATAAAAGAAAGCAACATTGATTTCAATATTTGCTCAGCTTTACTCCTTTATAGGATAATCACTTCTTTTATCTTCAGCAGATACCTAACTGACCATTATCTTTTTTTTATCCTTTAATCCATTTTTCTCTCAACTTACAGAAATAAAATTAATATGTAAAGGTAAATGCTGAGGAATGATTTTTTTTTAAATATAAAACACTATCACAGTATAAGCTAGACAGCATAAGCAACCTTTTTTACAACTTGAATAAGAACCTCAAAATATTCTTTTAAATTAATATTGTCAATCTTATTAATTGTGTTTTTGAGCTAGAAATGAGCTCATCAGACTGTGTACAAAATTGACATTAAGGATTCTAAATTCCGTTTTTCAATTATCCATTGATTATATAATATATACTTTGGTGAGTCACTTAACCAACTTGAAAGCTATTGTGGTTTGATGGAAAAAACAAAGGACATAGGCTCATATACTTGTTTTCAGTTACACTCAATCATTTGTAAGATAGGGATGATAATACTTGTTTCATGTACTACTTCATAGTACTGGTTTGAGGATACAGTGAAAAATCTACTGATTATGAAGTCAAAGAATCTTTGTTGAAAATTTACCATCTATATATATACCATTTATTAGTCTGCTTATAGCCATATTTTAAAGAAATGTCTCAGATCACTACTAATTAGAAAAAAGCAAAATGTATCACAGGCATCGAGAAATATAGATGATTTAAAAAGAAAATGACAAATATGGAAAGTCTATAGGAAAGCAGGTAACATTATTGTACCATAAATAGACCTATAAATATCTATAAGAATTCTGCAAAGCAATCTGAGATTATTCACAAAAAAGGCAAGATGTATTTAGAATATAAAATGACACTTTTCTTTTGCATATAGACATTGAAGAAATCTGTTTTGCTTGATTCTATATATTCATTATAATTTTTTATTTCCTTTACAATGGAATGGGAAATGGTAATGAAAGAAACTAGTTTTTTGTTAATTGTTTTTTAAATAGACTTGTATGGGTCAATGCATAGATGTTAAATATTACATACACTTTGGAATGAGTTCAATGTATTATCAGTTTTACTTAAATATTTCTCTTTGTTACAAATGACCACTCACAAAGAGCAAATGATCTGCAAATATTTTTGATGTAAAAACAAAACATAGTAGTGCCAACTCTTTTTTTTTTTTTTTTTTGTGGAAGCCAAGTATTTTATTTTTATTTTTTAAAATAATTTTTATTTACCAGATATATGCATGGGTAATTTTACAACATTGACAATTGCCAAACCTTTTGTTCCAATTTTTCCCCTCCTTCTTCCCCCCCCACCATGGCAGGTTGACTAACACATGTTAAATATGTTAAAGGATAAATTAAATACAATATATGTATACATGTCCAAACAGTTGTTTTGCTGTACAAAAAGAATTGGACTTTGAAGTAGTGTTCAATTAGCATGTGAAGGAAATCCAAAATGCAGGCAGACAAAAATAGAGGGATTGGGAATTCTATGTAGTGGTTCATAGTCATCTCCCAGAGTTCTTTTGCTGGGTGTAGCTGGTTCAGTTCATTACTGCTCTATTGGAACTGATTTGTTTCATCTCATTGTTGAAAATGGCCACGTCCATCAGAATTGATCATCACATAGTATTGTTGTTGAAGTATACAAAGATCTCCTGGTACTACTCATTTTACTCAGCATCAATTCATGTAAGAGTAGTTCAACTCTTAAAAATAATTGTTGCCTAATGTATTGTTGGTGGAGTTGTGAAATGATCAACCATTCTAGAGACCAATTTGGAATTATATCCAAAGGATTATGTGCATAAATTGTGCATACCCTTTGATCCAGCAGTGTTTCTACTGACTCTGTATCCCAAAGAGATAACAGAGGCAAAAGTACCCACATGTGCAAAAATATTTGCAGAACCTCTTTTTGTAGTGGCAAGATTTGAAATTGAATGGGGGCCCATCAGCTGGGAAATAGTTGAATTAGTTCTAGTATATGAACGAAAAGGAATATTATTGTTCTATAAAAAATGATGATCAGGCTGATTTCAGAAAAGCATGGAAAGACTTAGATGGACTGATGCTATGTGAAGTGAACAGAATCAAGACAATAATATATACAGCAACAACAAGATTATGTAATGATCACCTGTGATGGACTTTTCAATAATGAGGTGATTAAAGGCAAGTCAATAGACTTATACTTGAAAGAGCCACATCCAGCAAGAGAACTATGGAGATTGAATGTGGATAAAAGCATGGTATTTTCACCTTTGTTGTTGTTGTTTGATTGTTTTGTTTTCTAAGGGGTACAAAATAACCTTTCATTGTTGCAATATTTTTACCTTTGTATTTGAAGGTCTTTCTCCAGTCTGCTCACAATCTTTGTTGATTCTGAATTGAATTGTTAAATTTAACCATTAAGGATTTTGAAGTTTTGTTTGTGTCTTTATTTGTGCATTTCTTTGTTTTTTGTTTTTTGTTTTTTTTTTTCCTTCTTCTGGAGGCAATCTATTAATTATTTTAATTCATATTTCAATTTCTTTTCTTCCCCCAGAGATTCTCTAAGTTTTCTTCTATTATTTCCTTCTATGTGGTGTTGGGGGGTGTTCTTCTGGGAACCATTAATGTATCTCTATGCATATTGTTTTCAACATCAATTTGCTTTGTTTGGATGGTGTCCATATTTTCTCTTACTGTTATTGTTATCCCCCCCCCAAATTAAACTCCTTATCTGTGTATTAGTATGCCTACTATATATTGTTCTTTCTTTTGTTTCTTTGATAAGGCTTGCTATTGCATATTTCAATATTCTATTATCCATATTTTTGCTATTTTGGATATGAATTTTGTTTTCATAATTTTCATTTATCTTTTGAACTATTCAGGAATGGCATATAGTAGTTTCATGTTCTCACATCTCACAGGGTCCTTTATTCACCAATGGTTTGATGGTTTTGATTCATTTTAAGTATTTATTCATTGCATGTTGAACTCATTTATTAGATCTGTGGGCCATATCTCTTTATGTTTTTATCACTTTTACTGTTCTTAACACTTTGTCAGTTTCTACTTAAGGTCTTAAAATTTACTTCTTCCTGAAACCTTTGGTGATACTATTGAGGGGTGAGAGATACCCTAATAGCGATGGGGTCCCCAGGCTGGTGTCACAGGTTTTTGTAAAAGAATTCATAGTCCCAATCTCCAAGGGAGGTTTTTTGGGGAAAAAAAAAAAAAAGGCTTATTGTACTGAGAAACAACTTCCCTCAGTGGGCTATTCCTGATAGGAAATAGAAGGTTTGGGTTTCACAATCTTGATTATATTTAGGTTTCCATGACTTGGCTCTAGGGAGTGATTTTTCAGATGAACTGAGGGACTAATCAACAATAGGTGGTAATTATGCCCTAGGCCAAAATCTCCAATTGAATTGTGGGTGGAGATTATTATGGAAGCTTCCCTTGGGAATAGGAAAGTGGGGTTGCTCCTGAAGGTCAGGAATGGTTAGGGTCTTTTTAACCCAATTCCACCCCACAAATTCAGGGGGACACAGATCATATTATGTCAATACTATCCTCAATTTGGGCCCCAGATGACTTTTGTGTAGTCAGAACTAGTTACCTCTGGAATCTGTGTTTGTTCCCTCAGTAACAGTGGAGTTCTACACAGACTCCCATACCCCTAGTGTCCTTTCCTGATGTCCTGTCTCATTTCCCCTTTTGCTTATTTCTTTTGCCTGGAACTAACAGGTTGGAGCTTGGCAGTGCTGGTTCTATGGAGCTGTGGGCCTTGGTAGGCTTTTGCCTGGCTATTACAACCAATTATAATTGTCTGAAGAGGCAGGAGAGCCTGTGTTGTGGGAGTGGGTTTGAATCTGAGGTCTGCTAGTGAAGCCTTCTACTCATTGTCTGGGAGGTGGGAGTAGAATGCAGAGTGAGCTGAGACAGTGATTGTCATGGTTTGGGGGCTTAGGTTGA